>NW_028230437.1:24734051-25334051 GCF_043228905.1 Azolla caroliniana
AAACCAATTCGGCTAATAAACTAATTGATTATCAATCGATTGTCGATTAGTCAATTCTTTGCAAAAAGAGTTACTTGTGTCTTCTTGGTTATTATGTTGGCCAGGAAAGGAGAGATTGTGCTCTCAATTTAATTGTTTGTTTCGTTTGGGGGTCAAGGAGGTGGGAGATATAGTTGAGGCTCCATCTCAAAGAATTTTAGAGTTTGTTGAAGCACGACAATTATTACGCATTCCGCCTAATTATGGGTTTATTTGGCAACAACTACAAAATATTGCATTGATGCAATGTCCCTTACCTCTACAAACAAGAGAACAACCATGGATTGATTGGTGTTTACGGGGTCAAACGTCATTGTTACAAGTGACTATGAATCTTTTGTGTCATTGCTTTGTTGAGTCTCATGGATGGCTATCATCTAAGGCTGAAGAAGAATGGAAAATACACAAATATGATCATGGATGACAATAGATCTTACAACATAGTTGGCATTCTAAATTGTCACTTGTAGCAAAGGTCTTCATTTGGAGAATTTTGATTGGAGGATTGCCTTTGGGATTAGCTCTAAAGCGTCGTGGACTAGCAACGGGTAATTGCTTTTTTTGCACTGTTCAAATGGAAGATAATACTCATTGATTTATACAATGTCGGATTGCTTGTCAGATTTGGAGTTACATTTCTCAAATTTTGCAAGTTTGATCACGGTGTTATTTGACACCTAGACAGTGGGTGTTTGCACAATTTACATAGGTTGACCCAAAATCAGAGATGGAGATCATTTTCTATTTCTGAGATATTGGGGATTGCATCATAATTGGAACATGCACACTCTTTTGTATTCGATGGTAGACATGGAGTGAAAGCATATCTACGAAAGTTGAAAGGAGTACTAATGTAGCAATTTTCTTTATTGGAGCAAGTGGAAATTCTTTCCTCACTGGAGTGTTCGTCTTGCCTATTGGCAATTCAACATGTTCCACTACCCATGTAGTGTAGCTAATGGGTGACCATACTCCATTGTCACACCCATTGTAAGTAGTGTTTTTTACACACACTTATTAATATAATTGTGTGTTTTCACGAGAGAGAGAGAGAGAGAGAGAGAGAGAGAGAGAGAGAGAGAGAGAGAGAGAGAGAGAGAGAGAGAGAGAGAGAGAGAGAGAGAGAGAGAGAGAGAGAGAGAGAGAGAGAGAGAGAGAGAGAGAGAGAGAGAGAGAGTCCAAATGCATGTAGCTTAGTTGGTAAGATTTTCCAATGAAGACCATGTGGTCATGGGTTCAACCCCTACATTTCATAGTGGCATTTAGTGAAATAGAGATATATATGGTGTAGTAGAGAGGTGAGAAAATTGGGTTTTGACCCCAAGATGTAGTGTAAATGACTTACCACTAGTGGAAGCTAATTATGATAAAGAGAGAGGGAGTGAGAGAGAGATTTGCCTAGATGGATGCAGCTCAATTGATAAGGTTGCCCAATGGAGACCAAGTGGTCATGGGTTCAACCCCTACATTCCACGGTGACATCTAGTGAAATAATAGATATTTATGGAGTAATAGAGAGGTGAGAAACTTGGGTCTCGACCCCAAGATGTAATGTTGGTAGTGTAGACCACTTACCACTAGGGTAGGCTAATTACGAGAGAGAGTCCTGAATTGCCCATCTCACTCTCGACGAGAACAAGTATGCATGTGTCTAGTTGATTTTCTCAATTGAATATCGATGCATGAGGTACAACATTTGAAAGGTTGCATCACAAACATGGATTACGAACAGATGATCAAGAGCATGGATTACAAAGCAACATGGGACGGTTCAAGTGAACATGGGTTAGGAGGAAGACATTGCATACCATTCTCTACTTGCACTAAAAATATGTCTAATTACCAAAGATTGTATTAGCATCATGTATTGACTTCTCTCATAATGCATGAGACATGAAGTTCATTTCTCATTATCGGTGATCTTATGGGATAGAAATTTATACTTTAACAAATTAGGGTGGGGAATAAGGAGGACATTTTATTTGGTGAGTTTCATATATCTTTTTGTGCTTTTTGCCTATTGTTTTTAACTCCATACCTCTCTTTAACATTTTTGGAACAATTTTTATCCTTTCCATCAATTTTGGTATTTTATTTTCTACTATGATCCATGCTTATACATTTATATTTTAACCCTTTTTTTAACGTTGTTGTGAAGTTGAGGCTTCACGATATCGAAACAATGTTTACAATCTTGAGAAGTAAATTTTCCATCTGGAGCTTTCAATTTTTCGGTTTGTGAATTGGAGTTCAGAAGCCCAAGATACAACCTTTAGAAGGATCAATGCTACTCGAGACAAAAATGTAATTATATCAAAAGGGGGGATTCAAAATTAAATAAGGGTGATTTGTAATTTTTCAAATGTACAATTACAAAATAGATAAATAAATAAATAATTTTATTTTTTAAAAATAGAAAAGAAAAGAAAAGAAAAGAAAAAAGAAACTCAATCGTCTAGCCCTTGCATGAGGCGGTTTGTAAACTGCCTCAAGGAGGGTGATAGGGTGGTTGACCCCACTATAAAAGCCACTCCTATCGTGGTTGAATAGGAGGGGAGGAGGAAAGAAAAGAGGAAGAAGAGAGGAAAGCAAGGAAAGAAGCTCGCATCAAGAGAAGGTGTAGGATGCAAAGGTCGCTCAAGAAGATGGTGGCATGCGTAATCCAACACAAATACCAGTGAAAAGGGAAAAGTAACAAGAGAAGAAAATTGGTGAAGTGGTTCAAGTCCTGCCAAAACAACTTCTTTTTGGTAAACAAGTTTTGAAAGATAAAAATAGTAAAGATAAAAACAAAGAAAGTTAAAATCAATAGAGAGAGAAGAATCGATGTAGTTTATTTGATAAACCTTATTTTTAAGAGAGGAGTTAAGTTTGAGTCTTGCCAAATAACTTTTGGCAAACAAATATTGTAAGTAGTTTTTTACAAATAAAATTCTTTTCGAGACAACGTCGCATCTATCTTGTCTTCTCGCCTTCTTGTCATCACACCATCTGCATGATTATCCCCGAGTCACAGAACCCTGACGGCCGCGACACACAACCACAATATTTATGGCAACGCATTGAAGAGCTTGGAAAAGCAAAAAAACTTACGTGATGAAGCTACAACAAAACGTACATGTTTGTAAGCATGAGATATGGTATGCTACCTTTGTTGTTTATGTGACTAATATATAAAACAAAGTATAAAGTTGAAGTATTGACGTTTGTGGCTATATATAGATTCGAAAAAAAATTAAGTGCCACGTTACAATAAAGTAGCAAAGTACAAAACTGATTTACCTTTAAAAGATGACCCTTTTAGGATTTGATTTGACTATATTGCACATATACATCGATGTTATGTATATGCATTCTCAAGATGATGGTTGGGTACATATTAATATATATAACAAAAGAGGGGATAGGTGACCACATGGGGTAATGAGGTTTGGGAGGAGCAAATGGTGAAAGGGCCCACGGCCCACAGGGTCATGGGCTAAAAAGTTAATAAGGAGTAAGATGGGATATCATGAGAGCATGTGCCATGGGGTACACAAGGTTTGACTATTATAACATGTTACTTTGACGTTTCATTGGCACAAAATTGTCTAATCATTCACCAAGTCAAATATATTACTTGTTTTTTTTGTTCTTATCATTTAAATGGTCTAAGGTATTGAGAGCACGCTCATAGGATCTTTGGAGACATTTTAATAAACTTCGAACAAACAACATGTTAGAATCCCTACACCAATGATGAATGACCTTTCACATTCACTCATAGACCAACAATTTCAATTAATCCAAGACGAATGAGTTTTCTAACTCAAATATGGGTTAATCGTTCAAAGTGCTAAATAAAGAACCAAATGATTTTGAACATCAACTCATGATGATATCATCATATAAGGCAATTCTTATATAAAGTTTTAACTATTTTATTATAAGAATGCATATCTCTCTAGGATAAGAAAACCTCTCGCTCTCTAACCAATATGCTGCTAAGGACCTCCTCTACACTTAGTGCTATTACGACCTCTCTTCAATACAACAATTTCCATATTATGACAATAGCTCAATCCCAACCAACCCTAGATTCAAGCTTTAATTATAACAATAGTCATCACGGTAGTAAGCATCATATTCCTAACCACCATGTGGGTTCTCATCTATCACTCGATCAATCACTAGAGAGTAGGAGAAATTTAGCTTTTACAAGTTTAACATTAAATATTGGTAATGATGGTGATAATGGTAACAATAATTTCCATGGTGTGAATGTAACATCTAAAGATGATGATAATAATGATATTAATTTGATCAGTAGAGAGAAATACTACCAAAAACTATTGGAGGAAGATCCACACAACCCTTTGCTTCTTGGGAACTATGGAGAGTTCTTGTACAAACACTCTCCTCATCGGGAAGAAGATATGAGGAAATGTGAAGAGCTCTATGAAATGGCCATTGTTGGAGATCCCACTGATGGCACAATTCTTGCACGCTATGCTGAGATACAATGGGATGTTCATAAAGACCGACAACAAGCTAAAGTTTACTATGATCAAGCCATCCAATCTTCCCCAAATGATTGGTATGTATGTGCATGTGCTCATGTACATATGCATGTAAGCATACATTCATTAATAAGCTTCTTAACATTATATTTTTCATATATTTGTGTTACTTTCAAAATCTATGTGTTTCTTGTTTGACAATATTGTCACGTTTATATAAATGATCAAAATTGAATTGATTGAACTTCATATATAAAGGATATTAAAATGTTTTTGCAGCTATGTCATGGCTTCGTATGCTTCATTTCTATGGAATGATGTGGAAGATGATGATGAAATAGATACAAAGATGATTGAGACTATTTCACCATCACTTATAACTCCGACATTGATTCGTGCAAAGACATAGAACGTTGTTTATGAGAACAAGCCTACTCCTCTAGGCCCAATATGGTGTATATATTATACTATATGTATATATAATCCATTGCAATATGCTATGGAACCATTAGTTAGTCATGTATTAATATTAAACTACTCTTGCCCTTATTTATGTCTAGTTGTTAGCTACTAGAAACAAGTGACTGTAACACAAATTTGTTTTGAGCAAGCAATTACAAGGCCTAAATCATGTTAAGAAGGTTGTTGAGGAGTTGTTTAATATTCTATCTACCCAACTATTCCATTGCAAGAGAATTCTATTTGATGGTTAAAATTCAAAATATCCAATGGATATTGTAACCATATGTGTACATTTTTAATATGGCCTCTATTCAACAACATATAAGACAGAGGGTTTTACAAAATGGGATTTAATTATATATATATGTTTATCTTTAAGACTTATCTAAAAGGCAAACATCTTGATATTGTACCACAAAAGTGTTTAACGCATTGACATAGTGACAACATACCAACATCCATCCATTTTGTGTTTTGCCAATAGAAGAAGTTCATTCTACTCTAAAGATTTGTGCCATATGCCAACTAAGAGATAAATTACAATTCTAAGAGACACTTGCATGTTGAGAGATGATTGCAAGAGGTTTATTATGTCTTTAGTCCCTCAATTGCACTTGGAAAAATGTCTTGAATTGTCTACTTCTTGAATCCTCAAGGTAAACTTGACAGAGAGTCTCATCATTAATCAGATTATATTCATTGAATGTTCGACTACAAGTCCATAAGAATATTCCAAATAATTAATGACCCAAGCTTTGGAGAATGAAATTTTCCTGATGTGATCACACTTAAAATTAAAAACATGTATTAATTTTTTCAACTTTGTTCTTTGAACTAACTAGGAAAACCTCAATCTTCTTTAGGCTTTGTAGATATGTCTCCCAACCACCACACCTATGAAGCTTGTTGCTCTTAGTTTTGACAACTCAATATTGTTGAAGCCCCAATATCATGCTAAAAGATTGGTATACACAACATGCTTAATCTAGTGTTGATGCTCACAATGAGAGTCATGGGGATGAACCCATGCTCATCCATAGGGGAGGGAGAAACAACTCAAGATTGTTGCTTGCTTTGTGGATACTGAAGTAAAAATCAATTTGGTCAAACGTGCGACCAATAAATTAGTAATATGTTCAAGAAACCAACATGCATTAACTAATATGACGTTGTTTATAGGGAAATTAATTATAAAGTATATGTGTACAAAATAGCTAGAGAGAGAGAGAGAGAGTCTACACACACAAAAATCAAATTTATTGATATTTACAAGAATAGCCTTGATCCAGACTAGCATTAGGCTAGTGCTTCAATGAGTCTGGCATCAATCGAAATTAGTGTTTTGGTACGCTAGTTGATCCATGGTATTATACAAATGCATGTAGATTATTGCATGTATACCGTATACGACACAAAAAAACCTATCAATGTGAAAATTTTGTTTAAATTACATAATCTTGCTACATAGGTTCTATTATGTATGCTTTATGCAAGATAAAGATTGGTATTCAACCCCCAACTTGTAATCTAATCTTTAACAACAATACTCCTTGTTTTTTCAAAATATATAGTTTTGCCTTTTCTAGTATCAATCAATGGCTATGTTATGCATGTCCTTGAACAAGAAGGAAATTGTATGAAAATTGTATATCCCATGCACATTGAGTTTCTTTTTTATTTTGGACTTGAACATGCATTAACCCTATGCCTGATTGTAGTAAAACTTACATTTCCCTTATATGTAAGGGTGAAAGGTTCTTTGGACACCATGAAGTACAACAACTCTTTACAATGTCTATCTCATGATTTTAGGTGTCTTCTTACTTGAAAATACATAATAACAAATAAGTTTTGTAACATCATTATTATGTGGTTTAAGAATATTTCCTTTTACCCTACATATCTATTGTCGTACTCCATAGGGACCATTAAATAAAAACTAATTTTTCATACTCCAATTGTCCAATAGGCTCTAATATCTACTGTAGTCAAACACTATCTTATATGATGGGATGGGTAAAGCTCCACCTCCTTAAGTGAAAACACATTGAAAAGGTTTACAAAATTTTCGAGTTAACAATGTCCAAAGTTGTAGCATAGCAACCCATGTAGCTTTAGCTACTAAGTACTTTGTGTGAACACACGATCATATCAATAAATGTGTGTGACAAACACCAAAATGGTACCACAATTGAGTGTATTCACCTCTGCAAGGGCAAGGAGACATGTTGAATCACTATTATGTTTGTGTGAAAACACATGATTATATTAATAAATGTGTGTGAAAAACACTACAATGATACCACAATTGAGCATGGTCACTGAGACATGTTGAATCACTACTCTCTCTCTCTCTCTCTAGTAAATAGACGGCCTCAAAATCTCAAGTGAGATCCCATAGACGTGAGCAATAATGTAATGAAAACATCAATAGGAAAGGCAAATATTATGCCTTACTAACTCATATATTGGATTTCCCCAAATGATAACAACCCATGATGTTTCTGACAATGACAACCACCAAGGTAACCCACCTTTCAATTGCCAAATATGTCTTTCCACCCCAAATTGTGTGTCAAATATGAAGGCATTACGTACCCACCAAACATTCCTGAACACCTAATATATCTGAAGATCTAGAAAACATTTTGAACATGTAACAAAAGATAACCCAAGCCTACTTGTGCAAAGACCCATTGGAATGAGGTTTATATATACATTTGTCTCCTCCGTCCCACTCTTCATATTGTAGAATCAATTGAAAGAACCTAAGTTCAATCCTCACAACAACTTGGTCGGAGTGTCCTATGTAGATCGTGTGGGTCGTTGCCATTAAGAATATGTCAATCTATATATTCGATTGGTTATATGCTCCTATTCTATTTACCTTCTCCCTCTCTATAATAATCCCCCACCCCCTCTCTCATTCCATTCTTCTTTATCTTTTATATTTCATTTAAATAACAACCATGTCACTAGAGTTGGACAATAATGATTGAGATGCAAAAGAAACCAAAAATGATTATAGCTTAACATCTTTATATACAAAGAGCTATCAAGTGTTTCAAGAGGATCCATGATGTATTGGAACCACCTCAATCCATATACATGTGTTCACATGCGGAATCCGCAAATCGAAAGAGAAGATTTGCCTAAACATATCAAAACAAATTATGTCGCAAGAAGCAACATTGGAAGTGGTGGTAGTGAAGATTCCATCTTTCCTTCATCGTCTTCTTCAGCATCCCATAAAAATGAAGCATAAGAAGCCATAACATAGCTGCAAAAATTAGAGTAGACTGGTCCTTTAGCAACTTCATTATTGAGTGTGTATCTACATAAAATAATAATGTAGATCTAAAGATTTATCAAGTCTGGTTCATACATATATACATACATGCATACATACCAATCATCAGGGGAAGACTGGATAGCTTTATCATAGTACAATTCTGCTCGTTCACGATCTTTACGAGTATCCCATTGGATCTCGGCATACCGAGCGAGAATCTCACCATCATTGGGATCTGCAAGTATGGCCCTTTCATATAACTCTTCACATTTCCTAGCATTTTCTTTATTACTAGAGTACTTGTACATGAACTCTCCATAGTTCCTAAGAAGCAAGGGGTTGTTCGGATCTTCTTTCAATAGTGCTTGATAATAATTCTTCCTAATTATGAATTCATCATCATTATCATCATCATCATCATCTTTACTTGTCTTCGTAAAGCCATGATCGAAATTACCACCCCCATTATTATCACTACTTAATGCTAAGCTAAGCAACTTTGGTTTGCTACTCTCCCTTGATAGATCTAATGTTAGATCATAGCTAGTTGCATGCTCATTATTACTAAGCTTGCTACTAAAATAATTGTCATTATTAAAGCATGAATGTAAGTCTGGTTGGGATTGAGCTCTACTCATTAAACAATGAAGAGGGACCTTCAAATTTATATGATCTAATGAGGGTTGAATATTTAAAGAGGAATTAGAGGGAGAGAGGGAAAATTGAGATACAATATACTCATGGGTACTTGTATGCTCAACGTGTGATAAGAAAGAGTTAATAACACCACTTGGTGCAGAGGAACTCCTAAGAAGCATATTGGTTAGAGAGCGAGAGAGAGAGAATGTGTGTGTTGTGCCTTACACCTTAAGGGAGAACTCTTGATGGCTTTATGTAAGAATCCTTTTATATGAAATGGTACAAATTCATTTGTTTTGCAATTTGACATAAATTGCTTGGTGCAAGTGGACACACACCACTTTAAAAGCTGAAACTCCTTTTGCATCAATTTGATACCAACCGTTGGTCATCAACTTGTATTCATCGATGAAAACTTGTCAATATCATTCACTATGAGACAATCAGTGTAACAAGAAGCACACATTCATTAGAATATAATGATCTCTCTCCCTTCCTTCCCCCCAGGGCCCACCCCCCAAAAAACCTGCCCTCCAGGATAGATTCATTGAGAGAAAGACCAAAATCACCCTTCTTACTAGGGGCCATAACAATGTCTATATGCACCTCATCAAAAAGTTGATTTACCTAAGCTTGACTAAAATCATATTTAAATTTTTTGCAAGCTCACTTTTCAACAAAATCAACCATTCATCAATAGGCACATAATTAGAAAACTTGCATGTTTAATCATGGCTAGAAATTATATTGTAGGTAACCAAAGATTAGTACAATCATAAACTATGTAGCTAGAATGATAAGTGCATCGAAATGATTATGTTGTACTTAATGGCAGTAGTTAGATAATAGCTTCTTACAACAAAAATCATGAGCCTTTTGGTCCTCATGAGTCATGGTAACTTACCGTAATTGATTGTGTCATACTTAGTCATTGATGTTGCAAAAATATTATTGTATGATTTTAAGGAGGTGGGATATGATTCACATTTTCAAAACCGAAGGTAGTATCAATAAGACCCTTGATATGAGGGGTAATATTGAGAAAGGTTACCAAATTCTACAATTATACTTTATAAGAACAATAATAGGCTTGAAAAAAAGTATTATATTTGACCAGTCGAATTCTTAGACAAGATGTTATTAAATATCCAGATAGCATGTCACATGGACCTTTGCACTATCTCCTCCTCACAAACCTCCTACTGTCAAACTAACCCATATCCCACATGGACCCCTACACCATCTCCTCCCCACAAACTTTGTAACCCATACGCTTAACCATCTCCTCTTTTCCTCACACCTCCATTGCCTATCATGCTCACAATCTCTAGTTTTCAAATGAATTGACCCTTGCTTTGGGATGTATTGGTTTTTCTTTTATCCCTTTATCAGTACATTTGCCATTTGTAAGTTAGTATGTATGACAAACACAATACGTCTAGTATCAAAAGAACAAATGTCATCATTGATCTTGCTAATTGCTAACAATCTTTATCGAATTGGTAATAAATTGCATGCGCACACAATATTGCATGCATATACAATGTCTCTCTTACACGCACACAATATTACATGCACATATAATATATATATATATATATATTGATATATATATATATTGATATATATATATATATGTATGTATATATATATATATATATATATTTATTTATCATCTATGTATCATTCTATAAACATGTTGTAGTTATCAAGACATTATGTATAGAACACATTGTCATGTAGTCCCTCTTATTTGCAAACTTATTTATACATATGAGTTAATAGAAAATATCCACATTGGAAAAGAGAAGACTAAGTAGTAAGTAATTATAAGGGAAAACCTTAACATGTTTACAAAAACATTCACTTCAGTTTAATATAAAACATCACTAGTCTTTCTCATCATAAAACAAAAGATAAATGCTAAATGCTAAATTACTGGTATTTTATCAATGAAAACTAGAAACACCCCAATATGAGCATGAAGCTTCATATCTTTTAACGAACCTTTGTATTAATCTATTCTTTCTTCTTGAATAGAGAAAGAGGACTTCATGGCATGATTGTCATGCCAAATTCCCAACTACATTTGTTATTGAAGAAATTTTTAGTCATTTTGATTCACATTTGACACATGATTAATGAAGTAGGTATAACAAAAACGTTTTATATTGTTAGTCTTTAGGAAACAAGGTGCAAAGTGTGAAGGCTTGACTTATTGGTATTGAAGGAGTGGCAACAATGTCAAGTTTCTTCAATGATAGATAGGATTAGCAAGAGGAAACAATGAGAAAAGACACAAAATAAGGGAACCCCTAGGGATAAACTTATCGCAAAGATGTGGTGCTTTATGCAAAGATGTGCCGCAAACTTCCTTTTAGAGCTATTAATTAATAAGTTGAATGTTAATAGCTCTAAAAGGAAGTTTTTTTTTCCAAAAAATGACTCTAAAAGGGAGATTATGCTTTTGAAGAGACAAAATAAAGATAAATCATACATGAAATTGTGGAAAGTTTAAAATACCTTGGCCTTACCGTTCCCTCGAATCATAGATAGAATAACGTGCTACCCATTGCTTAGAGGCGGGAGGGAAAAGGAGCATAATATCCATTCGAGAACACATGCAATGGTGGATAAATTAAATGTTGGGTCCTCAAGAATACCTTACCGATCCACTTTTGTGACACCAATGCATCTCTATAGGGTGGAAGTATAAGACACTAGCATCTCTAAGTCCAATTTGAAATAGTTTAATATTTTGCAAAAACAAATTTATAAAGTTTCTCCAGTAAAAAAACAAATGACATAAAACCTTTTATTTGTTCAGACAAGATCACTTCCCATTGAGATTATGGCCATTGAAAGGGTTGTTGAATCCTTGCTTAAGGTTCAAGAAAATCCCTCACATCAAATTCCTAGAATGAAATGGTAAGCAAGAAAAAAAATAAAAAACACACATAAAAGTAATATTTTGTGATGCGGGTAGATGTAAGATATAGAAAATTAGTTTGGAAAGTGGGACACAACAAACTTGCATCATGATGCATTGATTTAACTTGTTTTCTTATTGATGTAGAGTATCTACTTGAAAAAACGAGCGATGGCGGGAGCGCGAGCAGCAGCAGAGCGTGGAGTGGGAGTAGCAGAATAGGGCGCGCAGACAGGGCGAACAAGAGTAGGCGCAGGCGCAGGTACAGGTGCATGATGAAGAACGCGCACGCTGTCCACCAGAGCAGGAGCAGGAGCACAACGCCAACTGTTGTCTAGGTACTCCCACACCCACAGTCCTCCCTCCCTCCCCCAACCAGAAAACGTACATTAATTAATTAATTAAACAACACACAAAACAAAGGGGGAAGGGAAGACCTACATAGATAGCCTCGCAAGACACATAACTCGCTCTGGAGGGAGGAATCGTGCTTCCACCAACGACCCGTTTGCTCGATGAAGAAGGTGGTTCAAATCTCGACATTACGTTGTCCCCTGAGGCCAACCGTTTCTTATCGGAGGAAATCGAACGTCTACAACATACCTCCTTCATATGTAGGTTTCTGGCAGGTAGACCAAGTCGGGGAATGGTTCGGGACATGTTCCAGGTGACTGTGATGGAGAACATGCCTGTGATCAAGAGTGTCAGGGGTTTAGGGAAAAACTTCTTCCACATCGAATTAGGTAATGGCTCGCTGGCGCAACCACTGGTCGAGCTCAAGGTACTCGAACTGAAGTACGACAAGGTGTTGCTTCAGCCATGGTCACCAGGGTTCAATCCGATTGAAGAGTTATGGAAACTCAACAACCCTAGGGTGATCAACGCAACATTTCCCGGCCTCCCTCCTCATTTGTGCCATCTGCTCCCTCTTTTTGGCGAACAAATAGGGATGATATGTCCTCAAAAAGTGTCAATGGCAGACACAGTTGTGGTGGTGCCCAAGTTGCTCATCTTGGTGCCTTCCCTCCAAGGACTTCCATCAAGGATTAGACTCTACTCTGAGGAGCTAGGTCTCACAGTGGTGAAAGTGGTTTACGAGGGACTTCCGGGGCAGTGTTTCATTTGCAAACAGACAGGACACCTAGCTAAGGCGTGTCCTCGCAAGATTGGAAAGGGAAGCTCGGGACCTCGACCCTCGGGCAAAGTCGGGCCAACCAAGGGTGACGAGGCTCCTTGGATACCCGCTAAGAAGAAGGGGAAACTTGGAGGCCTAGGTGCATCCTCTTCCACCCTTTTTCGTGACCACCCCTTTGAAAGAAGTCCCGCTACCTTGTCACCAGCAAGCGCGGACGAGCAACCCTTGAAACGGGTAAAGATCCTCTCCGGGAGTGCTGATGCACCCGACCTACAGGTGAGAGCTACCAACAGATTTACACCTCTTCAAGGGTTAGGGGATGGCGACCCAGAAGCGCTGGCAGCAATGTTGTCCCCATGCGACTCCTCATGCCTTCCCCCGCGAGAGCCTGAACTTGTGTTCTCTACCCCGATGGAGATGCAACCCCAACTCATACCGTCCACCCCGAAAGAGAAGTTGGTAAAGGCCCCCCTCTCGTTGGAACGTGAAGGTGGTAGGGGCCTTAGATTAGTGAAATCGTGGATCCGGACGGGCAAGCTCAAGGACAAGGGAAAGGGTAAGATAGGCCGACCAACACCTGGTTTGGCGACGCCTCTCTTAGATAGAGGGATGCAAGAGGTGCCACCGCTTCGGAGCACAAATGTATCGCGGGATCTATTTGAAGCGGGTCGGGAACGATCGGCTGAGAATCCCGTAGGGGATTTGCAGCCTGCTGTGGAGACCATACCCCCCGAAATAGGTGTTAGGTTGCCCCTTAACATGGGGATCGGCCCGAATATGGGCGTCAACGTCACCGCTTTCGGATGAGGATCCTAACGTGGAATGCACAGGGCCTTGGTGGAGGCCGACAACACCAAGAGTGCCGAAGACTTCAGGAGGAGCTGAATCCCCTTAATATAGGGGGCCATATTGACATATTGCTTTTGCAGGAACACCACCTCTCGCAAGAGCGAACTCAGAGCTTAGTAAACCCCCTGTCGGGTGGGTGGACCACATGGTGGTCAGCTGCACAAGGGGACCTCCACCGAAGAGGAGGGGTCTGCATCTCGATCAACGATAAGGCCCAATACGAAGTAACATCATCTGGCACGTTGGTGGAGGGTCGGGCCTTATACGTGCTTCTGAAATGGAATCACCTACAGGTTGGGGTGCTAAACATTTATGCCCCTAACTCAGCCCCCGAGAGAGCAATCTTTTGGAGGACGCTAGCGACAACATTACCTGATGCCGAGGCTTGGGTAATGGCAGGTGATTTCAACATGACTGAACACCTGGGAGATAGGAAAGGAGGGACCCAGAGGCCTATTTATGGTGCAGAGCTGGATTCATGGGCTTTCCTAATTGGCAAAATCGGGGTGAGGGATACATGGGGCTCTTCCCTTAGGAGAAGCTCACATTCACTGCATTTTTCCAGAGCCGCCGGGAATGCTAGGGGCGGTAGTCTTGCACGACTTGATCGCATATACATCAGCTCATCCCTCGAAGAGCTTGGGGGCGCCTTTGCTATCTTGGCAGGTCTTACCTTTTTAGATCATCAACCGGCGAGACTAGACCTTAACCCACCCAACGATAGCAAGGGCAGTCTCAATGTGAAGATCCCCACAAAGATCATGAAGAGTGAAGAGGTGAAGGCCGGTTTACAAAGTATATGGCAGGACACCACGGGCAGTGAATCAGCCAGCGAAGATTTGCAAAAAAAATTGGCCCTCTCCTCCTCCTTCTTACAACAGGAGACCAAGCGCGCCCTCCAGCAGGTTAGAGCCATTGAAACAAAATTAAGGAAGGCCGTTGCGGCAACGCAACGGCTGCTACAGGTAGACCCTAGTTGCACTTGGTCTAGAGCTAAGTTGGAGGAAGCAAAGATGAAGGTACAGGAGAGGACTTTGGAGAAGAATCGAATGCTGTTTCGAAGAAATGCAACATGGTGGGCTAGAAAAGACGACAAGGTCAACTGACATTTCTTTCACTACAAGGCACCCAAGGGTGGTGGTGGACGTATACAAGGGTTGCGAAAACCAGACGGCTCGATAACGGAGGACAAGACTGAGATTCTGTCAATGGCAACACAATACTATCGTGACCTCCTCGCACCTATGCAGGTGAGGCAACACACAGAGCTGGCTGATCGAGTGATGTCTTGCATTCACCCCAAGGTAACCCAGGCGATGGAAGTTGTGCTCGATAGCCCCATCTCTCGTTTAGAACTCTCGGAGGCGCTTAGGGGATTGCGAAGGGGTGCATGCCCCGGCCCCAATGGTCTCTCACGAGATTTCTTCGAGATTCATTGGGAATGTGTCATCCCGTCTTTGGAAGCTGGAGTTCAAGAGATTTGGTCCTCAGGAAAGATGCCAATTGGTTTGGCTGAGGGGCTGATATATCTCATCCCCAAAGTGTCAGAGCGAAGCCTAGAGTTGCGCCAGTGGCGTCCAATCACGATCCTTAACACGGCATACAAGATACTCACTAAAGTCCTAGCTCAGCGGTTAGCAAGCTTCTTACCAGACATCATACATGACAATCAAACTGGATTTGTCAAGAACAGGTGTATCTTTGATAATGTGGCGCTTCTTTGGGAAGCTATGGCATTGGCCGGCCGCTTCGTATCGAGCTCGACTATTCTGATGTTAGACTTCGAGAAGGCCTACGACCGGGTGTTATGGCCCTTTTTGGAAAATGTGATGCGAGCTTTGGGCCTACCTCAAAAATGGAGGAATTGCACTTCTGCACTCTACCGGACAACTATGAGTAGCGTGCTGTTGGCTGGTTCTAGGGGACCCGCCTTCCAACTACAACGCTCAGTGAGGCAAGGTTGTCCCCTAGCCCCATATCTCTATCTCTTTGTAACCGAGGCTTTCTCTGCCTACTTACAAGCACCAACCAACGGGCTGCGGGGATTGCCCATCCCCAATGCGACTGAAGATTTGCTGTTATCTGAATATGCCGACGATACGGTTCTTTTCTTGCAAGGTGATGAGGAGAATCTGCAGTGGGCTGAACATCTTGTTGAGGACTTTTGTCAGGCGGCTGGGGCCAAGATCAATTGGAATAAAACCCAAGGCCTATGGTTCAGCGAACAAGAGAAACCAAGATGGCAACCCCATGCCGATTTTATGTGGGTCCCTAATGGGACGACGTTCAAGTACCTTGGATTTACTATGGGGAGGTCAATCCCCAAGGGAGCACAATTGGCCCACGTACAAGCCAAAATAAACAGGAAGTTGACCCAATGGAGTAGATCTAAACTATCCTTCGCTGGTAGGGTCCTTGTTGCGAACCAAGTGTTGCTCGCTACCATGTGGCACTCAGTCTCCTGCTGGATTATGGACCTTGCAGGTCTGCACGCGATTAAGGCTGCCATCAGGGGGTTTATATGGTCAGGTAAGGACAACCCAAGGGCTGCTGCGAGAGTGTCATGGTGTTGGTTAACGCAACCGCGGGCCAAAGGGGGGCTTGGCCTCATAGACCCCTTAATGCAAAGTTGTTCATTGATGGCTAAAATGGTGGTTTGCTGCCTCCTGCCAGGTAAGGGGTGCTGGAAGGTACTTCTTCGCAACAGGCTGCAGGCAGGAACTCCCAAGTATGGTAGGCCTTGGCCCGACTTCTTGAATTGGTGCTGCACGAGCGGAGTCCCACCCAAGCTAGCTTGCCATCCGGAGGACAAGGTCACGAACTCCATCTTGCGGGCATGGTGCCATCTACGACAACATTTGGTCAAACACACCCTGGAGACATTGACCGAATGGACTAGACAGCCACTATTCTGGAATCCTCACGTGCGAACAAGTAACGACACGATGCAAGGGCAACTTAAGGGCCTAGCATGGGGAAAGTTGGCACAAACAGGCCTCTTATCTATAGACGATTGGAGACGTATGGCTGTTTCAGGAAGAGCCCAAGAGGACCTTTTCCCTCCCCTCAAGGGAGCTACGAAAATGTGGAGACTGATAGCTGAGGCAGTTGCTAGGGTTCCGATGGGGGAGGCGAGAGAACCTGCATGGTTCGGTCTCTTTGACGAGGTTGGAATGGTCAAGTCGCTAAAGGGTGTGAGCGGATCGGGGAGAGATACAATTTTTGGGGACAGTCAGAGCAGGGGCTCTTGGCACCCAATCCGAGTGGTGGCACAGGTTGACAACATCTGGAAGACAGACCCGGATGTTGTTGAGGTGGAACCCCATTGGAGATTAAGGGTATATGGCTGTCGCCCCCTTGTCGATCTGGATTGGGACCCAGGGGATTTTAGATGGAAACATGATGATAGACTCCATCACTTCTTCGATTACACCACTAAATTGGGTCGGACTTTGCAGCTGCAGCTGGGTAGCCCCCTTCGCAATGGCTGGCGAACATTGGGCATCCCCGATGAGGCGCTCATTACCTTTTGGAAAGGTATCTGGCGCCTCCACATGCCTGAAAAGATCAAGCTCTTTTGGTGGCAGATCGGTCACAATGTGGTGCATGTTGGTGAATGGCTAGGTAAACGCGGCGGCCCATTAGGCTGCCCACTGTGCTCTCAACCTATTGCGACTCTGAGACATTGTCTGTGGGATTGCCCTCAAGCTCAAAAGATCTGGGATAGAGTGACTCGCCTCCTTGCGGCATGTGAAGTTGAAGGAACAGCCTCGTGGAGCGCTGCGGCATGGATTGGTCACTCGGTTGAAGGGTGGACGGACACCGTCAATGCGGATAGTTGGTGCTATGTATGCACGAGAGGCAAAATCATCAAGATCCGTTTCGAAAGAGGCTTGCAGCCCGCATCCCCTAGGTTTCCACAAATCTGGATGCTGATTGCAGGTTTCACCTTGTGGTACATATGGAAAGCGCGTTGCCTCAAGGTTTTCCAAGGTACGGTACGGCCCCCGGACGAAGTGATCATGGACATATGGTTCACGATTATCAGCTGCCTACGAGGGCAATTGGAAGAGATTTGCAGCCACTCCAACGACGTGATCTCTGCCCAGTTGCGCTTTTGGCAGAAATGGAGGAACACACCTATGGTGATGCATGGCGAGAGTGGGCCGAGGTGGAATTACCAGCCCCCACGCTGGTTGTTTCCTACTCACCTGCCACCCTCTCTTCGTTGTAGGCCCCAAGAGCCGACTCGTACTAGGCAACATTGAAGGCCATCGCCTTAGATATAGGTAGCTTCTTACATTAAGTTAGGCCGCAAGGCATTGTAAGTAGGCTGATCTTCTTTTACTTGATCGGAGGTAGACTCCCCGATGTGTGTATAAGTCTCCTTGTAGACTCTCTATGTAATAATCCTTCCTAACTAATGGGAAAGTAGCTTCATTTTGGGAAAAAAAAAAAAAAACTTGTTTTCTTATTTCTACCTTGTCCTTCAATCTTATCTATCTATCTATCTAATCTATCTATCTACCTATATATATATATATATAATTTAACGTGTTTCCTCATGTGCACTCATCACATAATGACATCGTCAACAACTTCAATCGAGTGTTGATGGAGCTCTCCTCACAATGGCGAAACTTCAAAAAAGAAGTGAAGGAACTTGCTCTCCAATCCCGCCTTCTACACAACTATAATGAACAACGCGAACAAGATAATGCTTGATGAGGCCGTTAGACACATCCACTCGGAAGAGCTTTGAAGAAAATTAATGGGACTTACCTTGAGAAAAATATTGAGGCACACTTCTCTAAGGAATCAATATTGAGAATTGGTGGAGATCAAGGTAGATCGAAAGGAAGGAGAGGCAAAAAATGATCAAGGTTGGATACAAGGTGCGAATCTGAGCTAGATAGCTAGTCATTAGCCAAGAAAATCTAAGGGAAGAAGGACAGTTGGAAAGCAGATTCTTCTAAACCAACTTGTTCAACAACAAGAAATGAGCCCAACCTCATCTTTGTGATACCATCGAATTTAGTCCTCTTGCTCAAAGAGTTTTTGACTTTTGAAATCTTATATAGTGCACAAGTTGCACAAATGTGGTTGCTTGACTCAAGCATCACCTTCCATGTGACTCCCAATCATGAATAGTTCTCGAACAAGCTCAGTTTGACTAGATTATGTGCAAGAGTGCAAGATCTTTGGAATTGAAAACATCTTAATTCAATTATCAAGCAGAAGCATGATCACCTAGCACCAAGTACAACATGTACCCAATCTAATGTGGTGTTTAATCTCAATCGACATGATGCCCGAAGGACGATACAAGATGATGTTGAGTGAGTCGTCATGGCGCATATCGAAAGGTAACATGCTTATCCTTCACTGTGTAAAGTACAACCACCTATCTCTGCTTACAGTAAATCAATCAAGAGAAGTCATTAAATGTAGCAGAGATGCTAAAACCAAAGTCAAAAGGCAACAAAGATTATTGACACTTGGCTACATCTTGAATCTCCACCATATAGAATCTAACTTTTGACCATTGTCAATATGAGAACCAACCACGAGCACCACATTTAACTCATTACAACACAATATGAGGCCCCCTAGAGTTAGTCCAAAATGACATTAGTAGAATGATGCCTGGAAGGTCTCTAGGTGACGTGAGGTACTTCATCACATATGTAGATGATGGTACCCGAAAAGTTTGAACTTACCCAATTGAGTCCAAGGATGGGGCGTTGGAAAGGTTCACCTAGCATCTCATAGAGGTAGAACTTGAATGTGGTCACAAAGTGAAGATGTGATGGTTAGGTAATGGAAGAGAATACACCTCTTAGGCATTCTTGATGCAGAGCAAATGCATTAAACAATCCTAGAGTGAGTGATTGCCATATTATAATATGTTGTACTGTATATTTCATCAACTTATCACCATCAAATACCATCAAGTTGCAAGTGCCACAATCACTCTAGACTAGATAGAAACTAAAATACAATCAACTTCGCACATTTGGGTGTGTAGCGTACATATTCATGTTGATCGAGAAAATACATCTTTCTTAGATACAGGATTGACTGGTAATTCAAGTACCGACTATGGTACTTAGAGCAACAACATAGTCTTCAATCAAAGCTCAATGAGCTCAACCCCGAGTACATCTATAATTGGGTAGAAGGGTCATTTTTTCCAAAAATGTTAACACTAACCACTACATGATCCCTTTGAGAAAGGAGCAGAAACACAAAGGACAGAAATATCATCTCATGGTGTCATGATATGGCAAGCCCTAAAGGTAGATAATGGAAAATGGTGGGGGGGGAGCAACCATATATGAAAAAGATATACTCAGTACAAGAGGTGTAGATTTCAAAGCTTTGCCATCATACATTAAGGATTTTTATTTTTTCTGCATTTTCGAAGCAAAAGGGGTTTATGGTTTAGTTCTGTTGAGATATCAAGCTCAACTAGTTTAATCTAGTTAGTCAACACATGTAACTTAGTAGTTACCTAGATCGAATCTAGTTAATGTGTTGACCTGAAGCCTTTAAATAGGACCTTGTACTTAAGTGGGATATTCTAGATTCTCCACTCCTTAGTACATTTAATGTAGGACTTACACATAAGTACCTATGTTCTACCCACACATATGCACCCTTGCACATGGGTTGTATATATACCTCATTGTGGGTATTTTTGTATGTTGATGACACTTTTCAATATAGTCAATCATCCCCCATTTATCTTTGTGTTCAAGTGTAACTTCCTCTCTCTCTCACACACTCTCACGCGCATATCATACTAATCTTCCGCCGCTTAATGTAACCATATAATTAGTCTCTAATTAACCCTAGTTAATTACCTAATTACTTAACATGGTATCATAGCGCGTGGTTTAGGAAATCCACTAAGCCCATCGCTTATTCGTGATTGTGTGTTCGAGACGCCGACAACAAATCCCGGCTATTCGCTATCCGCTACCGTAGTGCCACTACGAAAGACATGTACGCGACCAAGAGAAGGAAAACAAAATGGAAGACACAACAATCAACATGAACAAACAAATGGGAAGCTCGCTCCCTAGCGAAAAGCTAGACCGAATCAACTATTCATCTTGGGAGTACAAGATGAATCAATACCTTATCGGCCAAGGGTATTGGAGCTACATCAACGGCGCACAAGAAAACAAACCCGAAACCACACACGCCAACTACCCAACGTGGGAGCAAGGAGCGAGTCGGGTAATGCATTGCTTGGCAACATTTGTAAACGACCACATGCTTAGCCACATTCGTGACGCCAAGACGCCCAAAGAGGTGTGGGAAAATCTCAAGAAGATTTTCGTCGCGGACACATCTGCGCGCAAGCTTCAACTCTGGCAAGAGTTGAACAACATATGACAAAAAGAAATGTCCATGACGGACTACACCGCCAAGATCAAGAGCATTTGCGACTCTCTTGGCTCCATCAACGTCAACATCGACGAGGACGAGATGGTGCAAGTATGCTTGGGCGGCCTCACACAACGATTCAACCCGTTGAGAACGGCAATCTTGGTGAGAGATACCCCTCCCTCGTTCTTCAACCTCCAATCAATGCTATTGGTCGAAGAAAACCACGTTCAACCAAAGACCAACACATCGGAAGGACAAATGCTCTTCTCTGATACGGATGGTGCCCATAGACGAGGTCGACGCGGAAGAGGTCAATTCGACCTATCCCACGAAGGGAATTCACAATTTCGGCAAGGAAACGAAAGCCATTGAGGAACCTTCACAAGAAGGGGGAGCTTCCACGCCGAACAAGGTCGGCGAACGACGCCACCTACGTACAACTATTGCGGCAAAATCGGCCATCGCGAAGAGGAGTGCCGAAAAAGACAAAGCGAGTCGGCCTCAGCAAGCCGGCAACTCACAAATTACGCCGTGAACGCGGATTACGCGGACTACGGCGGACTCTTCGTGATGAGGCATAGAGCGAACTCTATGATGGCCTCCGATCCCGCAAACTCCGCAAGCACCTCCAACTCCGAACATGCATGGTTCGTAGACTCCGGCGCCTTGCACCACATGACGTCGCACCAAGAGTGGTTTCGCGACTTGCGAACGCCGGATCGACCCAGCTACATAGAGATCGGAGACGACACTCTGCATCCCATTCGGCACATCGGCGATGTCCCATTCGGGAAAGAAGGCGAGCAAACTTGCATCAAGAATGTCTTGCACATGCCCACAATAACAAAGAATTTGGTCTCGGTCGGCCAAATCGTGGAGCAAGGCATGCAAGTCCACTTCAACACTGAAGGTTGCTTCATCGAGAAAGACGGCCTACTCATAGCCAAGGGACGGAGAGACGGTCGCTTGTTCATCCTCGACTCAAACAAGGTAAAATCGGCCATGTACGCCAAAGGTCTCAAGACCGAGATAAACATCGAGTTGTGGCACAAGCGAATCGGCCACGTAAACCTCCAACGGCTTCACGGAATGCAATCAAAGGGAGTCGTAATCGGACTTCCGACCTTTGAATCGAAACGAGTCGACTGAGTGTGTGAAGCATGCCAACTCGGCAAACAACATTGACTCCCATTCCCGAAGGAGACCTCCGCAAGCAAAGGCCTCCTTGACAGAATCCACTCGGATGTATGGGGACCGGCTCAAACGCCGATGCTCGGCGGATGCCGCTACTACGTCACCTTCATCGACGACCACTCGCGCTACGCGTGGATATACCCGATGAAGAAGAAGAGTGAAGTGCTCTCCCACTTTCAAAGGCTCAAAAGCCAAGTGGAGAAAGAAACCGGTTGGCACATTTGATGCCTACGATCGGACGGAGGAAAGGAGTACTTCTTCGACGAGTTCACCTCCTACCTCCAAGGTGAAGGCATTCGTAGAGAATTCTCATGCTGACACACTCCCCAACAAAACGGAGTAGCCGAGAGAAAGAATCGGCAAATACTCGAGGTAGCACGCGCCATGATGCATGAGAAGCACATGCCGAACTTCTATTGGGCGGAAGCGGCATCCACGGCCGTCTATCTCATGAATAGATGCACCACAAATAGCGTGCACTAGCTTACTCCATACGAGATCTTTGTTGGAAGGAAGCCCATCCTCTCGCACCTCAAGGTGTTCGGAAGCATTGCGAATGTACACATCCCGAACGAAAGTCGAGAGAAGCCCGACGCGAAGTCGGAAGAATGTATCCTCATAGGATACTTGTCCGCGAAAAAGGCGTACAAATGGTTCAACCCTTCGACCCGAGCGGTGCGGATAAGTCGCGACGTCGTTTTCGACGAATCAGCATCTTGGTATAAGCCCGATGCGACTCCATCCGACCTGAACGAGGAAGAGTTGAACGCCAACTCGGACGACGAAACTCGGCCAAGTCCTCCACCGAAGGACAATCCAAGCTCTACCGAGCTAATTGGCCCACAAGAGCCTCCACGTGATGAAAACACGTCGCGGCCAAGTCCGACCTCGGACAAAGGCAAAGGTAAGATGCCCGAATACGAAGTCGAGGTCCACCCCAATGACCGTGATTCGGATGGTTCGGCTCGCTCACTAGACAGTGAGTTCGGTGTACCCATCATGAGGACACCCGGAGTAAAGAAGGCACTCACATCGACAAACGAGAAACTCCGCTGCTCATCACGAGCGAAGACCCAAGTCAATCGTTACGCCTACAACGAGTATATGGCCCATCACTATGCCCTCACGATGAAGGTAGTGGCCGAACAAGAGCCCGAGGATCCAAGCCTTCGTCACAGGCTTGAGGGGGAGAACAACGCTGCGCAACAAAGCCGTGGAGAGACGCGCAACAAAGCCGCGAAGAAAGCCGCGAAGAAAGCCACCGTGGAGAACTGCGCAACGAAGCCACGAAGACGCGAAGAAAGCCACGCAATGCCACGCAACAAAGCCGCGGAGAGCCACGCAACGCCGCGCAACAAAGTTGCAGAGAGCCGCGCAACAAAGCCGTGAAGACGCGAAGAAAGCCGCAAGCCACACCGACGCCGACGAAGCTGAAGGAAGCTAAACCAGACGTTGGATGCCTCACACTTGAGCTTGAGGGGGCGTGTTGAGATATCAAGCTCAACTAGTTTAATCTAGTTAGTCAACACATGTAACTTAGTAGTTACCTAGATCGAATCTAGTTAATGTGTTGACCTGAAGCCTTTAAATAGGACCTTGTACTTAAGTGGGATATTCTAGATCCTCCACTCCTTAGTACATTTAATGTAGGACTTACACATAAGTACCTATGTTCTACCCACACATGTGCACCCTTGCACATGGGTTGTATATATACCTCATTGTGGGTATTTTTGTATGTTGATGACACTTTTCAATATAGTCAATCATCCCCCATTTATCTTTGTGTTCAAGTGTAACTTCCTCTCTCTCTCTCTCATACACTCTCACGCGCATATCATACTAATCTTCCGCTGTTTAACGTAACCATATAATTAGTCTCTAATTAACCCTAGTTAATTATCTAATTACTTAACAAGTTCTATATACGAGGACATTTTGGTCTTAATCTCATGTACTTGTGTTAATCAAGTGTATTAAGCCTAAACCCATGTGCTAATCGTTCCCAAACGTTCATGGAAGATAGAGGAAGAGGATAAGAAAGAAGGGAAGTCGTGAAGGCCGAATCTTCGCCTCCTCGGAACATTCGGCCCAAGCGTTCACCAAGTCCTTAGAACCGCTGCGTCCTAGGAATGTTCGCCTCCTTGGAACGTTCGCCCCCTCGAGCATTCACATCCTAGGAAGGTTTGGTTTTTTAGGATTGATCATATAAAACATATTCACACAAAAAGAGATCTAAATGTGGTGTTGTGAAGTGGCGTGCCCAAAGGTGGAAAACGTAGGAAAAAGTATTTAAAGCAAAGGAGTCACAGATATTTGATATCTATTTATAAAAATAACATAGTTAAAACCATTTACCTTGTACTATGGGTGCAAAGTTCGAATCTTTGTAATGTAACGTGAATTAAGGAGTACTCATCCTTTTTCTTTTCCAAAGCAAAAATAGGAATAATTGCATTTAGTGCAAAATTTGAGGTGCTTCTCTCCCTATAAAAGGAAGGGACGAGGGCTCATTTTGGCTCTCGCGGATTTTGTCTTCTCGAATTTCTCTTTGGCAATTTTGGGGCTTCTAGGTTTTTCTTTTTTGTCCTCGACTCTTTTTTCTTTAGGGTTTCGATGGAGAAGGAGCTCCCCATTTTGATGTTCCTCTTTCATCATTTTGGAGCTCAAACTCAGGTTTGTGAGTGAAGGTATACTTTTGTCTTGGTTTTTCCTTCTTGACCTTCTCTTCTACTTAGGTGGTCATCGTGGAATTTGTCATCACCAAGCTCGTTATGCGTGGGAGACTTTGTGATGAGATTCACCTAGCTACTGTCAGGAATAGTACTAAAGCAGAGATGGAATTAGTACTAAGAAGAGTAGTACTATTAGTACTAAGAGGACGGGACTACGTAAGATTCCCGAGAGAGAGGAAGTGAGAAGAGGAGAGAGAGAGATAGGATGATGACAACAGCTCTTATATTATATGAAAGATAAGTACAAATCGGCTAAGAGGCTTAAGACTGGTGTTGAACCAATTTGGTTCAAAACAATGCCTTGTGCCTCCTTTTATAGTGTTTTTAGGAATAATCCTGAAGCTTCTAGAATGTTCCAGAGAGATCTGGAATATACATTAATTTTCTATGATAAACAATAAATGAAAATAATATCCTACAAATTACAATTCATAGTCTAATGGTAAGAGCTCGACCCATGTAACATAAGGTCATGGGTTCGAGTCTTGCCACATCATGACACTATCTACCCCTTAAAGACGACGAGTGGAACGAGTCAGTGCTAATTGCGGACCGGGTTTGTCCGGATACTTTCGGTGAAAATCAACAAGAAGATCCTGTGCATTGGCAACATGCTCGACGGGTTCCCAAGTATGTTCGCTCGGACTATAACCGAGCCAATCGACCAAGTAATAAAGTTTGTTGCGAACAAGTTTGGAATCGAGGATGACAACAACTTCATACTCCGGGCCGGCATCCAACTCCAGCGGGGGCGGCGGTGGTGTCACACGATCGGGAATGGTGTTTTCTTTATAAGGTTCAAGAAGAGAACAATGGAAAACTGGATGTATCTGAAGCTGCGGAGGGAGATCAAGGCGGAAGGTGACATCATTAGTCTTACCCGTAATACGGAAGGGACCGAGTCGTCGATAATCCAACTTGTTGCACGGTCAAGTAGTCTTGATGTGATGACGTAAGAGCCATACTCGATCTCCGATGGCAAAAGAGGAGGGAATCCGATGACGATCCGCATAAGTCTTCTGTGTGTGTTGAGCATGACGAAGGTGAGTAGAGAGATCCATCTGGATCTTGCATAGCCTCTCCAAATGATCCTCGGCACGAGGGTTGGTAGGTAGCTCCGGAGTGTCGATCACCGACCAGCGAGGATGGAAACCGGTATAAGCGAAAAATGGGGAGACCCGAGTCGAGGAGTGAATAGCATTATTATACGCAAACTCTGCAAAGTGGAGAATCTCGGCCCAATCGTCCTGTTGATAACTCAGGAAGCACCGGAGATATTGCTCTAGCGTTTGGTTTGTTCGTTCCGCCTGCCCGTCGATCTGAGGATGGTAGCCGGAGGAGAGGTTGCAGGAGACCTTGAGCATCTTGAAGAGATGCTGCCAAAATTTGGAGACAAATTGCAGGCCTCGGTCACTGATAATACTGTATGGGAGGCCATGATGCCGAAATACCTCACGCATAACAAGAGCGGCGGTTTCCTCGCTAGTGATGGCTTTAGTACACGGCAAAAAATGTGCCATCTTCGTATATCGATCGACGACGGTTAGGATAGCATCGAACCCCTTCGAGACCGGCAGATCTGTGATAAAATCAAGACAAATAGACTGCCACGGCTTACTTGGAATCGGTAAGGGTTCCAACAAGCCATATGGATGGTGTCGTGGCATCTTTGCTCGGCAGCAAGCATCACAGGTCCGAACGTAGTCGTCGACAAAATGGTGCATGTGGGGCTACCAAAAAGATCGCTGCACTAGCTCCAACGTCTTAGTACTACCGAAATGTCCCGCCATATGGGTGTCGTGACAATGTTGGACGATTTGAAGGCGACAGGAGCAATCGGGGACATATACGCGCTTTTTAAAGAATAACAAACCATCATGATATTCGAATTGTCGGTAGTCAATACCTGGTTGTTGAGACTGAGAACAGGATGCCCGAGAAGTATCAATGTGCGCTAGGATGTCTTGAGCAAAACTATCCGTCTTCAAGGTTGCACGTATGTCATCGGTAATCCGTGAATCCATCGGGGTGTGAAAAATCCGCGTCGTGTGCAATTGTGTTGGTCCCAATATTACTTGCTTTTGATTATCAAATGTTGCGTCACCAGGCCGAGGTGCAAGATATGAACGCCGTGATAGTGCATCTTCTTTTCCTTGCTGCTTCCCCAGTCGATATGTGATTTTGAAGTCGAAACGCGTGAGGAATTGCGCCCACCGAGCTTGCCGTCGATTTAGTACGCGAGCGTTCTGAAAATAAGCAAGATTTTTTTGATCGCTAAAGACAATGACCTGATGTGGAGAGCCCTCTAAGAAATGCCGCCATTGTACAAATGAATCCACGATGGCTAATAACTCCTTGTCATGTATTTCGTAGTTGATTTCTGTGACATCGAATTTGCGTGAATGGAAAGCCACCGGATGCAACTCTTCTTTATCGCCTTGTTGAGAAAGGATGCTACCGAGGGTGAAATCTGATGTGTTGGCCTCCATGATGAATGGTTTGCTTGTATCCACATGAGCTAGAATCGGTGCTGATGTAAAGGCTTGCTTAAGATGCCGAAAAGCCATATCTGCTTCTATGGACCAAAGAAATGCTTGGCCCTTCTTCGTAAGTTGTGTGAGAGGTAAAATAATCTTCCAGTAATCCTGTATAAACTTACGGTAGAAGTTAGCAAAACCTAGAGAACATTGTACATCTCGTACCAACCGTGGAATTTGCCACTCTAGTACAGTTTGGATTTTAGCTGGATCCATGGCGATGCCCTTTGAGGAGATGACGTAGCCTAGAAATTCCACTTGCTTGCAGTCAAAGCTACATTTTTCTAGCTTGGCATAAAGACCATTCTCGCGGAGTTGCTTTAGTACTAATAGTACATGAGAATCGTGCTCTTCCTGGGTCTTCGAATAAATCAATAGATCATCCAGATAAATGATCAAACAGATATCCAAGAGGTCTCTGAATATATCATTTGCCATGTGTTGGAAGACTGCGGGTGCATTGGTTAGGCCAAATGGCATAACAGTATACTCGAAATGCCCATACCGCGTGTGAAAGGCGGTCTTCCACTCATCTCCCGGTCGGATCCGCACGAGGTTATACGCTCCTCATAGGTCGATTTTAGTAAAAAACTTGGCACGATTAACTCGCTCTAAAAGACTTGATATAAGAGGAAGTGCATACCTATTCCGGATGGTGACTTTATTCAATCCGCGGTAATCAACGACAAGACGAAGTGAGCCATCTTTCTTCTTGACAAAGAAGATGGGTGCACCGGCCGGAGATTTCGAATGGCTGATGAACCCGCTTGCCAAGTTCTCCTCTATGTAGGCTTGAAGGACTTCTAACTCGGTGGGTGACAAGTTGTAAATCGGTCCCCATGGTGGCTCGGTTCCTGGTTGTAAATCGATGTGACAGTCATAGGGACGGTGATGAGGAAGGGTACCGGCTTTTACCTTGTCAAATACATCGGCATAAGGGGATGATATTTTGCTGGAAGTTGTACTGAGGAGTCCTTCTTAATAGTGTTGGAAGGATGTACTGATATTGCAAATAGGAACATTGCCTCCTTGGGTCCTTCTTCGCGTAGTTGATGGAGTGAAATGGTCGAAACTTGGTGAGTTGATTCTTGGGGTGGTCGACATCAGACTTCTCTTGTTCTCCAATCTATGGCTGGATTCTCTTGTTCTCCAATCCTAGGACAATGGGATGCTCTGGACTACTAATTATATTAAATGATATTACACACACAAAACTACCTAGGACAACTTGAATGGGTTCTGATTCTTCTACAATATTCCCGGAAGCAATGGGACGACCATCAATGACTACTACAGATGCGGGACAAGGAAGTTTTCTTAAGGATATCTGAGAAGCTTGGGCAAAATTTCGATCCATGAAACAAGAATTAGCTCCGGAATCTAAAAGTGCTAGGACGGGTACTGGGGGAGTACTTTTAGTACTAACAATGACTTGGGCTAGGAACACATTGCTAACTTGCTTGGAAGGAATGGAACCACTAATGGGCTGTACAGATCTAGGGCTGCTGTCCAACCAAACGGCTCCTATTTTGGCTGGACTCAATCGTTTAACTCTTCATCTAATTGACTAAGGATTTCAAATTTATTTGAGATACTTGGGCTATTAGTACTATGAATACTATCAAACACTCTATTAGTACTATTAATACTATCAGACACTCCTAAGGGAAGAATTGACTCGGGTTTAGTACAGGCTACAATTTGATTTACCTGTCTTCTTGGCCTATGGGGACAATTGATTGCGATATGCCCTGGTCCACCGCAATAAAGACATAATCGATTTGCACGTCATCGTTGCTTTTCTTCTTTCGATAATGGGTCGCGTCGATGCATGGTATCGATCTCCATCGGTGTCGAAGTATTTGCTTGAGGTATGTCTCGTGCAAACGGTCTAGCCGCGACTGCGGCGTAAGTGGGCTCTGGCCTAGCACGTGGTATCTATAATTGACGTTCCGAACACCGTTCGAAGAGGCGGTTGTCACATCGGACCGCTCGACTGATTGCCTCCGTAAGAGACTTTGGTTCTTCGGGGAAGGTTAGAAGTAGATCTTTGACATCATTTCGCAGGCCATAGCGAAACTGCTCCATTAGTGCTTGATCATCCCAGGGTATGTCGGAAACGAGTAGGCGGAAATCCGCCGCGTAGGCAGAGGCTGGACGATCGCCTTGACGCAATCGCTGGATCTTGTTGATCGCCATCCTGATGCTGTCGGTGTCTCCAAAGTAGGCTTTGAACTCACTAATAAAATCTTCAAAGTTATTAAGCAAGGGCGATTGTTTTTCTAGAAGCGGAGCAAACCATGCTAAGGCTGAGCCGCTAAGCAACATGCCTATTAAGCCGACTCGGGATGCATCAGTGGGGTATCGAGAAGGATGCATTTGGAGGACTAATCGTACCTGATTAAGGAATCCCCTGAATTGCGATCACGTTCCATCAAATTTCACAGGAAGTCCAATCTTCGGCTCTTTATGAAATCCTTGGGGACTTGATCCTTGTTGTTGCAATGCTGCTTCGAGTTGTTGCACCCGTAACGCTAACTCCCCATGCTGTTGCTGCGTTTGTTGCTTTTCTAGAGCGATTTGTTGCAAATCCCCTATCAGCCGTTGGTTTTCTTGTTCCAGGGCAACAAACTTTTCTTTTAGGCACTGTAACTCGGAGAAAACGGATTGATATTCTTGGGCGCTAATAGTAGCCATAGTAGAGGGAAAAGGGTAGGAGGATGAGGGAGAACGACAAGTAGGCTGGAGGAAAGAGGAAAATTGGTTCAAACTGTCAGGAATAGTACTAAAGCAGAGATGGAATTAGTACTAAGAAGAGTAGTACTATTAGTACTAAGAGGACGGGACTGCGTAAGATTCCCGAGAGAGAGGAAGTGAGAAGAGGAGAGAGAGAGATAGGATGATGACAACAGCTCTTATATTATATGAAAGATAAGTACAAATCGGCTAAGAGGCTTAAGACTGGTGTTGAACCAATTTGGTTCAAAACAATGCCTTGTGCCTCCTTTTATAGTGTTTTTAGGAATAATCCTGAAGCTTCTAGAATGTTCCAGAGAGATCTGGAATATACATCAATTTTCTATGATAAAGTATAAATGAAAATAATATCCTACAAATTACAATTCATAGTCTAATGGTAAGAGCTCGACCCATGTAGCATAAGGTCATGGGTTCTAGTCTTGCCATATCATGACAACTACCATCCTATACTTAGGAGGAGGGTGTATGGCGGTTGTTTCTTAACTTGTCGAAACTTTGTACTACTAAGAAAATGTTTTTGGACGTTTTCAAACTCTTTCCAAGGAAATTTAGGGATGCTACCACCCCAAACTTCCACAGTTCCACCCTATAGAAAAGCATCTGTATCACTCGAAAAGGTATTTCTTGAGGACACAACACTTAATATCTCCATGATTGCATGTGTTCTCAAATGCATAATATGCTCCCTTTCCTACCTCAACCCGGCGCGTAGCGCATTTATTCCATGTATGATAACTTCAAGGCCAAGATATTTGAAGTTTTCCACACTTTCAAGTGGCTCATTATTGTACATAATGCAGGTTTATCTTTTTTTGGGTTCTTCACAAGCATAATCTTTGTTTTAGAGTTGTTGACACTTCTTGAATGCTTTTTTCCTTCACAAACTTAACAACCATTTCTTCCCATTCATCAATGCATACACCAAATAGAGTTGGTGAGAATGGGAATCCTTGCTTAACACCAATAGTGCTATTGAAAAAATCTAAAACTCTAAAAATCTATCACCCATATACACAAAACTTATAACCTTCTCAATGTAAATTCAGGAAATTGTAAGCATATATTCACTTGGCACCTCGAATTCTTCCATTTGCCTCCAAAGATGCTCATGAGGTACCATATCAAAATCTTTCTTGAAGTCTACGGAGCAACAATATAAACCTTACCTCTCAAGTGACTTTCCTCCATTAATACTTGAAGGGTGACAAGATGATCAATGGTGCTATGGTGTTTTCGAAATCTAACTTGTCTATAAGCTCTCTTACTATTTTTTTCAACCCATGCACTTGCCTTTGATTCTATTATACATCCAAATAGTTTTGTCATTCACGAGTAAACCATGATGGTTCAGTAGTTGTTTACATTATTTACATCTCCACCTTTATGTAAAAGTTTGATTAAATTTGTAGTCTAATCTTATAGCATGCCATGTTGCAATGCATGATTAAACATATCACTTATCCATGTATGAGCTTCCTTTCCCATTCATTTGAGTATTTCAACCTTTATACATTAAAGATCGTTGATTTTCCTTTCAAGAGGCCAATTTCTTAAGTCCTATACATATATCTTCAATGATAAAGAAGGGAGACATATGTAAAAGAGAACCATAACACATTATCTTTCTTGCAAACGATAGCTCATATAAATTCTTACAATGCATAGACAAGGTGAGACGAGTTAAGTGACGCAAAATATGCGGACTATTACTCGGCCACAACCGAGTCTTAGGATTGACCACAGAAGATGGGAATAGGAAGAAATGCATGTAGTATACACACAAACAATAGAGCAAGAGAGAGTACACAGTATGTTTACATGGAAAACCCTAAACGAGAAAAAGCATGGGAGCCCACAAGCTCTGAACTATCAGTATATCTAAAAGGAATACAACAAGAGAACACAAAGGCAACGACCTCGTCCTCACACTCTTCGCCTGGTGGCGGTTATAACAGAGACTTACTTTGTTTCTGTGCGTGTGTGTGTGTGTGTGTTACGCTTTGTACAACAGTTACACTCAATATGACAACACAAAATAATGATACAACACAACCACTCTGTTTGCCCTAGGTCATATTTATACTAATATGACTTTCAGGCTATTTACAAATATAGCCACAATGAGCTACCAGAAACATATTTACATATATGTCCCTTCATCCGGTGAGAGGTTCTCACCTGGCCTGCGTCATCTGGTGTCGTGAAGAAAACCGGCCATAGGCGGAATCGGAGAGAAAGCGCGTAAACCGGCCCCTACACGGATGGACGCATGACTGGATACTTTGTACACGAACCAGTGGATGTGACTACTAAGCCACACACATTTATTAGAGGGGGATTGTGCGTATCCCAGGGAGGGGCAGGGAATAAAAGGGAAGAGGACAAGGGAAAACAGATATCGCGCGCGGGGAGGAAGAAGGAGGTTGCTGCAGAACGGAAGGCAGAGCTCTCTCTCTTCGTCTCTCTTCGTCGCTCTCTACGGGTGTCGGGAGGTTGCTGCAGAACGGAAGGAGGATCTCTCTCTCTTCGTCTCTCTTCGTCGCTCTCTGCAGGTGTCGGGAGGTCGCTGCCTCTGCTTCGTGGACAGCCCGTGTGCTTCCAGCAGAGTCGCTCCCCTTCCCCTTTTGTTTCTTTGAGTCGGCGACTGTCGTCGGTGTGCGTGTGTAGGGTCCCCGTGTCGGGCCCGTCGCCGCTTTGTCAGTTGTAATTGTCGGAGTTTGTAATCTCTGTCATTATAATTAAGTGTTACGTTCTGTTCCTCTCTCTCTCGCTTCTACGTGTCGGTGAATCTTTCTCTCTCTCTCTGTCACTCCTCGGTCTAAGACCCCCGTGGTCCCGCCCCTTTTTACACGTACGCGCGTAACAACGCGACATCTTTGGTGAACCCGACGTGAAAGGGTGGCAAAGGAGTCGAAAGATGAGGGGATCGGAGCTAGCAGAGGCAATGGCGGTGGCCGTCGACCGGCTGGTGAGCGCTCGTGAGGGAACGGGTACCCTCGACAGAGCCATAGAATCGATCGTCGGCTCTATAGGCCGTTTCGGAGGGAAAGACGCCACAAGTTATTTGGAGGCTTACTGGGCTGAAATGATCATGAGGGATATCCCAGTGGACAGGCGGCTGTCCGGATTCCCTCGGGTGGTGACGCCGGGCATCCATGCGGAGGTGCTCGAGGTGCTGGCCGGATGCCAGACTTGGGAGGAGTTCGAGCTGCAGCTCCTCGAGAAGTACGGGTTTGATGACTCACTCCGGCTGTCGAGGTGGGACTTCATGGCGTGGGTGGAAAGCCCCGGAAAAGGGAGGAACACATCGGTGCTCCTCCAGGAGTTCGAAAAACGGTTCGCGGGGCTATCGACGCTGGACCGGACGGTGCTCGAAACAAGTCGGTGCCGGTTGGGAGGAAGGAAGAGACCCAAATCTGGATGGAGTCGGGGTCAGCATCGAATGACGTGGTCAGAGGCCCATCCGGAGGAGCGGCTCAGGAGGAGCTAACACAGATGGTGCGCGACCTACTGATCGCATAGGCCCAAAGAGACAGTGGTGAACAACCTCGCGACCGGAGGCCGCCGGCTGGGCAGCGGTGCATGTGGTGTGACGCGATCGGTCACATTCGGAAGGACTACGCGTATTTCGCCGACGCGCTCAGGACCAACGTGGTGTATCTCTGGAATGGGCGGGTGCACGCGAGTGAGACCCGGAGAGCCCTGGAACTGAATACGGGGCGCAACGGAATGAAGAGGTTGATGGAAGAGGCCGCGGCACAGCACGTTGAAGCCGTTAACTACTCAGTGTCGGCGGGAATTCGGGTCGGGGGTGATGAGACCCAGAAGGTGAAGGACTCCGGATTCTGGTCGCTAGTGCTAGAAGGCCTCTCCGGAGTTCGGCTGAGGAAGGAAGAGGCGGACCGCTGTCGTGAAGAAAACCGTCCATAGGCGGAATCGGCGCACCAAGGCGTGGGAACCGGTTCTTCACGCGCGCACGCTCCGAGTTGTACATAGAAGCGAATTAGGAGGATAATCTCGACAACGGGCCCTAACACAAGTGGAGACAAAGACCGCGCGAACAGTCTTTTCGGTCGCGCGCGCGAGCGAAGGAACTGTACGAGTCGGCGGCCTAACTACGCGGATGCGTGAAGGACGGAGCGGATCCCTGTCCAAAAGGGACAGGGAATAAAGCTGACATGACGGCCTGCTCGTCGGCCTATATAAGGAGCAGGAAAGAGCTGTTGCAGGTATCTCACGCAGAGAGGACGAAGTGCTGCCGGACCGTTTCTGGACGCTTCTCTCTCTGTTTCCTTCCTTCTTGAGCTCCATAGCTTTCTGTGCAGGGTTCCGAGGAGGCTCGCGCTGTTTCGAGGAATGCCCGAGTGCTTCCGGCAGCACCTCCGACCTACTACCCCCCCTTTGTGCTTCAAAGCGAACAAGCATCGGCATCTGTTCGCCGGCTTGTTCGGTTGTAGCCAACCTGTGCCCCATCGAGGGTTGTAGTCGTGTTAGCCATTTTTGTTAATATACACACTTAGTCATTAGCATCTGTCTGTGTCGGTGTCTGTTCGCGTTCTCCGTGCTGAAGGGCCGTGTCCCTGTGTATTCCCGGTCCTGCGTAGCCGGTTCTCTCTCTTTCTCCTCCCTCGCTTGCTCTTTGGTTCGAGACCCCCGCGGTCCCGCCTCGTTTTCCATACGCACTTGCGTAATATCTTGACATCTTTGGTGAACCCGACGTGAAAGAGGCGGCAGAAGGGCAGAAGATGAGGGGGTCGGATCTTGCAGAGGCCATGGCTTCGGCCGTGGACCGGATTGTAAACGCGCGCGAGGGCACCGGTGCCCTCGACAGAGCCATTGAGGCGGTCGTCGGCACGATCGGCCGGTTCGATGGGAAGGATGCCATGAAGTATTTGGCGTCCTACGGTGCAGAGATGCTGATGCGGGACATTCCGGAAGAAAGGCGTCTTGCCGGATTTCCCCGAGTGGCGATGCCGAGCATCCATGCGGAGGTGCTCGAGGTGCGGGCGGAGAGCCGTACCTGGGAGGAGTTCGAAGGTCGGCTCCTAGAGAAATACGGGCTGGACGACGCGCTCCGGCTTTCGAAGCGAAGGTTCATGGAATGGGTGGAGTCCCCGGGGAAGGGAAGAAACGCGTCGGCACTCCTCCGGGAGTTCGAGGAAAACTTTGCGCGCCTTTCGGCGCTCGACCGAACCATCCTGGACACGAGCCGGGTCTTGCTGTTTGTCAAGTCGGTCGACGAGCGGGATCGGGAGCAAGTGGGCCTCTTGCTGGAAACCGAAGACAGGCTCACTACTGACTGGGCGGCTGTCAAGAAAGTCTGTGGCCGTTTTGACAAACGGCGAGAATGGGCGGATAACGGGGCAACCGGGTCGGGCTCGGTCGCAGCAAGGAAGCTCGAACCAGCGCCATAGGTGCGAAAGGAAGAGACCCGAGAATGGTTGGAAACCGGTTCGGCTTCGACCGGCGTAGTCAGAGGCTCAACCGGAGGAGCGGCGCTGGAGGAATTGACGAGGGCGATAAAGGACCTCCAAATCGCGCAAGCCCGAAGGGAAGGTGGCGAACCGGCTCGTGACCGACGGCCGGCAGCAGGAAACAGGTGCATGTGGTGCGATGAAGTCGGCCACATTCGGAAGGACTGCGGCGACTTCGCGGAGGCGCTGAGGAACAGGGTGGTGTACCTGTGGGAAGGACGGGTGCATGCCAGCGACACCCGAAGGGCCCTGAGCCGAAACGACGGGCGAGGTGGTATGAAAAGGTTGATGGAAGAGGCGGCGGCCCGACACGCGGAAATCGTCCACTACTCGGCGTCGGCCGGCATTCGAGTCGGGGGCGGCGAGGCCCGAAGGGAAAGCAAAGCCAGATTCTGGCCGACGATGCTGGAAGGCCTTGCCGGTGCAAGGCTTAAAAGGGAGGAATCGGACCGTGCGGAGAAACGGGTACGGGAGATGACCGGGTGGAGCGACCCGGTCGAGGAAGAGACGGGCTTCGTGGAAGCCGCTTGCCAGAACTACGAGGCTCTGGTAGAAGAGAAGCGGGTGGGGAAACCCGGGACGACCGGGCCCTCACAACGATACGAGACCCGGTCCGGGCCACGACGGGACGAAGCCGGCAGGGCCGGTACGCAAGATAAACCCCAGAAGGGCGGGTACCGTCTGGGGACGGAGATAGAAAGGACCACGGACTTACGAAAGGTCCTGGAGGAACGGATCCTCGACAGCAAGGTGGAGCTGTCGTTACGAGAGGTGCTGGGAATCGCCAAGAAGGAGTTCCACGACTCCATCGTGGACTTGGTGAAACGGAAGAGGCTGTCAACGGAGACAGAACCGGAAAGACCGGTGGAAGTGCGGACGACGCACCTAGATGACATGGCGCTGGGAGACGAGTGGGCGGAAAGCCACTATTCGAGACCACACTGGGCCCGAGCGACCACGGAAACCCCGGTGAAGATCGGCGATGTCCAGGAACCGGTGATAGCTTTGGTGGACCACGGATCGGAGATCAATTTGATGTCCATGGACTTCTATAAGAAGGGCAAGTGGCCGATCAACACCAAGCACGGGTGGAAAATAAGGGCAGCAACGCGCGCCACCGAGGAACTGCACGGGGCCTGTCCGAATGTGCGAGGCAAGATCGGCGACGTCGAGATTGACCAGCACTTCTTCGTGCAGGAGACGTCTTCGCATCCGGTCATACTGGGAGAGCCGTACATCACGGTGGCGCGAATGGAGACCAAGGTGCTGGACAATGGTTCGGCCTACGCGAGGGTCAAAAGCCAAGACGGGCGCCATTCGGTCCAGTTTCTGACGGTACGGCCGAACCACGAACGTAACCGCGACTCCCTCGGTTCCGAAAACCGAGAGGATTTTTAGAGAGGACTGCCAAGGCGTGGGGCCACGGCAGTTCGGATGCTGCGGGAAAACCCCACATCTGTACGATAAAACCGTGTACAATAGGTAGGAAATTTTGCTTCTCCGACAGCGGAGCATGTACGACGGTCGGCATCGCCGGCCGAGAGAAAACAAAGACGGAGGGGAGACTTCGAGCGTGCGGAGCTCTCGGCCCTGACGAAGAAATCAGTGGCGCCATGGAGGCGGTCTCCTTCGACGACACCTTGGGAATGCTGGGGAAGGTAGTCGAAGAAGACCTTAACGAAGACCGGACGATACCGGTATGTTCCGAAGAAATGTACGAAGTCATCGCGGACTTTGGTCGGGGGCTCGAGTCGGATCGGACGGCCCGAGTAAGCACCAAGTACAAGACTGTGGACCGGAAGGTAAGGCCAGTCGCGGTACCGTTACCGGAGGGCAGCGAGTCGCGAATCAAAGGGGTTGCATCGGACCCCAGCCTACGAGATCCGGCCTGTATAGGACACACCTTCACCAACGAGACGCTCCGGGAGCTCAAAATCGGTGGGGGCGGGTTCCTACTACCGGCGGAGGAACACCGGTTTCGGAGAATGCTCGGAAGGCACGGGAAAGCCTTCGCATTCTCACCGGAGGAAATCGGGTGCGTAAACCCGACGATCGTAGAGCCGATGGTGATATTCACGGTACCGCATGTACCGTGGAATCTCAAGCCAATTCCGGTTCCGAGAGCTCACATCCCGAAGTTGATGGAGCTGTTGAAGCAGAAGGTTGATATGGGCATTCTCGAGCCGTCGAGCGCCCCGTATTCAAACCGATGGTTTACCGTACCAAAGAAAAACGGATCATTGCGCTTCATTCAGGACCTGCAACCGGTCAATAAGGTGACCATTCGGAACGCAGGGATTGGACCGACCATAGACGAGTTCGCGGAGGCCTTCGCCGGAAGGTCGATTTACTCGGTCGGTGATCTATACTCAGGGTACAACCAGTTCCAGCTAGCCGTGGAGAGCAGAGACATTACGACGATGCGAACTCCCCTCGGCCTAGTGCGGATGTGTACGCTGCCGCAAGGAGGGACTAACTCGGTGGCCCACATGGTGAATGCGATGAACAAGGTTCTGAGGGACTGCATCCCGGACATCACCATGCCGTTTCTAGACGACATCCCGATCAAGGGATGCCCGGTAGCGGAAAAGGACGAGACGATCGGGCCGGACGGATGCCGGCGATTCGTGGCGATGCACATCGACGACTGCGAGAAGGTGCTGCAAAGGCTAGAGGCTGCGAGGCTCACCTTCTCGGGGGAGAAATCAGCCTTCGGGCAGTCGGAAATCATGGTGGTCGGACATTTATGTGGACCATATGGCCGGAAACCGTCTCCGGCAAAGGTAGAAGCCATCTCCGCGATGAAGCCTGATTGCAACTCGGTCACGGAGGTACGAAGATTCTTGGGAGCATGCGCCTTCTACCACATATGGATCCCGCATTACGCGCACGTCGCGGAGCCGCTGTACGGATTATTGAAGAAAGGGCGAAGATTCGAATGGCTAGACAAGCACACGGAGTCGGTCCGGAAGCTGAAGGAGGCTCTTTCGGCAGCACCGGCGCTCCGAAAGGCCGTCTATAGGAAGGGCACCCCAGTGTACATAACGGTTGACACGAGTCCGACCGGAATCGGGTGGGTCGTCAACCAAGAAGACGAGGACGGCAATCGGTTTCCGATCCGATTCGGCGCGAAGGTCCTCAGTGAGCGGCAGCGAGGATACGCCCAGGTTAAACGCGAACTCTGGGGTATTGTTTCGGCGGTCAAGGCCGACAAGGACTATCTGATCGGGACAGAGGTAATCATAGAGACGGATTGCATGCCGATTCTCGGCATGGTTTCCGGATGCGCGACGCCGGACCTGGCAATGCTCAGGTGGATAGCGTACATCAAGTCTGTGGACCCGGAAATACGACACATTTCCGGGAAAGACAACGCCATGGCCGACATGCTTTCGAGGGCGAGGTTCGATGACGAGGGCGGCATGGTTTCGGAGGACGAAGAGGTCGGCGTGGACTTCTTCGAGGCAGCATACGTGACAACCGACGGGACGAGCACTCCGGCGCTTAACGACTTCGACGCGAGCAAGTACGATGGGGAGTGGCTGCAGATCGGCGGGTTCTTGAGGACAATGGCGCCGGATGCGTCATGGACGAAAGACGAGGCCAACCGGATCCGGAAGAAAGCGTACCGGTTCTTTCTCCGGGATGGCTATCTATGGAAGCACCCGAAGAAGAGGGACGGCGCTCCGCTCCGGGTGGTGGCGATGAAGGAAGAACAGGAGGAGCTGCTGACGGCCTACCACGACAGCCCTTGGGCCGGATACCGTGGAACTTGGGTCACGTTCGAGAAGATAAAGGAGAAGTACTGGTGGCCGGGACTGTACCGGGACGTGCACCGATTAGTGACAACTTGCGAGAGCTGTCAGATGCACTCCGTGGTCCGACACCGGGACGAGCTTCACCCTACGTACCCTCCGACCATCCACTTCAAATGGATGGTAGATCTGGTGACGATGCCAATGGGGGTAGGACAGATGCGGTACCTGGTCCTAGCGCGGGAGGATCTGACGAACCAGGCGGAAGGCCGGGCCCTTCCGAACAAAACGACCGCGGCCGTATGTCGGTTCCTAATCGAGGACGTGATATGCCGGTACGGGTGCGTCGGGAAGATCGTGGCTGACCAAGGGGAGTTGGACGCCGAAGAAGCCGCGGAGCTGTTCGACCGGCTGGGAATCAAGCTCTTGCTCACCACTGCGTATAATCCGGAGGCGAATGGAAAGGTGGAGCGCGGACACGGACCGATCGTCAAGGCGCTGGTTCGAGCATGCGGAGGCCAAGTCGGTAACTGGCCGCGGCTGCTACCTTATGCTTTGTGGGCAGACCGGACCACGCACAGTTCGGTAACCGGGTACATGCCGACGGAGCTCATGTTCGGCCAGAAGCCGATCATGCCGATAGAACGGACGATCTCCTCGTGGGCAACGGTCGACTGGAGGGACGAGATGAGCCGAGAGGAGTTGTTGGCCGCACGTATACGACAGCTCGAGCGGAGACCGGAGGACGTGGCACTGGCTGCGGAGAAGCTCCGGGTGGCGAGGACAAAGAACAAAGCCAGGTTCGACCGAACGCACCGGCTCCGACCGAAGAAAATCGACAAAGGTGACTGGGTGCTCGTCTACGACAGCAGCCTCGACAACCAGCACCGAGCTACACGGAAGTTCGCACGAAGGTGGTTCGGGCCTTACGTGGTGCAGAGCGCCAATGACAACGGGACATATCACCTGGCGGAACTAGACGGCACGAGAATGGCGATACCGGTTGCAGGGAAGCGGATCAAAGCGTTCAAGAAGCGACACGACGACGAGCCAGACCCGGCTCTCCTAGTCAGCAGTGACGAACGATCCGAAAACGAGGAAGAACCGACGGGCGAGGAATGAAGACGGGCCGGTTTTCTCCGTCCCAACTCTCTTGGCGCATACCGGAGGATGCGCGGTTAGGTGGGGGCGGATGTCGTGAAGAAAACCGTCCATAGGCGGAATCGGCGCACCAAGGCGTGGGAACCGGTTCTTCACGCGCGCAGGCTCCGAGTTGTACATAGAAGCGAATTAGGAGGATAATCTCGACAACGGGCCCTAACACAAGTGGAGACAAAGACCGCGCGAACAGTCTTTTCGGTCGCGCGCGCGAGCGAAGGAACTGTACGAGTCGGCGGCCTAACTACGCGGATGCGTGAAGGACGGAGCGGATCCCTGTCCAAAAGGGACAGGGAATAAAGCTGACATGACGGCCTGCTCGTCGGCCTATATAAGGAGCAGGAAAGAGCTGTTGCAGGTATCTCACGCAGAGAGGACGAAGTGCTGCTGGACCGTTTCTGGATGCTTCTCTCTCTGTTTCCTTCCTTCTTGAGCTCCATAGCTTTCTGTGCAGGGTTCCGAGGAGGCTCGCGCTGTTTCGAGGAACGCCCGAGTGCTTCTGGCAGCACCTCCGACCTGCTACCCCCCCTTTGTGCTTCAAAGCGAACAAGCATCGGCATCTGTTCGCCGGCTTGTTCGGTTGTAGCCAACCTGTGCCCCATCGAGGGTTGTAGTCGTGTTAGCCATTTTTGTTAATATACACACTTAGTCATTAGCATCTGTCTGTGTCGGTGTCTGTTCGCGTTCTCCGTGCTGAAGGGCCGTGTCCCTGTGTATTCCCGGTCCTGCGTAGCCGGTTCTCTCTCTTTCTCCTCCCTCGCTTGCTCTTTGGTTCGAGACCCCCGCGGTCCCGCCTCGTTTTCCATACGCACTTGCGTAATATCTCGACACCGCGCGGAACAACGGGTCCAGGAGGTCACTGGTTGGGACGATCCGGTGGAAGAGAAAACGGGCTTCGTAGAAGCCACTTGCCAAAACTACGAGGTTCTGGTGGAGGAGAAACGGGCAGGAAAGGCCGGAGGGGTTGGGGCCCTGAGGTATGAGACCCGGTTCGGGCCGAAACCGCCGGTGCCGGCAACCAATGCGTGCTGGATGGGAAGAAGCAGGCGGGGTTTCGGTTGAGCACCGAAATTGAGAGAGCAACGGACCTACGGAAGGTCCTTGAAGAGCGAATCCTCGACAGTAAAATGGAGCTGTCGTTGCGGGAGGTGCTGGGAATCGCCAAGAGGGAGTTCCATGACTCTATCGTAGACTTGGTGAAGAGGAAGAGGCTCTCGACGGAGCCGGAACCGGAGAAGCCGGTGGAAGTGTGAACCACGCACCTGGAAGACGGAGCCCTGGAAGATGAGCTGGCGGGAAGCCACTACACGAAGCCGCATTGGGCCAGGGCGACTATGGAAACCCCTGTACGGATTGGCAACGTTCTAGAACCAATGGCGGCGTTGGTAGACCATGGATCCGAAATCAACCTGATGTCCATGGATTTCTTCAAGGGTAAATGGTCGATCAACACCAAGCATGGCTGGAAGATACGGGCAGCGACGCGCGCCATGGAAGAACTACATGGGGCCTGTCCGAACGTATGGGTGAAAATCGGCGATGTCGAGATTGACTAGCACTTCTTCGTGCAGGAGACGTCCTCGCATCCGGTTATACTAGGAGAGCCATATATCACGGCGGCACGGATGGAGACCAAGGTGCTGGACAACGGTTCAACCTATGCAAGAGTCAAAAACTAGGACGGGTGCCACTTGGTCCAGTTCCTAACGGTGAGACCAAACCACGAGCGTAACCGCGAGGCCCTCGGCAATGAAACCCGAGGGGATTTTTAGAGAGGGCTATCAAGGCGTGGGGCTGTGATAGTCCGGACTCCCAGGAACAACCCCACAAATGTATAGTACGAAAGAAGTCTTGTACCATGGGTAGGAAGTTTTGGTTTTCCGACAACGGAGGTTGTACTATAACCGGCGTCAGCGGCCAGGAGAGGAAGCGAGCGGAGGAGCGGCTCAAGGGATGCAGAGTCCTCTTCCCCGACGAAGACATCAGCGGCGTCGTAGAGGCGGTCTCTTTTGACGACACCTTGGGCGAACTACGAAAGGTGATCGATGAAGACCTTAGAGAAGACCGGACCGTTCCGGTAGGATCGATGGGAAAGGATCGGGTCAGATCGGATGGCCCGCGTGGGTACGAAATACAAGACTGTGGACCGGAAGGTGAGGCCAGTCGCGGCACCCTTGCCGGAGGGCAGCGACGAGTGGATAAAAGGGGTCTCGTCGGACCCAAGTTTACGGAATCCGGCTGGCATAAGGCACAGGTTCACCGACATAACGCTACGGGAGCTCAAGGTCGGTGGGGGCGGCTTCCTACTACCGGTGGAGGAGGACCGGTTTCGGAGAATGATCGGAAGGCACGGGAAGGCTTTCGCATTCTCACTGGAGGAGATCGGGTGCGTAGACCCGACAATTGTCGAACCGATGGTGATCTTCACGGTACCGCATGTACCGTGGAATCTCAAGCTGATTCCGGTGCCAAGAGCTCACATCCCGAAGTTGAGGGAGCTCCTAAAGCAAAAGGTGGAGATGGGCATCCTTGAACCGTCGAGTGCCCCGTATTCGAATCGGTGGTTTACGGTGCCGAAGAAGAACGGCATGCTGCGCTTCATCAAGGTGACCATCCGTAATGCAGGGATTGGACCGACCATAGACGAGTTCGCGGAGGCCTTCGCTGGAAGGTCGATCTATTCTGTCGGTGATCTGTACTCGGGGTACGATCAGTTCCAACTAGCCGTGGAGAGCAGAGACATTACGACGATGCGGACTCCTCTCGGCCTACTGCGGATGTGTACCCTACCACAAGGAGAGATGAACTCAGTGGCTCACATGGTGAACGCGATGAACAAAGTGCTCAGGGATTGTATCCCGGACATCACCATGCCGTTCTTAGACGACATCCCGATCAAGGGATGCCCGGTGGAGAAAAGGGACGAGGCAATTGGGCTGGACGGATGTCGAATTTTCGTGGCTTCCCACATCGATGACTGCGAGAAGGTGTTGTAGAGACTAGAGCGCACGAGGCCCACCTTCTCCGGGGAAAAGTCGGCCTTCGGACAGTCGGAAATCTTGGTGGTCGGGCACCTGTGCGGGCCTTACGGTAGAAAACCGTCTCCGGCAAAGGTAGAGGCCATCTCCGCGATGAGGAACGTTTGTGGGTCGGTCATGGAGGTCCGTAGATTCTTGCGGGCATGCGCGTTCTACCACATCTGGATCCCGCACTACGCACATGTCGCGGAACCCCTCTACGGACTATTGAAAAAGGGGCGTAGCTTTGAGTGGAGGACAGAGCACACGGAGTCGGTTCGGAGACTAAAGGAGGCGCTTACGGCAGCGCTTGCTCTCCGTAAAGCGGTTTACGGCAAGGATGTTCCCATCTGCGTAACGGTGGACACCAGCCCGACCGGGATCGGGTGGGTAATCAGTCAGCAGGACAAGGGTGGCGTACGATTCCCGATCCGGTTCGGGGCGAAGGTATTGAGCGAGCGGCAGCGAGGGTACGCCCAAGTTAAGTACGAACTTTGGGGTGTCGTTTCGGCGGAGGATTATCTAATCGGGACGGAGGTGATTATCGAGACGGACTACCTGCCGATACTCGGCATGGTTTCCGGCATGGTTTCCGGCATGGTTTTCGAAGCGGGGCTTCATGGAGTGGGTGGAGTCCCCCAACAAAGGAAGAAATGCGTTGGTACTCCTCCGGGAGTTTGAGGAACGCTTTGCGCGCCTTTTGGCGCTCGATCGGACCGTTCTGGACACAAGTCGTGTCCTACTGTTTGTCAAATCGGTTGACGCACGGGATCGGGAGCAAGTGGGCTCCTTACTGGAAACCGAAGACGGGCTGACGGCCGACTGGGCCGCGGTAAAAAGAGTCTCCGGCCGTTTTGACAAACGGTGGGTTTGGGCTGATACAGGGGCTACCGGGGCGGGTCCTGTCGTAGCAAGGAAGCTCGAACCGATACCACAGGCGCGAAGGGAAGAGACCCGGGAGTGGCTCGAAACCGGTTCGGCTTCGACCGACGTGGTTAGAGGCTCGTCCGGGGGAACAACTTTGGAGGAGTTGACACGAGCGGTAAAGGATCTCCAGATTGCCCAGGCTCGGAGGGAAGGCGGCGAATAGGCTCGTGACCGACGGCCTCCGACAGGAAATAGGTGCATGTGGTGCGACGAGGTCGGCCACATCCGGAAAGACTGCGCGGACTTTCCGTAGGCTTTGAGAAGCCGGGTAGTGTACCTGTGGGAAGGTCGGGTGCACGCCAGCGATACCCGGAGGGCCCTGAACCGAAACGACGGGCGAGGAGGAATGAAAAGGCTGATGGAAGAGGCGGCGGCCCGGCATGCGGAGACCGTCCACTACTCGGCGTCAGCCGGTATTCGGGTCGGAGGCAGCGAGGCCCGGAAGGAGAGCAAAGCCGGGTTCTGGCCGACGATGCTGGAAGGCCTCGCCGGTGCCCGACTAAGGAAAGACGAGGCGGACCGCGCGGAGAAGCGGGTCCAAGAGGTAACCGGGTGGAGTGACCCGGTCGAAGAAAAGACGGGTTTCGTCGAAGCAGCTTGCCAGAACTACGAGGCTCTGGTTGAAGACAAACGGGTAGGTAAAACCGGAGGGGCCAGACCCCCACAGAGATACGAAACCCGATTCGGGCCGAAACAGAACGAGGCCGGTGAGACCAGTGCCCGGGATAACCACAAGAAGGGCGGATACCGGTTGGGCACGGAGATCGAAAGGACCACGGACCTACGAAAGGTCCTGGAAGAACGAATCCTCGACAACAAGGTGGAACTGTCGTTGCGGGAGGTGCTCGGAATCGCCAAGAAGGAGTTCCACGACAGAACCGGAAAGGCCGGTGGAGGTGCGGACGACGCACATAGAGGACATGGCGCTGGAAGACGAGTGGGCGGAGAGCCACTATTTGAGGCCATACTGGGCCTGAGCGACCACGGAAACCCCGGTGAAGATCGGAGATGTTCAGGAACCGGTGGTGGCGCTGGTGGACCACGATTCGGAAATAAAACTGATGTCCATGGACTTCTACAAGAAGGGGAAATGGCCGATCAACACCAAGCACGGGTGGAAGATACGGGCAGCGACGCGCGCCACTGAGGAACTACACGGGGCCTGCCCAAACGTGCGAGTCAAGATCGGCGACGTCGAGATAGACCAGCACTTCTTTGTGCAGGAGACGTCCTCGCACCCGGTCATACTGGGAGAACCGTACATTACGGCGGCACGGATGGAGACCAAGGTGCTGGAAAACGGGTCGGCTTACGCGAGGGTCAAGAGTTAGGACGGGCGTCATTCGGTCCAGTTCCTGACGGTGCGACCAAACCACAAGTGAAACCGCGAGTCCCTCAGTGGCGAGAACCGAGAGGATTTTTAGAGAGGGCTGTCAAGGCCTGGGGCCGCGATAGTCCGGACACTCCGGGAAGACCCCACAAATGTACGATAGAGGCGAAACTAAAGAAACCTTGTACCATAAGTAGGAAGTTTTGTTTCTCCGACAACGGAGGGTGTACGATAGTTGGTGTCGTTGGCCGAGAGAAGGCAAGGGCGGAAGAGCGACTTCGGGCGTGCGGAGTTCTCGGGCCCAGCGAGGAAATCAACGGAGCCGTGGAGGCAGTCTCCTTCGACGATACCTTGGGAATACTGCGAGAGGTGGTCGGAGAGGGCCTTAAAGAGGACCAGACGATACCGGTTTGTTTAGAAGAGATGTACGAAGTCATCGCAGACTTCAATCGAGGGCTCGAGTCGGATCGGACGGCCCGGGTTAACACGAAGTACAAGACTGTGGACCGGAAGATAAGGTCAGTCGCGGCACCCTTACCGGAGGGCAGTGAGTTGCGAATCAAGGGGGTCGCGTCGGACCCCAGTTTATGAGATCTGGCCTGCATAGGACACACCTTCACCGACAGAACGCTACGGGAGCTCAAAATCGGTGGGGGCGGGTTCCTACTACCGGCGGAAGAAGACCGGTTTCGGAGAATGCTCGGAAGACACGGGAAAGCCTTCGCATTCTCACTGGAAGAGATCGGGTGCGTAGACCCGATAGTCGTGAAGCCGATGGTGATATTCACGGTACCGCATGTGCCGTGGAATCTCAAACCAATTCCGGTACCGAGAGCTCACATCCCGGAGCTGATGGAGCTGTTGAGGCAGAAAGTCGATATGGGCATCCTCGAACCGTCGAGTGCGCCGTACTCGAACCGGTGGTTTACCGTACCGAAGAAGAAAGGGACGTTGCGCTTCATTCAAGACCTGCAACCGGTCAACAGAGTGACCATTCGGAACGCAGGAATCAGACCAACGATAGACGAGTTCGCGGAGGCCTTCGCCGGAAGGTCGATCTACTCGGTCGGTGATCTGTACTCGGGGTACGATTAGTTCCAATTAGCCGTGGAAAGCAGAGACATTACGACGATGTGAACTCCTCTCGGCCTAGTGCGGATGTGTACCCTGCCACAAGGAGGGACGAACTCGGTGGTCCACATGGTGAATGTGATGAACAAGGTGCTGAGGGATTGTATCCCGGACATCACCATGCCATTCTTGGACGACATCCCAATCAAGGGATGTCCGGTGGAGGAAAGGGACGAAATGATCAAACCGGACGGATGCCGGAAATTCGTGGCGACACACATTGACGACTGCGAGAGGGTGTTGCAAAGGCTAGAGGACGCGAGGCTCACCTTCTCCGGGGAGAAATCGGGCTTCGGGCAATTAGAGATCATGGTCGTCGGACATCTATGCGGACCTTATGGCCGGAAACCATCTCCGATTTAGGTGGAAGCCATCTCCGCAATGAAGCCCGACTGTAACTCGGTCACGGAGGTACGGAGGTTCTTGGGAGCATGCGCGTTCTACCACATATGGATCCCGCATTACGCTGTCATGAAGAAAACCGTCCACGAGCGGAATCGATGCACCGGAGCGTAGAAACCGACTCTTCATGCACGTGCGCCTTAAGTTGAACATAGGAGATCCTAGGTAGATTCGGTTGGTAGGGAGTAAAAGGGGAAACGGCTCCTTCCTTGCCTATAAAAGGAGGGAGACGAGGAGGGTAGATGGATCGCGGAGAGTCGAGGACGAAGTGCTGGCGGATTGGGCGGGAAGGCTTCTCTCTCTCTCTCTCTGGTTCGCAGACTCCATAGCTTCCTTCTGTGCAGGTTTCGGGAGGCTCGCGCTGCTCTGAGGAATGCTCGAGTGCTTCCGGCAGCACCTCCAACCTGTTCCTGTCTTTCTGTGCGTTTACGAACAGGTATCGGCATCTGTCCGCCGGCCTGTTCGGTTGTAACCGACTTCGTGTTTGTTGTCTTCGTGTTCTTGTTGTTTGTCTTGTCAATACATACATACTTTCGTGTCTTTCTGTGTCGCTGTCCCATTCTCGTCTTTGCGTCGAAGGGCCGTGTCCCTGTGAAACTACGCTCGCACGTAGTGGGTCTCTCTCTCTCTCTTACTCTTCGGTACAGGACCCCCGAGGTCCCGCCTCACTCCACGCATCCGCGAGGAATACCTCGACATCTTTGGTGAACCCGACGTGGAAGAGGCGGCAGAAGAGCAGAAGATGAGGGGGTCGGATCTTGCAAAGGCCATGGCTTCGGCTGTGGATCGGATATTGAGCACACGCGAGGGCACCGGTGCCCTCGACAGAGCCATTGAGGCGGTCGTCGGTACGATCGGCCGTTTCAGCGGAAAGGATGCTACGAAGTATTTGGCGTCCTACGGGGCGGAAATGCTGATGCGGGACATTCCGGAAGAGAGGCGTCTTGCCGGGTTCCCTCGAGTGGCGATGCCGAGCATCCATGCGGAGGTGCTCGAGGTACGGGCGGAGAGCCGTACCTGGGAGGAGTTCGAAGGCCGGCTCCTAGAGAAATATGGGCTGGACGACGCGCTCCGGCTTTCGAAACGGGACTTCATGGAATGGGTGGAGTCCCCCGGCAAAGGAAGAAACGTGTCGGCACTCCTCCGGGAGTTCGAGGAACGCTTTGCACGCCTTTCGGCGCTTGACCGAACTATCCTGGATACGAGCCGGGTCCTACTGTTCGTCAAGTCGGTGGACGAGCAGGACCGGGATCAAGTCGGCTCCTTGCTGGAAACTGAAGACGGGTTGACGACCGACTGGGCTGCGGTTAAGAGAGTCTGTGGCCGTTTCGACAAACGGCGAGAATGGGCTGACAACGGGGCGGCCGGTGCGGGCTCTGTTACAGCAAGGAGGCTTGAACTGGCGCCGCAAGTGCGAAGGGAAGAAACCAGGGAATGGCTCGAAACCGGTCCGGCTTCGACCAGCATGGTCAATGGCTCGTCCGGAGGAGCAGCGCTAGAGGAGTTGACACGGGCGATAAAGGATCTCCAGATCGCCCAGACTCGAAGGGAAGGCGGCGAACTGGCTCGTGACCGACGGCCGGCAGCAGGGAACAGGTGCCTGTGGTGCGACGAGGTCAGCCACATTCGGAAGGACTGCGGCAATTTCGCAGAGGCGTTGAGAAACCGGGTGGTGTACCTGTGGGAAGGCCGGGTGCACGCTGGCGACACCAGAAGGGCCCTAAACCGAAATGACGGACGAGGAGGTATGAAGAGACTGATGGAAGAGGCAGTGTCCCGACACGTGGAGGCCATCCACTACTCGGCGTCGGCTGGCCTTCGGGTCGGGGGCAGCGAGGCCCGAAAGGAGGGCAAAGACGGATTTTGGTCGGCAATGCTGGAAGGTCTTGCCGGCGCACGGCCAAGGAAAGACGAAACGGACCGTGCTGAGAGACGGGTCCGGGAAATAACCAGGTGGAGCGATCCGGTCGAGGAGAAGACGGGCTTCGTAGAAGCCGCTTGCCGGAACTACGAGGCTCTGGTAGAAGAAAAACGAGTGGGGAAAGCCGGAGCGGCCGGGCCCTCGCAACGGTACGAGACCCGATTCGGGCAACGACGGAACGATGCCGGTGGGCCCGGCCCGCAAGACAACCCCAGGAAGGGCGTGTACCGACTGGGGACAGAAATAGAAAGGGCTACGGACCTACGAAAGGTCCTAGAAGAACGGATCCTCGACAACAAAGTGGAGCTGTCATTGCGGGAGGTGCTAGGGATCGCCAAGAAGGAGTTCCACGAATCCATCGTGGCCCTGGTGAAACGGAAGAGACTGTCGACGGAGACGGAACCAGAAAAACCGGTGGAGGTGCGGACGACGCACATCGACGACTCGGCGCTGGAAGATGAGTTGGCAGAGAGCCACTATTCGAGGCCACACTGGGGCCATGCGACCACGGAGACCCCGGTAAAGATCGGAGATGTTCGGGAACCGGTGGTGGCGTTGGTGGCGTTGGTGGACCACGGTTCGGAAATAAACCTAATGTCCATGGATTTCTATAAGAAGGGGAAGTGGCCGATCAACACCAAGCACGGGTGGAAGATACGGGTGGAAACGCGCGCCACCGAGGAACTGCATGGGGCCTGCCCGAACGTGCGAGTCAAGATCGGCGACGTCGAGATTGACCAGCATTTCTTCGTACAGGAAACGTCTTTGCACCCGGTCATCTTAGGGGAACCATACATCACGGCGGCGAGAATGGAGACCAAGGTGCTGGACAACGGTTCGGCCTACGCGAGGGTCAAAAGCCAGGACGGGCGCCATTCGGTGCAATTTTTGACGGTGCGGCCGAACCAGGAGAGAAACCGCGAATCCCTCGGTGGCGAGAACCGGGAGGATTTTTAGAGAGGGCTGCCAAGGCGTGGGGCCGAGACAGTCCGGACACTCAGGAAAGACCCCACGATTGTACGATAGGCAGGAGATTTTGCTTCTCCGACAACGGAGGGTGTATGATGGTCGGCATCGTAGGCCGAGAAAAGACAAGGGCGGAAGAGCGACTTCGAGCGTGCGGAGTTCTCGGCATGGATGACGAAATCAGCGGAGCCGTGGAGGCGGTCTCCTTCAACGACACCTTAGGGATGCTGAGGAAGGTTGCCGGAGAAGACCTTAACGAAGACCGGACGATACCGGTATGTTCCGAAGAGATGTACGAAGTCATCGCGAACTTCAGTCGGGGGCTCGGGTCGGATCGGACGGCCCGAGTTAGCACAAAGTACAAGACTGTGGACCGGAAGGTAAGGCCAGTCGCGGCACCCTTACCGGAGGGCAGCGAGTCCCGGATCAGAGGGGTTGCGTTGGACCCCAGTTTACGAGATCCGGCCTACATAGGACACACCTTCACCAATGGGACGCTCCGAGAGCTCAAAATCGGTGGGGGCGGGTTCCTACTACCGGCGGAGGAAGACCGGTTTCGGAGAATGCTCGGAAGGCACGGGAAAGCATTCGCATTCTCGCCGGAAGAAATCGGGTGCGTGGACTCGACGATCGTGGATCTCAAGCAGATTCCGGTACCGCGAGCTCACATCCCGAAGTTGATGGAGCTACTGAGGTAGAAAGTAGAGATGGGTATTCTCGAACCGTCGAGCGCGCCATACTTGAACCGATGGTTTACCGTACCAAAGAAAAACGGAACATTGCGCTTTATTGAGGACCTGCAGCCGGTCAACAGAGAGACCATCCGGAACGCAGGAATCGGACCGACCATAGACGAGTTCGCGGAGGCCTTCGCGGGAAGGTCGATTTACTCGGTCGGTGATCTGTACTCGGGGTACGACCAGTTCCAGCTAGCCGTGGAGAGCAGAGACATTACGACAATGCGAACTGCCCTCGGCCTAGTGCGAATGTGTACCCTGCAACAAGGAGGGATCAACTCGGTGGCCCACATGGTGAATGCAATGAACAAAGTACTGAGGGATTGCATCCCGGTCATCACCATGCCGTTTCTACACGACATCCCCATCAAAGGGTGCCCGGTGGAAGAGAAGGATGAGGCACTTGGGCCGGACGGATGCCGGCGATTCGTAGCAACACACATCGACGACTGCGAGAAGGTGCTACAAAGGCTAGAGGACTGCGAGAAGGTGCTACAAAGGCTCACCTTCTCCGGGGAGAAATCAGCCTTCGGGCAATCAGAAATCCTGGTGGTCGGGCATCTGTGTGGACCATATGGCCGGAAGCCGTCTCCGGCAAAGGTAGAAGCCATGTCCGCGATGAAGACCGACTGTAGCTCGGTTACGGAAGTTCGGAGGTTCCTGGGGGCATGCGCATTCTACCACATATGGATCCCGCATTACGCCCACGTTGCGGAGCCGCTATACGGGTTGCTGAAGAAAGGGCAAAAATTCGAATGGCAAGACGAGCATACGGAGTCGGTCCGGAAGCTGAAGGAAGCTCTTGCGGCAGCACCGGCGCTCCGGAAGGCTGTCTACGGGAAGGGTACCCCGGTATACGTAACGGTGGATACGAGTCCGACCGGGATCGGATGGGTCATCAACCAAGAAGACGAGGACGGCATTCGGTTCCCGATCCGATTCGGCGCGAAGGTCCTTAGTGAGCGACAGCGAGGGTACGCCCAGGTTAAACGTGAACTCTGGGGTATCGTTTCGGCAGTAAAGGCCGACAAAGACTACCTGATCGGGGCAGAAGTGATTATCGAGACGGATTTCCTGCCGATTCTTGGCATGGTTTCCGGATGCGCGACACCGGACCTGGTGATGCTCAGGTGGATAGCGTACATCAAGTCCCTGGACCCGGAAATACGGCACATTTCCGGAAAGGATAACGCCATGGCCGACATGCTTTCGAGGGCAAGGTTTGATGACAAGGGCGGCATGATTTCGGAGGACGTAGAAGTCGGCGTGGACTTCTTCGAGGCAGCATACGTAACGGCCGATGGGACGAGCACTCCGGCACTTAACGACTTCGACGAGAGCAAGTACGACGGCGAGTGGCTCCAGATCGGTGGGTTTTTGAGGACGATGACGCCGGATGCGTCATGGACGAGGGACGAGGCAAACCGGATCCGGAAGAAAGCATACCGATTCTTTCTCCGGGACGGATACTTATGGAAGCACCCGAAGAAGAGGACCGGCGTCCCACTCTGGGTGGTAGCGATGAAGGAAGAACAGGAGGAGCTGCTCACGACCTACCACGACAGCCCTTGGGCTGGACACCGTGGAACGTGGGCCACGTTCGAAAAGATAAAGGGGAAGTACTGGTGGTCGGGGCTGTACCGGGACGTGCATCAGTTCGTGACAACTTGCGAGAGCTGTCAGATGCACTCCATAGTCCGACATCGGGACGAGCTTCACCCTACGTACCCTCGGACCATCCACTTCAAATGGATGGTAGATCTGGTGACGATGCCGATGGGAGTAGGACAGATGCGGTATCTGGTCCTAGCTCGGGAAGATCTAACGAACGAGGTAGAAGGCCGAGCCCTTCAGAACAAAACGACCGCGGCCGTATGTCGGTTCTTGATCGAAGACGTGATATGCCGGTACGGGTGCGTCGGGAAGATTGTGGCCGATCGCGGGGAGTTGGACGCCGAAGAGGCCGAGGAGCTGTTCGACCGGCTAGGAGTCAAGCTCTCGCTTACCACTGCGTACAATCCGGAGGCGAATGGGAAGGTGGAGCGCGGACACAGACCGATTGTCAAGGCGTTAGTTCGGGCATGCGGAGGTCAAGTCGGGAACTGGCCGCGGCTGTTGCCTTATGCGTTGTGGGCGGACCGAACTACGCACAGTTCGGTAACCGGATTCATGCCGACAGAACTCTTGTTTGGGCAGAAGCCGGTCATGCCGATGGAACGTACGATCTCGTCGTGGGCAACCGTGGACTGGAGGGACGAGATGAGCCGGGAGGAGCTGCTGGCGGCGCGTATACGACAGCTCGAGCGAAGACCGGAGGACATGGAGCAGGCTGCGGAAAAACTTCGGGAAGCAAGGATGAGGAACAAAGCCCGGTTCGACCGAACACACCGGCTCCGACCGAAGAAGATCGAGGAAGGCGACTGGGTGCTGCTCTACGACAGCAGCCTCGACAACCAGCACCGAGCGACGCGGAAGTTCGCAAGAAGGTGGTTCGGGCCTTACGTGGTACAAAGCGCCAACGACAACGGGACGTACCATTTGGCGGAACTCGACGGTACGAGAATGGCGATGCCGGTAGCGGGGAAGCGGATTAAATCGTTCAAGAGGCGTCACGACGACGAGCCGGATCCGCTTGGCTTGGACCGCGACGACGAGCGATCCGAAGCTGAGGAGGAACCGACGGGCGAAGAATGAAGGCTAGACCGGTTTTCTCCGTCCCAACACAATTTGGCGCATGCCAGTGGATGCGCGGTTAGGTGGGGGCGGATGTCGTGAAGAAAACCGTCCACGAGCGGAATCGGTGCACCGGAGCGTAGAAACCGACTCTTCATGCACGTGCACCATAAGTTGAACATAGGAGATCCTAGGTAGATTCGGTTGGTAGGGAGTAAAAGGGGAAACGGCTCCTTCCTTGCCTATAAAAGGAGGGAGACGAGGAGGGTAGATGGATCGCGGAGAGTCGAGGACGAAGTGCTGTCGGATTGGGCGGGAAGGCTTCTCTCTCTCTCTCTCTCTGGTTCGCAGACTCCATAGCTTCCTTCTGTGCAGGTTTCAGGAGGCTCGCGCTGCTCTGAGGAATGCCCGAGTGCTTCCGGCAGCACCCTTAACCTGTTCCTGTCTTTCTGTGCGTTTACGAACAGGTATCGGCATCTGTCCGCCGGCCTGTTCGGTTGTAACCGACTTCGTGTTTGTTGTCTTCGTGTTCTTGTTGTTTGTCTTGTCAATACATACATACTTTCGTGTCTTTCTGTGTCGTTGTCCCATTCTCGTCTTTGCGTCGAAGGGCCGTGTCCCTGTGAAACTACGCTCGCACGTAGTGGGTCTCTCTCTCTCTCTTACTCTTCGGTACAGGACCCCTGAGGTCCCGCCTCACTCCACACATCCGCGAGGAATACCTCGACAACGCCCACGTTGCCGAGCCGCTATACAGGTTGCTGAAAAAGGGGCGAAAATTCGAGTGGCGAGACGAGCATACGGAGTCGGTCCGAAAGATGAAGGAGGCTCTTGCTGCAGCTCCGACACTCCGGAAGGCTGTCTACGAGAAAGGCACTCCCATCTACATAACGGTAGATACAAGTCCGACTGGGATCGGATGGGTCGTCAACCAAGAAGATAAGGACGGCATTCGGTTCCCAATCCGGTATGGCGCAAAGGTCCTCAGCGAGCGACAGCGAGGATACGCCCAGGTTAAACGCGAACTCTGGGGTATCGTTTCGGCGGTGAAGGCCGATAAAGACTATTTGATCGGGACAAAGGTGATTATTGAGACGGACTGCCTGCCGATTCTCGGCATGGTTTCCGGATGCGCAACCCCGGACCTGGCAATGCTCAGGTGGATAACGTACATCAAGTCCCTGGATCCGGAAATACGGCACATTTCCGGGAAAGACAACGTCATGGCCGACATGCTTTCGAGGGCGCGATTCGACGACGAGGGCGGCATGGTTTCGAAGGACGAGGAAGTCGGCGTGGACTTCTTCGAGGCGGTTTACGTAACAACTGAAGGGGGGAGCACTCCGGCGCTTAACGATTTCAACGAGAGCAAGTACGACGGGGAGTGGCTACAGATCGGAGGGTTCCTGAAGACAATGACGCCGGACGTGTCATGGACAAAGAACGAGGCCAACCGGATCCGGAAGAAAGCGTACCGATTCTTCCTCCGGGACGGGTACATATGGAAGCACCCGAAGAAGAGGAACGACATCCCACTCCGAGTGGTGGCGAAGAAGGAGGAACAGGAGGATTTGCTGGCGGCGTACCACGAAAGCCCGTGGGCTGGACACCGTGGGACGTGGGCCACGTTCGAGAAACTAAAGGGGAAGTACTGGTGGGGATGTGCATCGGTTCGTGACAACTTGTGAGAGCTGTCAGATACACTCCATAGTCTGACATCGGGACGAGCTCCACCCTACATACCCTCCGGCCATCCACTTCAAATGGATGGTAGATTTGGTGACGATGCCGATGGGCATCGGGCAGATGCGATATCTGGTGCTAGCCCGGGAGGACCTGACGAACCAGGTGGAAGGCCGAGCCCTACAGAACAAAACGACCGCGGTCGTGTGTTGGTTCCTGATCGAGGACGTGATATGCCAGTACGGGTGCGTCGGGAAGATCGTGGCTGACCGCGGGGAGTTGGACACCGAAGAGGCCGAGGAGCTGTTCGACCGGTTAGGGGTCAAGCTCTCGCTCACCACAACGTACAATCCGGAGGCGAACAGGAAGGTGGAGCGCGGACACGGACCGATCGTCAAAGCACTAGTCCGAGCGTGCGGAGGCCAGGTCGGGAACTGGCCACGACTGTTACCTTATGCCTTGTAGGCGGACCGGACAACGCACAGTTCAGTAACCGGGTTCATGCCGTCAGAGCTCATGTTCGGACAGAAGCCGATCATGCCAATGGAACGAACGATCTCCTCTTGGGCAACAGTGGACTGGAGAGACGAGATGAGCCGGGAAGAACTGATAGCGGCGGATGTCGTGAAGAAAACCGTCCCTTAGCGTAATCTGTGCATAGCGCGCGTGAACCGGCTCTTCACGCGTGCACACCCTTTAATGTATATAATAGAGAATTAGGTACAAAGGTATATCCTAGGTAGTTAGATTCGGTAGGTAGAAAGTTAATGACGGAAACGGCTCCCTTCTTGAAGCTATAAAAGAGAGGGAGACTCGGGGAGTAGGGGATTATTATTTTCTAAGGAGGACGAAGTGCTGTCGGACCGAAACCGAACGCTTCTCCTCTGTTCGCTCCCCATCGCTCTTCTCTGTAGGGTTTCGGGAGGCTCGCGCTGCTTCGAGGAACGCCCGTGTGCTTCCGGCATCACCTCCATCCTATCCCCTTTCGTGCGCAGATGAGCACGCATCGCCATCTGTTCGCCGGCCTGTTTGGTTGTAACCGCTCGCCTGTTGTGTTGTTTATTTGTCATTCGTTAATATACAAGCATTCGTGTCTCTCTGTCTCTATGTCCATTCGTGTCTTCTGCATTGATAGGGTTGTGTCCCTGTGTTTCTTTGCTCATACGTAACCGAGCGTCTCTCTCTTTCTCTTTCCCCTTCTACCACCTGCTCTTTGGTTCAAGACCCCGGTGGTCCCGCCTCGTTTCTCCACGCATGCGCGTAGTAACGCGACAACGTGAAAACGACATTCCGTCACAGTGACCTCGAAGAGGAGATCTACATGCAACAACCGGAAGGATTCGTGGAGAAAGGGAAGGAGCACCTGGTTTGTCGGTTGAAGAAGAGCCTGTACGGTGTCGTGAAGAAAACCGACCATAGGCGGAATTCGAGAGAAAGCGTGTAAACCGGCCCTTACACGGATGGACGCATGACTTGATATTTTGTACACGAACTGGTGGATGTAAATACTAAGCCACACGCATTTATTAGGGGGGGATTGTGCGTATCCCGGTGAGAGGGACATGGAATAAAGGGAGGAGGACAAGGGAAAACGGGTATCGCGGGCGAGGAGGAAGAAAAGCGGGGGCTGCAGAACGGAAGGAGGGGTGCTCTCTCTTCGACTCGAATCGTCGCTCTCTGCGGGTGTCGGGAGATCGCTGCCTCTGCTTCGTGGACAGCCCGTGTGCTTCCAGCAGAGTCGCTCCCTTTCCCCTTTTGTTTCTTGGAGTTGTGAGACTGTCGTCGGTGTGCGTGAGTAGGGTCCCCGTGTCGGGTCCGTCGCCGCTTTGTCAGTTGTAACTGTCGGAGTTTGTAATCTCTTGTCATTATAATTAAGTGTTATGTTCTATATCTCTCTTTCTCGCTTCTAAGTGTCGATGAATCTCTCTCTCTCTCTCTCTCTCTCTCTCTCTCTCTCTCTCTCTCTCTCTTCTCGGTCCAAGACCCTCGTGGTCCCACCCCTTTCTACACAAACGCGTGTAACAACGCGACATCTTTGGTGAACCCGACGTGAAAGGGTGGCAAAGGAGTCCAAAGATGAGGGGATCGGAGCTAGCAGAGGCAATGGCGGTGGTCGTCGACCGGCTGGTGAGCGCTCGTGAGGGAACGGGTACCCTTGACAGAGCCATTGAATCGATTGTCGGCTCTATAGGCCATTTCGGAGGGAAAGATGCCACAAGTTATTTGGAGGCTTACCGGGCCGAAATGAACATGAGGGATATCCCGGTGGACAGGCGGTTGTCCGGATTCCCTCGGGTGGTGACGTCGGGCATCCATGCGGAGGTGCTCGAGGTGTTGGCCGGATGCCAAACTTGGGAGGAGTTCGAGCTGCAGCTCCTCGAGAAGTACGGGTTTGACGACTCACTCCGGCTGTCGAGGCGGGACTTCATGGCGTGGGTGGAAAGCCCCGGAAAAGGGAGGAACACGTCGGTGCTCCTCCAGGAGTTCGAAAAACGGTTCGCGCGGCTGTCGACGCTGGACTGGACGGTGCTCGAAACAAGTTGAGTACTGTTGTTTGTCAAGTTCGTGGATGCGCTCAACAGGGAAAAGGTGGGGCCCCTATTGGAAACGGACGAAGGGCTCACGACGGACTGGGCCGTGGTAAAACGGGTCTACAGCCGTTTCGACAAACGGTGCGATTGGAGCGACGGAAGCACGTCGGGATCGGGGCCGGTCCCGGGGAGGAGGCTCGAGGAGCCTATATCACAGCAGCACGGATGGAGACCAAGGTGCTGGACAACGGTTCAGCCTATGCAAGAGTCAAAAGCCAGGACGGGCGTCACTCAGTCCAGTTCCTAACGGTGCGACCAAACCACGAGCGTAACCGCGAGGCCCTCGGCAGCGAAACCCGAGGGGATTTTTAGATAGGGCTATCAAGGCGTGGGGCCGCGATAGTCTGGACTCCCCGGAACAACCCCACAAATGTACAGTACGGAAGAAGAATTGTACCATGGGTAGGAAGTTTTGGTTTTCCGACAACGGAGGTTGTATTATAACCGGCGTCAGCGACCGGGAGAGGAAAGGGAACACTTTGGCGCTTAACGAATTTGACGAAAGCAGGTACGACAGGGAGTGGCTCCAATTCGGGAGGTTCCTACGGACGATGACGTCGGACGTAGCATGGGCGAGAGAGGAGGCGAGCCAGATACGGAGGAAGGTGTACCGATTCTTCCTGCGGGACGGGTGCTTATGGAAGCACCCAAAGAAGAGAAGCGACATCCCACTCCGAGTAGTGGCAAAGAAAGAAGAACAGGGGAAACTACTGGCGGCATTCCACGAGAGCCCATGGGCTGGACACCGCGGAATGTGGGCCACGTTCGAGAAGCTGAAGGAGAAGTACTGGTGGCCAGGGCTATACCATGACGTGCATCGGTTCGTAACGACTTGCGAAAGCTGTCAGGTGCACCTGACCTACCCGCCTACTGTCCATTTCAAGTGGATGGTGGACTTGGTGACGATGCCGATGGGGGTAGGACAGATGCGATACCTGGTACTTGCACAAGAAGACTTAACGAACCAGGTGGAAGGCCGTGCACTGCAAAGCAAGACAACCGCGGCGGTATGCCGGTTCCTGATCGAAGAAGTAGTGTGTCGGTACGGATGCGTTGGGAGGATCGTGGCAGACCGGGGAGAGCTGGATGCGCGGGAGGCCGAGGAGTTGTTTGACCGGCTAGGCGTCAAACTCTCCCTCACTACGGCGTACAATCCGGAGGCGAACGGAAAGGTGGAACGTGGGCACGGACCGATTGTAAAGGCGTTGGTGCGTGCATGCGGTGGGCAGGTCGGGAATTGGTCGCGAATCCTTCCTTACGCGCTATGGGCGAACCGGACTACGCACAGTTCGGTGACAGGGTTTATGCCGGCGGAGCTAATGTACGGACAAAATCCGATCATGACGGTGGAACGGACGGTTTCTTCGTGGGCGGCGGTAGATTGGAAGGATGAAATGAGCCGGGGGGAGTTGCTAACGGCGCGGATTCAGCAACTCGAACCGAGGCCGGAGGACGTGATACAGGCGAAGGAAAAGCTGCGAGCAGCGAGGGAGCAGAACAAGACCCGGTTCAACCGAACGCACCGGTTGCGACCAAAGAAGATCGAGGAAGGCGATTGGGTGTTGGTATACGACAACAGCCTTGACAATCAGCATGAGGCGGTGCGAAAGTTTGCTAGGAGATGGTTCTGGCCCTACATGCTGACGAGCGTGAACGACAACGACACGTACCACCTCGCGGAAGTCGACGGGACACAGTTAGCGGTGCCGGTGGCCGGGAAGCGGATCAAAGCTTTCAAAAAGCGGTTCGAAGTCGAGTCGGAGCCTGCGAGTGGGAGCGACAATGACGATCAATTCGGGTCCAGCGGAGAATCAGAGAGCAACGAGTGAGGACGGGTTTCTTTGATATCTGCCCATCTCTGGCGCATACCGATGGATGCGCGGTTTGGTGGGGGTGGATGTCGTAAAGAAAACCGGCCATAGGCGGAATCGGAGAGAAAGCGCTGTCGTGAAGAAAACCATTCACAAGCGGAATCAGTGCACCGGAGTGTAGGAACCAGCTCTTCATGCACATACACCTTATGTTGTACATAAGAGAGAATTAGGTACATAGAAGATCCTAGGTAGGTAGATTCGGTAGGTAGGAAGTTAATGGGAAACGACTCCTTTCTTGCCTATAAAAGGAGGGAGACGGGGAGGAGAAAAGGGGGATCACGGTTAGAGAGGACGAAGTATTGTCGGGTTGTCGGCCGAAGGCTTCTCTCTCTTCCATACTCCGTAGCTTCTTCCTGTGCAGGTTTTCGGGAGGCTCGCGCTGCTCTAAGGAATGCCCGAGTGCTTCCGGTAGCACCTCCAACCTACTCCTTTCTTTCTGAGCGTTTACGAACAAGCATCGGCATCTGTTCGCCGGCCTGCTCGGTTGTAACCGACTTCGTGCTTCTTGTTGTTTGTCCTGGTTAATATATATATACATACATTCGTGTCTCTCTGCGTCGGTGTCCCACTCGCGTCTTTGTGTCGAAGGGCCGTGTCCCTGTGAATCTACGTCCACACGTAGTCGGTCCCTTCCCTTCTCCTTTGTCTCTTGCTCTTCGGTACAAGACCCCCGAGGCCCCGCCTCATTCCACACATCTGCGAGGAATACCTCGACATCTTGGTGAACACGACGTGAACGAGGCGGCAGAAGAGCAGAAGATGAAGGGGTCGGATCTTGCGGAGGCCATGGCTTCGGCCGTGGATCGGATATTGAGCGCACGCGAGGGCACCGGCGCCCTCGATAGAGCCATTGAGGTGGTCGTCGGTACGATCGGCCGGTTCAGCGGAAAGGATGCCACGAAGTATTTGGCGTCCTACGGGGCAGAAATGTTGATACAGGACATTTCGGAAGAGAGGCGCCTTGTCGGGTTCCCTCGAGTGGCGATGCTGAGCATCCATGCAGAGGTGCTCGAGGTACGGGCGGAGAACCGTACCTGGGGGGAGTCTGAAGGCCAACTCCTAGAGAAATACGGGCTGGACGAAGCGCTCCGGCTTTCGAAACGGGACTTCATGGGATGGGTGGAGTCCCCCGGCAAGGGAAGAAACGCGTCGGCACTCCTCCGGGAGTTTGAGGAACGCTTTGCGCGCCTTTCGGCGCTTGACCGAACCGTTCTGGATACGAGCCGGGTCCTACTGTTCGTCAAGTCGGTGGACGAGCAGGACCGGGATCAAGTCGGCCCCCTTGCTGGAAACCGAAGACGGGCTGACGATCGACTGGGCTGCGGTTAAGAGAGTCTGTGGCCGTTTCGACAAACGGCGAGAATGGGCTGATAACGGGGCGGCCAGTGCGGGCTCTGTCATAGCAAGGAGGCTTGAACCGGCACCGCAAGGGCGAAGGGAAGAGACCCGGGAGTGGCTCGAAACCGGTTCGGCTTCGACCGGCATGGTCAATGGCTCGTCCGGAGGAGCAGCATTGGAGGAGTTGACGCGGGCGATAAAGGATCTCCAGATCGCCCAGGCTCGAAGGGAAGGCGGCGAACCGGCTCGTGACCGACGGCCGACAGCAGGGAACAGGTGCATGTGGTGCGACGAGGTCAGCCACATTCGGAAGGACTGCGGCGATTTCGCAGAGGCATTGAGGAACCGGGTGGTGTACCTATGGGAAGGTCGGGTGCTCGCCGGGGATACCAGAACGGCCCTAAACCGGAACGACGGGCGAGCAGGTATGAAGAGACTGATGGAAGAGGCAGCGGCCCGACACGTGGAGGCCATCCACTACTCGGCGTCGGCCGGCATTCGGGTCGGGGGCAGCGAGGCCCGAAAGGAGGGCAAAGACGGATTCTGGTCGGCAATGCTGGAAGGTCTTGCCGGCGCACGGCCAAGAAAAGACGAAACGGACCGTGCTGAGAGACGGGTCCGGGAAATAAATGGGTGGAGCGATCCGGTCAAGGAGAAGACGGGCTTCGTAGAAGCCGCTTGCCAGAACTACGAGGCTCTGGTAGAAGAAAAACGAGTGGGGAAAGCCGGAGCGGCCGGGCCCTCGCAACGGTACGAGACCCGATTCGGGCAACGATGGAACGATGCCGGTGGGCCCGGCCCGCAAGACAACCCCAGGAAGGGCGGGTACCGACTGGGGACAGAAATAGAAAGGGCTACGGACCTACGAAAGGTCCTAGAAGAACGGATCCTCGACAGCAAAGTGGAGCTGTCATTGCGGGAGGTGCTAGGGATCGCCAAGAAGGAGTTCCACGAATCCATCGTGGACCTGGTGAAACGGAAGAGACTGTCGACGGAGACGGAACCGGAAAAACCGGTGGAGGTGCGGACGACGCACATCGACGACTCGGTGCTGGAAGATGAGTTGGCAGAGAGCCACTATTCGAGGCCACACTGGGCCCGAGCGACCACAGAGACCCCGGTAAAGAGCGGAGATGTTCGGGAACCAGTGGTGGCGTTGGTGGACCACGGTTCGGAAATAAACCTAATGTCCATGGACTTCTATGAGAAGGGGAAGTGGCCGATCAACACCAAGCACGGGTGGAAGATACGGGTGGTGACGCGCGCCACCGAGGAACTGCATGGGGCCTGCCCGAACGTGCGAGTCAAGATCGGCGACATCGAGATTAACCAGCACTTCTTCGTACAGGAAACGTCTTCGCACCCGGTCATCTTAGGGGAACCATACATCACGGCGGTGAGAATGGAGACCAAGGTGCTGGACAACGGTTCGGCCTACACGAGGGTCAAAAGCCAGGACGGGCGCCATTCGGTGCAATTTTTGACGGTGCGGCCGAACCAGGAGAGAAACCGCGAATCCCTCAGTGGCGAGAACCGGGAGGATTTTTAGAGAGGACTGCCAAGGCGTGGGGCCGAGACAGTCCGGACACTCAGGAAAGACCCCACGATTGTACGATAGGCAGGAGATTTTGCTTCTCCGACAACGGAGGGTGTATGATGGTCGGCATCGTAGGCCGAGAAAAGACAAGGGCGGAAGAGCGACTTCGAGCATGCGGAGTTCTCGGCACGGACGAGGAAATCAGCGGAGCCGTGGAGGCGGTCTCCTTCGACGACACCTTAGGGATGCTGAGGAAGGTTGCCGGAGAAGACCTTAACGAAGACCGGACGATACCGGTATGTTCCGAAGAGATGTATGAAGTCATCGCGAACTTCAGTCGGGGGCTCGGGTCGGATCGGACGACCCGAGTTAGCACAAAGTACAAGACTGTGGACCGGAAGGTAAGGCCAGTCGCGGCACCCTTACCGGAGGGCAGCGAGTCCCGGATCAGAGGGGTTGCGTCGGACCCTAGTTTGCGAGATCCGGTCTGCATAGTACACACCTTCACCGACGGAACGCTCCGGGAGCTCAAAATCGGTGGGGGCGGGTTCCTACTGCCGGCGGAGGAAGACCGGTTTCGGAGAATGCTCGGAAGACACGGGAAAGCCTTCGCATTCTCACCGGAAGAGATCGGGTGCGTAGACCCGACAATCGTGGAGCCGATGGTGCTATTCACGATACCGCATGTGCCGTGGAATCTCAATCCGATTCCAGTACCGAGAGCTCAAATCCCGAAGTTGATGGAGCTGTTGAGGCAGAAAGTCGATATGGGCATTCTCGAACCGTCGAGTGCCACATACTCGAACCGATGGTTTACCGTACCAAAGAAAAACGGAACATTGCGCTTCATTCAAGACCTGCAGCCGGTCAACAGAGTGACCATTCGGAACGCAAGAATCGGACCGACCATAGACGAGTTCGCGGAGGCCTTCGCCGGAAGGTCGATTTACTTGGTCGGTGATCTGTACTCGGGGTACAACCAGTTCCAGCTAGCCGTGGAGAGCAGAGACATTACGACGATGCGAACTCCCCTCGGCCTAGTGCGAATGTGTACCCTGCCACAGGGAGGGACCAATTCGGTGGCCCACATGGTGAATGCAATGAACAAGGTACTGAGAGATTGCATCCCAGACATCACCATGCCATTTCTAGACGACATCCCGATCAAGGGGTGCCCGGTGGAAGAGAAGGACGAGACCCTCGGGCCGGACGGATGCCGGCGGTTCGTGGCAACACACATCGACGACTGCGAGAAGGTGCTACAAAGGCTAGAGGTTGCGAGGCTCACCTTCTCCGGGGAGAAATCGGCCTTCGGGCAATCAGAAATCCTGGTAGTCGGACACCTATGTGGACCATATGGCCGGAAGCCGTCTCCGGCAAAGGTAGAAGCCATCTCCGCGATGAAGACCGATTGTAGCTCGGTTACGGAAGTTCGGAGGTTCCTGGGGGCATGCGCATTCTACCACATATGGATCCCGCATTACGCCCACGTTGCGGAGCCGCTATACGGGTTGCTGAAGAAAGGGCGAAAATTCGAGTGGCGAGACGAGCACACGGAGTCGGTCCGGAAGCTAAAGGAAGCTCTTGCGGCAGCACCGGCGCTCCGGAAGGCTGTCTACGAGAAGGGTATCCCGGTATACATAACGGTGGATACGAGTCCGACCGGGATCGGATGGGTCGTCAACCAAGAAGACGAGGACGGCATTTGGTTCCCGATCTGATTCGGCACAAAGGTCCTCAGTGAGCGACAGCGAGGGTACGCCCAGGTTAAACGCGAACTCTGGGGTATCGTTTCGGCAGTAAAGGCCGACAAAGACTACCTGATCGGGACAGAAGTGATTATCGAGACGAATTGCCTGCCAATTCTCGGCATGGTCTCCGGATGCGCGACACCGGACCTGGCAATGCTCAGGTGGATAGCATACATCAAGCCCCTGGATCCGGAAATACGGCACATTTCCAGAAAGGACAACGCCATGGCCGACATGCTTTCGAGGGCGAGGTTTGATGACGAGGGCGACATGCTTTCGGAGGACGAAGAAGTCGGCGTGGACTTCTTCGAGGCAGCGTACGTGACGACCGATGGGACGAGCACTCCGGCGCTTAACGGCTTCGACGAGAGCAAGTACGACGGCGAGTGGCTCCAGATCGGTGGTTTCTTGAGGACAATGACGTCGGATGCGTCGTGGACGAGGGACGAGACCAACCGGATCCGGAAGAAAGCATACCGATTCTTTCTCCGGGACGGATACTTATGGAAGCACCCGAAGAAGAGGAACGGCATCTCGCTCCGGGTGGTGGCAATGAAGGAAGAACAGGAGGAGCTGCTGACGGCCTACCACGACAGCCCTTGGGCTGGACACCGTGGGACGTGGGCCACGTTCGAGAAGATAAAGGGGAAGTACTGGTGGCCGGGACTGTACCGGGACGTGCATCTGTTCGTGACAACTTGCGAGAGCTGTCAGATGCACTCCATAGTCCGGCATCGGGACGAGCTTCACCCTACGTACCCTTCGACCATCCACTTCAAATGGATGGTAGATCTGGTGACGATGCCGATTGGAGTAGGAGAGATGCGGTATCTGGTCCTGGCTCGGGAAGATCTGACGAACCAGGTGGAAGGCCGAGCCCTTCAGAACAAAATGACGGCCGTATGTCAGTTCCTGATCGAGGACGTGATCTACCGGTACGGGTGCGTTGGGAAGATCATGGCTGATCGCGGGGAGTTGGACGCCGAAGAGGCCGAGGAGCTGTTCGACCGGATAGGAGTCAAGCTCTCGCTTACCACTGCGTACAATCCGGAGGCGCATGGGAAGGTGGAGCACGGACATGGACCGATCGTCAAGGCGTTAGTTCGGGCATGCAGAGGTCAAGTCGGGAACTGGCCGCGGTTGTTGCCTTACGCGTTGTGGGCGGACCGAACTACGCACAGTTTGGTAACCGGATTCATGCCGGCAGAGCTCATGTTTGGGCAGAAGCCGATCATGCCGATGGAACGTACGATCTCCTCATGGGCAACCGTGGACTGGAAAGACGAGATGAGCCGGGAGGAACTGTTGGCGGCGCGCATACGACAGCTCGAGCGAAGACCGTAGGATGTGGAGCAGGCTGCGGGAAAGCTTCGGGTGGCAAGGACGAGGAACAAAGCCCGGTTCGACCGAACGCACCGGCTCCGACCAAAGAAGATCGAGGAAGGCGACTGGGTGTTAGTCTACGACAGCAGCCTCGACAACCAACACCGAGCAACACGGAAGTTCGCAAGAAGGTGGTTCGGGCCTTACGTGGTACAAAGCGCCAACGACAACGGGACGTACCATCTGGCGGAACTCGACGACACGAGAATGGCGATACCGGTAGCTGGGAAGCGGATCAAAGCGTTCAAGAAGCGTCACGACGACGAGCCAGATCCGGTTAACCTAAACCGCGACGACGAACGATCCGAAACCGAGGACGAACCGACGGGCGGGGAATGAAGACTAGACCGGTTTTCTCCGTCCCAACTCAATTGGCGCATGCCGGTGGATGCGCGGTTAGGTGGGGGCGGATGTCGTGAAGAAAACCGTTCACAAGCGGAATCGGTGCACCGGAGCGTAGGAACCGGCTCTTCATGCACATACACCTTATGTTGTACATAAGAGAGAATTAGGTACATAGAAAATCCTAGGTAGGTAGATTCGGTAGGTAGGAAGTTAATGGGAAACGGCTCCTTTCTTGCCTATAAAAGGAGGGAGACGGGGAGGAGAAAAGGGGGATCACGGTTAGAGAGGACGAAGTGTTGTCGGGTTGTCGGCCGAAGGCTTCTCTCACTTCCATACTCCGTAGCTTCTTCCTGTGTAGGTTTTCGGGAGGCTCGCGCTGCTCTGAGGAATGCCCGAGTGCTTCTGGCAGCACCTCCAACCTACTCCTTTCTTTCTGAGCGTTTACGAACAGGCATCGGCATCTGTTCGCCGGCCTGCTCGGTTGTAACCGACTTCGTGCTTCTTGTTGTTTGTCCTGGTTAATATATATATACATACATTCGTGTCTCTCTGCGTCGGTGTCCCACTCGCGTCTTTGTGTCGAAGGGCCGTGTCCCTGTGAATCTACGCTCGCACGTAGTGGGTCTCTTTTCCTTTCTCTCTTGCTCTTCGGTACAGGACCCCCGAGGTCCCGCCTCATTCCACGCATCCGCGAGGAATACCTCGACAACGGGGTCATGAAGTTCAGCAAAGGGAGCCTGATTGTGGCTCGGGCCCGGAAGGTAAACACGCTGTACCTGATGAATGCCTGGTTATGTCCGGAAGAAGTGAACGTGGCATCCAACACTGCCGGTGAGCTATGGCACAAGAGGCTATGTCATATGAGCGAGAAGGGGATGAAGAGGCTTGCAGACGACAACCTCATTCCAGTGAAGAACGTGCACTTAGAGAAGTGCACTGATTGTCTGGCCGGTAAGCAGAACCGGACCTCCTTCCGACCAAGGCCACCGATGAGACGTAATGCACCACTGGAGTTGGTGCATTCGGATGTGTGTCAAGTAGACACGAAGTCACATGCCGGAGCGCAGTACTTCGTGACGTTCATAGATGACCACAACCGGAAGCTGTGGGCCACACCATTGAAGACGAAGGATCAGGTGTTATCCGTCTTCAAAGAGCTCCACGCGAGAGTCGAAAGAGAAACCGGCCGGAAGCTGAAGGCGGTTCGAGCAGACAACGGAGGAGAATACCGGGGGCAGTTCGAGGAGTACTGCCGCTCGAAGGGAATCCAGCTCGAATTTACCGTGCCGAAGACGCCGGAACTAAACGGACTGGCCGAGAGGATGAACCAGACCATAATGGAGAGGGTCCGGAGTATGCTAGTGCATGCAAAACTACCCAAGAAGTTTTGGGCTGAGGCACTGTCGACGACGACATATGTGATAAACAGATCACCCTCAGTACCCTTGGACGGAGACACGCCACAGAGAGTATGGACCGGTAAGGAAGTGTCCTACCGGCATCTGAGGGTGTTCGGGTGTCTCGCGTACGTGCATGTTGCAAAGGACCGGAGAGGAAAGTTAGATCCAAAGACCCGGCCATGCATATTCCTCGGTTACGGTGACGATGAGTTCGGCTACCGAGTGTGGAACCCGGTCGACAAGAAGGTATTCCGGAGTTGAGATATTATCTTCATGGAGGACAAGACGCTCGCCGACTGGGAGTCAGAGAAGAAGATAATGAACTCCGAGTTGACTGGTAAGGATAGACTCTACGATGAGCAGACCCAACCGGCAAGAGACCGGTTAGCACTCGAGGAACCAGCCGGTTACGGTGAGGATACCGAACCGGCAGAAGAAGAAGTAGAGGAAGGTTAGACCGGAACCGGCCAAGACTCCGAATCGGATTCGGATGAAGAGCAAATGGAGGAGCTGGTTACCGAAGCCCGAAGACGGAGATATCCTCTAAGAAAGAGAAGGGCCCCCCAGAGATTTCTGGATGCAGAGCATGTTCTGCTGTCCGATGAGGGGGAGCCGGAAAGCTTCGAAGAAGTGAAGCAAGACACCCACAGCCGAAAATGGTTAAGTGCCATGCAGGATGAGATGGATTCCCTGCATGAGAACCATACGTACGAATTGGTGGAGTTGCCGAAAGGAAAGCGGGCACTCCGAAACAAGTGGGTGTACAAGTTGAAACCGGGAGATGCCGGCAACCCCCCGAGATACAAAGCCAGGATCATGGTGAAGGGGTTCCAGCAGAAGAAGGGCGTGGACTTCGACGAGATATTTACCCCGGTAGTAAAGATGACCTCCATCCGGATGGTGTTGAGTATAGCAGCAAGCATGGACCTCGAGGTAGAGCAGCTGGACGTGAAGACAACATTCCTTCACGGCGACCTCGAAGAGGAGATCTACATGCAGCAACCGGAAGGATTTGTGGAGAAAGGGAAGGAGCACCTGGTATGCCGGTTGAAGAAGAGCCTGTACGGACTGAAGCAGGCTCCCAGGCAATGTTTACCGGAAGTTCGACTCCTTCATGACCGATCAAGGGTACCACAAGACGCAGGCCGATCACTGCGTGTTTGTGAAGAAGTTCGAAGGAGGGGACTTCCTGATACTCCTCCTGTACGTGGATGACATGTTGATCGTCGGACGGGACCAAGTCAAAATACGGATGCTGAAGAAGGCTCTCAACCGAACCTTCTCAATGAAAGACTTGGGTCCGGCAAGAAAGATGTTGGGGATGCACATCATTCGGGACCGGTTAGAGAAGCAACTATGGGTGTCACGGGAGAAGTATGTAACAAAGGTGCTTCACCGGTTCAACATGTCAGAAGCGAAACCGGTCGGATCGACACTTCCGGCAAACTGCAGGCTATCCGGCAAACAAAGCCCGAAGACGAAAGCAGAGAAGGTGGATATGATTAAGATTCCATATGCCTCTGCCGTCGGGAGCTTGATGTACGCTATGGTGTGTACCCGACCAGATATAGGATACGCAGTCGGAGTGGTGAGCCGGTTCATGAGTAATCCCGGCAAGGACTATTGGAACGCAGTCAAATGGATACTCCGGTACTTGAAGGGCACTTCAAATATGTGTCTCCGATTCGGCTCCGGAAAACCTCAACTGGACGGTTTCACCGATTCGGACATGTCGGCTGATGTGGATACCAGCCGGTCTACATCCGGGTATGTGATGACATATGCAGGGGGAGCTGTTTCTTGGCAGTCGAGGCTGCAGAAGACGGTTGCATTGTCAACCACGGAGGCGGAGTACATGGCAGCTGTGGAAGCTGGCAAGGAAATCTTATGGATGAAGGACTTCATCGGTGAGCTCGGTATACGGCAAGAGGAATACCGACTCTATTGCGACAGTCAAAGTGCCATCCACCTTGCTAAGAATGCGGCCTACCATTCCCGGACGAAGCATATCCAACGGAGGTATCACTGGATCCGGGAAAGAGAAGATGACCAGTAGTTCGCACTGACGAAGATCCACACGGCCGAGAACGGGTCAGATATGCTGACCAAAGTGCTGACACCCGACAAGTTGGATGCATGCCGGAAGAGAATCGGACTGGTAAGACACCCCATGCCGGAGTGAAGGGGGAGTCTGTTCGTCGGCACTGTTCTTCTCCCTTCCCATCCGGTATCGGCCTCAGCCAAAACGGTATGAGGAGTACCCGGCTACGGAGAGCCGGATGATACAGACCCGGTGTGAACCGGATGAGGAGTACTCGGCTACGGAGAGCTGGATGGTGCAGACCCGGTATGAACCGGATGAGGAGAACCTGGCTACGGAGAGCCGGATGGTGCAGGCCCGGTATGAACCAGAGGAAGAGACATATTCGTAAATATGTTTCTGAGAGCCCATTGTGGCTATATTTGTAAATAGCCGAAAAGTCATATTAGTATAAATATGACTTAGGGCAAACTAATATTAGGTTGTTGTTATTTTTCTTGTTGGTGCAAGAAGCAGAGACATCACGTAACGTTGTACAGAGAGAGAGAGAGAGAAAGAGGTCGTTGCCTCTGTTGTAACCGGCGCCTGTGGCGAAGATCGTGAGTCCGAGGTCGTTGCCTCCGTGAACTCACCGTTTTGTACATTCATACATAGTGACAATTTGCAGCCTGTGGGCTGCCGTGGTTTTTTTTTTCCCTAGTTTGGGGTTTTTTTTTCCATGTAAACCTCCTGTGTACTCTTCCTCTCCTTTGTGTCGTGTTCTATTTCCCATTTTTTTTCTGTGTATCACTCTAAGCTCGGTTGTGGCCGAGCGTTGCGCATAAGGAACGTTGGTTTCCCGTCAGATAATATCTCGACTCCGGAAAACCTTCTTGTCGACCAGATCCCACACTCGGTAGCCGAACTCATCATCGCCGTATCCGAGGCATGTGCAAGGTCGGGACTTTGGATCCAACTTTGCTCTCCGGTCCTTTGCAACATACACGTAAGTGAGACACCCGAACACCTTAAGATGCTGGTAAGACAATTCCTTACCGGTTCACACTCTTTGCGGCGTGTCTCCGTCCAAGGGTACTGAGGGTGATCTGTTTATCACGTACGTCGCTGTCGTTAGCACCTCAGCCCAAAATGTCTTGGGTAACTTGGCATGTGCATTACGTCTCATCGGTGGCCTTGAGTGGAAGGAGGTCCGGTTTTGTTTACTGACCATGCAGTCGGTGCACTTCTCAAGATGCACGTCTTTCACCGGAATGAGGTTGTCATCGGCAAGCCTCTTCATCCCCTTCTCGCTCATGTGACACAGTCTCTTGTGCCACAACTCACCAGCAGTGTCACATGCCATGTTCACTTCTTTCGGGCATAACCGGGCATTCATCAGGTACAACGTGTTGACTTTCCAGGCCCGAGCCACTATCAGGCTCCCTTTGCTGAATTTCATGACTCTGTTCTGGATGCTACCCATGTAGCCTTCATCATCCAGCCGACCGGCTAATATCAAGTTCAATCGAACCTCCGGAACATGTCGGACATCCTTCAAGAAAAATTTGCATCCGGTTGGTGTTGTCAGCCACACGTCTCCTATGCCGACAATTCGGCATGTACCTTCATTCCCCAACCGGACACAGCCTTGCTCACCGGTTGTGTAGGATGAGAAGCATTTCTGGTCTGGGGTAAGGTGGAATGACGCTTTGGAATCAACAACCCACGTTGTCTCATCTCCGGCAAGGTTTGACAAGAATACACGCTCCCTAAGCACAACGCTCGGCCACAACCGAGTCTAGGATCAAACACAGAAAATGGGTAAGGTACGCACGACACAGTGAAGAGAAGACTACACAGGCAAACTAGGGAAAAACCACGATAGCCCACAGACTGCAAACTATCACTATATCACAATGTACAATAGTAAAGCACCGAGGCAACAACCTCGAGCTTGCTATCTTCGCCACAAGCGGCGGTTACAACAGAGGCAACAACCTCTTCCTCTCTCTCTCTCTCTCTGTACACAGTTACGCACTCAAATCTTGCACCAACAAGAATGACAACAATTACTATTACTAAGTTTGCCCTAAGTCATATTTATACTAATATGACTTTTCGGTTATTTACAAATATAGCCCCGATGGACTCTCAAAAAACATATTTACAAATATGTCCCTTCATCCGGTGAGCGCTTCTCACCGGGCCTTCGCCATCCGGCTCTTGCCGGGTACTCGTCATCCGGTTCTCACTGGGCCTTCAACATCCGGCTCTTGCCGGGCGCTCGTCATCCAGTTCTCACCAGGCCTTCAACATCCAGCTCTTGCCGAGCGCTCGTCATCCTGTTCTCATCGGGCCTTCAACATCCGGCTCTTGTCGGGCACTCGTCATTTGGTTCTCACCGAGCTTTCAACATCCGGCTCTTGCCGGGCACTCGTCATCCGGTTCTCACCGGGTCTTCCTTGTCGGGTACTCGTCATCCGGTTCTCATCGGGTCTTCCTTGCCGGGTACTCGTATCCCATCCGGAGGGATCTGTTTCCTAACAAACTCCCCCTTCACTCCGGCATGGGATGTGTTACTAGTTCGATCCGCTTCCGACATGCATCCAGCTTGTCGGGTATCAACACTTTGGTCAGCATATCTGACCCGTTCTCGGCGGTGTGGATCTTCATCAACGCGAACTCTCGATGTTCTACTTGCTCTCGGATCCAGTGATACCTACGCTGGATATGCTTCGTCCTGGAGTGATATGCTGCGTTCTTAGCAAGGTGGATGGCACTTTGACTATCGCAATAGAGCCGATATTCATCTTGCCTGATACCGAGCTCTCCGATAAAGTCCTTCATCCATAATATTTCCTTGCCGGCTTCCACAACCGCCATGTACTCTGCATCCGTGGTTGACAACGCAACCGTCTTCTGCAGCCTCGACTGCCATGAAACAACTCCCCCTCCATATGTCATTACATACCCGGATGTAGACCGGCTGGTATCCACATCAGCCGACATATCCGAATCGGTAAAGCCGTCAAGTTGAGGTTTACCGGAGCCGAATCGGAGACACATATTCGAAGTGCCCTTCAAGTATCGGAGTATCCATTTGACCGCGTTCTAGTGCTCCTTGCCGGGATTGCTCATAAACCGGCTCACCACTCCAACTGCGTATCCTATATCCGGTCGGGTACACACCATTGCGTACATTAAGCTCCCGACGGTAGAGGCATATGGAACCTTCATTATATCAGCCTTTTCTGCTTTCGTCTTCGGGCTTTGCTTACCGGATAATCTGCAGTTTGCTAGGAGTGTCGATCCGATCGGTTTCGCTTCTAACATGTTGAACCGCTTAAGCACCTTTGTCACGTATTTCTCCAGTGAAAGCCACAATTGCTTTGTTGGCCAGTTCCGGATGATATGCATCCCAAGCATCTATCTTGCTGGACCCAAGTCTTTCATTGCGAAAGTTCGGTTGAGAGCCTTCTTCACCATTCGTATTCTGGCTTGGTCCCGTCCGACGATCAACATGTCTCCACGTACAGAAGGAGTATCAGGAAGTCGCCTCCTTCAAACTTCTTCACAAACACGTAGTGATCGGCCTGCGTCTTGTGGTACCCTTCATCGGTCATGAAGGAGTCGAACTTCCGGTACCATTGTCGGGGAGCCTGCTTCAGTCCGTTGTCGCGTTGTTAAGCGCGTACGTGTAGAAAGGGGCGGGACCACGGGGGTCTTGGACCGAGGAGGGAGAGAGAGAGAGAGAGAGAGAGAGAAAGAGAGAGAGATTCACCGACACGTAGAAGAGAGAAAGAGAGATATAGAACGTAACACTTAATTATAATGACAAGAGATTACAAACTCCGACAGTTACAACTGACAAAGCGGCGACGGACCCGACACGGGGACCCTACTCACGCACACCGACGACAGTCTCACGACTCCAAGAAACAAAAGGGGAAAGGGAGTGACTCTGCTGGAAGCACACGGGCTATCCACGAAGCAGAGGCAGCGACCTCCCGACACCCGTAGAGAGCGACGATTCGAGTCGAAGTGAGAGCGCCCCTCCTTCCGTTCTGCAGCCCCCGCTTTTCTTCTTCCTCGCCCACGATACCCATTTTCCCTTGTCCTCCCTTTATTCCATGTCCCTCTCACCGGGATACACACAATCCCCCCCTAATAAATGCGTGCGGCTTAGTATTTACATCCACCGGTTCGTGTACAAAATATGACGTCACGCGTCCATCCGTGTAAGGGCCGGTTTACGCGCTGTCGAGGTATTCCTCGCGGATGCGTGGAATGAGGCGGGGCCTCGGGGGTCTTGTACTGAAGAGCAAGAGACAAAGGAGAAGGGAAGGGACCCACTACGTGTGGGCGTAGATTCACAGGGACACGGCCCTTCGACACAAAGACGCGAGTGGGACAGCGACACAGAGAGACACGAATGTATGTATTAACAAAGACAACAACAAGAATACGAAGTCGGTTACAACCGAACAGGCCAGCGAACAGATGCCGATGCCTGTTCGTAAACACACAGAAAGAAAGGACTAGGTTGGAGGTGTTGCCGGAAGCACTCGGGCATTCCTCAGAGCAGCGCGAGCCTCCCGAAACCTGCACAGGAGAAGCTATGGAGTTTGGAAGAGAGAGAAGCCTTCGACCGACAGCACGACAGCACTTCGTCCTCTCTGATTCCGCGATCCCTTCCTCTTCCTCGTCTCCCTCCTTTTATAGGCAAGAAGGGAGTCGTTTCCTATTAACTCCCTACCTACCGAATCTACCTACCTAGGATCTTCTATGTACATCATAAGGCGTACGTGCATGAAGAGCCGGTTCCTATGCTCCGGCGCACCGATTCCGTTTGTGGATGGTTTTCTTCACGACACCGTTCCGGATGCTACCCGTGTAGCCTTCATCATCTAGCCGACCGGCTGATATCAGGTTCAGACGAACCTCCGGAACGTGTCAAACATCCTTTAGCAGCAACTTGCATCCGGTTGGTATTGACAGCCACACGTCTCCTATGCCGATAATTCGGCATGTACCTTCATTCCCCATCCGGACACAGCCGTGGTCACCAGCTGAGTAGGATGAGAAGCATTTCCGGTCCGGGGTAAGGTGGAACGACGCTCCGGAGTCTACCACCCAGGTCATCTCGTCGCCGGCAAGGTTTATTTCACTCTCCTCGGTGATGAGCATCAACTCTTCTTCGCTTGCCGCGATTGCCGTCGTTCCCTTCCGGTCCAGCCCCCTCCGGTCTTTACTGTTCCGGTCCGGGGTTTGCTTTGAGTCTGTACCGTTGGTTTCCTTGTCTTTACGGAAATGCCGACAGTTCTTTTGGAAGTGTCCCAGCTTGCCGCAATAGAAGCAAGTAGGCCTCCCCCTTGACTTTGACCGTGTCCCCGACTTCTCCCGGTTCTAGGGACTACGGTTTCTGTGTCTTCCGCGTTCTAATTCGGTAAGGAGCGCTTTGGAGTCGGAGCTCGTATCTTTATCCTTCCGACGCGCCTCCTCATCTAGCAAGCTCGACTTTACTCTTGCTAGGGATAACCGCTTTCCTTCCGGCCCGGCGTTGCCCAAAGTGACAACCAACGTCTCCCAGCTATCCGGGAGGGAACCGAGCAAGAGTAGCGCTAGTACCTCGTCGGCAAGAGGTACTTCCAATGACGTTGCCTGGTGGGTCAGCCCTTGGAAGGCATTCATGTGCTCCGCCATGCTGGAGCCATCTTGGTACCGGAGTCTTACTAGCTTCCGGAATACCGAAACCTGGTTAACAGCATTTTTGTTTTGGAACATTATGCCGATCTTCTCCCAGAGCTCATGAGCCTTGCTCTCTTCATTGAAGTTGTTGTACAGGCTCATGTCGATGAAGCACCGTATGTACGCCGTTGTCTTCATGTGCATCACCTCCCATATCGTGGCGTCGATTTTGTCCAGTCTCTTGTCCCCGAACTGAACCGGCAGCCAGAGGTCTTTAACAACGAGCACGTCCCTCATCTTCGACTTCCACACTGAATAGTTGGAGCCGGTGAGCTTGAACATGCCGCCAAACGATTCGTCCATTTTCTGTGTCGATTTTGCTCTAATACCAATTGACGGGAAACCAACGTTCCTTATGCGCAACGCTCGACAACAACCGAGCTTAGAGTGATACACAGAAAAAAAAAATGGGAAATAGAACACGACACAAAGGAGAGGAAGAGTACACAGGAGGTTTACGTGGAAAAAAAAACCCCAAACTAGGGAAAAAAAAACCACGGCAGCCCACAGGCTGCAAACTGTCACTATGTATGAATGTACAAAACGGTGAGTTCACGGAGGCAACGACCTCGGACTCACGATCTTCGCCACAGGCGGCGGTTACAACAGAGGCAGTGACCTCTTTCTCTCTCTCTCTCTCTCTGTACAACGTTACGTGATGTCTCTGCTTCTTGCACCAACAAGAAAAATAACAACAACCTAATATTAGTTTGCCCTAAGTCATATTTATAATAATATGACTTTTCGGCTATTTACAAATATAGCCACAATGGGCTCTCAGAAACATATTTACGAATATGTCTCTTCCTCCGGTTCATACCGGGCCTGCACCATCCGGCTCTCCGTAGCCGGGTACTCCTCATCCGGTTCATACCGGGTCTACACCATCCGGCTCTCCGTAGCCGAGTACTCCTCATCCGGTTCACACCGGGTCTGTATCATCCGGCTCTCCGTAGCCGGGTACTCCTCATACCGTTTCGGCTGAGGCCGATACTGGATGGGAAGGGAGAAGAACAGTGCCGACGAACAGACTCCCCCTTCACTCCGGCATGGGGTGTCTTACCAGTCCGATTCTCTTCCGGCACTGTTCTTCTCCCTTCCCATCCGGAGGGACCTGTCTCCCAACATTATCTTCATGGAGGACAAGACCCTTGCCGACTGGGAGTCGGAGAAGAAGATAATGAACTCTGAGTCAACCGGTAAGGATCGGTTCGATGAGATATGGACCTATCGGTTGACACTCAAAGAACTAGCCGGTTACGGTGAGGATACTGAACTGGCAGAAGAAGGAGAAGAAGCTGAAACCGGAACCGGACAAGATCCCGAATCAGATTCAGATGAAGAACAGGTGCAGGAGCCGGTTACCGAAAACCGAGGACGGAGATATCCTCTCCGGGAAAGAAGAGCCCCCCGGAGATTTCCGGATGTAGAGCATGTGCTGCTAGCCGATGAGGGGGAGCCAGAAAGCTTCAAAGAAGCAAAGGAGGACACCCACAGCCACAAGTGGTTGAGTGCCATGTAGGACGAGATGGATTCCCTGCATGAGAACCACACGTATGAACTGGTGGAGTTGCCGAAAGGAAAGCGCGCACTCCGGAATAAGTGAGTGTACAAGTTGAAACCGGGAGATGCCGGCAACCCCCCAAGGTACAAAGCCAAAATCATGGTGAAGGGGTTCCAGCAGAAGAAGGGAGTGGACTTCGACAAGATATTTGCCCCGGTAGTTAAGATGACTTCCATCCGAACGGTGCTGAGCATAGTGGCAAGCATGGACCTCGAGGTAGAGCAGTTAGACGTGAAGACGACGTTCCTCCACGGCGACCTCGAAGAGGAGACCTACATGCAGCAACCGAAGGGATTTGTGAAGAAAGGGAAGGAGCACCTGGTTTGTTGATTGAATAAGACCTTGTACGGTTTGAAGCAGGCTCCCCGGCAATGGTATCGAAAGTTCGATTCCTTCATGACCGATCAAGGATACCACAAGACGCATGCCGATCACTGCGTGTTTGTGAAGAAGTTTGAAGGTGGAGACTTCCTAATACTCCTCCTGTACGTGGATGACATGTTGATCATCGGACGAGACCAAGTAAAGATACGGATGCTGAAGAAGGCTCTGAACCAGGCCTTCTCAATGAAAGACTTGGGTCCGGCAAGACAGATACTAGGGATGCACATCATCCGAGATCAATCAAAGAAGCAATTGTGGCTGTCACAGGAGAAGTATGTGACAAAGGTGCTTCAGCAGTTCAACATGTCAAATGCAAAACCGGTCGGATCGACACTCCCGGAAAACTGCAAGTTATCCAGTAAGCAAAGCCCGAAGACGAAGGCAGTGAAGGCGGATATGATGAAGATACCATATGCCTCTGTCGTCGGGAGCTTAATGTACGCAATGGTGTGTACCCGACGGGATATAAGATATGCAGTCGGAGTGGTGAGCCGGTTTATGAGCAATCCCGGCAAGGAGCACTGGAATGCGGTAAAATGGATACTCCGGTACTTGAAAGGCACCTCAAGTATGTGCCTCCAATTCGGCTTCGGTAAATCTCAACTTGATAGTTTCACCGATTCGGATATGTTGGCTGATGCGGATACCAGTCGGTCAACATCGGGATATGTTATGATATATGCAGGGAGAGCTGTTTCATGGCAGTCAAGGCTGCAAAAGACGGTTGCGCTGTCAACCACAGAGGCGGAGTACATGGTAGTTGTGGAAGCTGGCAAGGAAATACTATGGATGAAGTACTTCATCGAAGAGCTAGGGATCCGTCAAGAGGAATACAGGCTCTATTGCGACAGTGAAAGTGCCATCCACCTTGCGAAGAACTCGGCATATCACTCTAGGATGAAGCACATCCAACGGAGGTACCATTGGATCTGGGAGCGAGTGGAAGATCTAGAGTTCGTGCTAACGAAGATCCACACGGAGGAGAATGGGTTGGATATGTTGACCAAAGTGCTGACACCTGACAAGTTGGATGCATGCAGGAAGAGGATCGTATTGACGAGGCATCCCATGCCGAAGTGAAGGGGGAGTTTGTTAGGATTTCGGTCCCTCCGGATGGGATAAGAGTACCCGGCAACGAAAGACCTGGTGAGAACCGGATGAAGAGTACCTGGCAACAGAAGACCCGATGAGAACCGGATGAAGAGTACCCGGCAACGGAAGACCCGGTGAGAACCGGATGATACAGGCCCAGTGAGAACATATCACCGGATGAAGGGACATATATGTAAATATGTTCCAGAGAGCCCATTGGGGCTATATTTGTAAATAGCCCGAAAGTCATTTTAGTATTAATATGACCTAGGGCAAACTCTTTGTGTGTGTAGTCATTATTTTGTATAGAGTTATTGGTGTAATTGTTGTACAAAGCGTAGCAAAAGTTGAGAGAGAGAGAGAAAGACAGTGTGTGTCTTTGTTGTAACTGCCGCTAGGCGAAGATTGAGAGGAAGAGGTCGTGGCCTCTATGTTCATCTGTTGTATTCCTCTCTACATAGTGATAGTTGGAGTTTGGGGACTCCCGTGGTTTTTCCCGTTTTAGGGTTTTCCACGTTAACATCCTGTGCATTCTCTTCTGTCTGTGTACCTACTTCCATTTCTCCATTTGTATTGTGTTTGATTATCATTAAGTGATCTAAGTCTTCGGTTGTGGCCGAAGATTATTCCGCATAGTTCCTTTCAAAGTATTCATGAATGGCCTTTTCGAGGAATGTGAGTGTTTCCATACTCTCCTCTTTAATACCACAGATGACAATATTCTTTGATCATCTTTCATATTCTTTCAATTCTCGAACATTTATGCTTTCTACATTCTTCTCTTAATTCATCACATGCATAATAGATGAGTTTGGTACCACATCCCCACCACATACATAGGCCCATGGCTTCATTGTGCATACATTTTTCATCTCACTTGCATCCTGCTTCATTGTATCCATTTCTTTCCTCTTTTAATGTATCCTTTAATTCAATCTCGTTAAGGCATTTATTTGCTTTGAAAAAAACATTCTTAAATTCTTGAATCCCATTTTTTAAGTTTTGCAACTATTTTCTTAAGACCTTAATGTTGAATATTGGCTTCTAATGGACGTATTCACGCCGTCTCCTTTTGTACACACTAGGCTTAGGCTATTTATGTAAATAGTGAGAAGGGCAGTTGCCCTAAGTCAGTCAGTATATATCTGACTATGTAACCTAGTTTGTGGTTGTTGCTTTAAGTTGAAATATACTCTTCATATTGTGTGTAACTGTCTCTCTCTCTCTTGCATACTAGTTGTATTCTTGGTCTTTATTGCCATCAATGTTACGATCTTGCATCCTTTCTTGATCTTATCCTAGAAGAGTGTTGATCTTGTTCCGCATTAGATGACGGTGATCTCAACATCTGGTATCAAAGCTTGGTATTGTTTGATTCTACTGCCACCATCTATCTAACCTTCATTGGCAACTCCTCTTGAAATTACACTTGACGAAGAGAGACAATTGAAGGTCTGCACCCCACTGTTCGAAATCACCCTTGAAGTAACTCAGTCGACTGTACTTCGACTTGATGATTGTCGTCTCTTGGAGTGAGACCCTTCTCTTGATCAGACCACATTCACGACTCACTCAGTTAGGCAAAAATCGAATAGGTCATCTGACGCTATCTCCTCACCTGCCGTAACCACTCGAAGCAAACACAACTCTAGGGGCAACCCCCATCTGTGTTTCATTCGGAAGGACCAGTAGGCTCCGTGTTGGGAGACAGGTCCCTCCGGATGGGAAGGGAGAAGAACAGTGCCGACGAACAAACTCGGCCGAGGCCGACCGGTCGAGGCCGAAACGGTATGAACCGGATGGGGAGTACCCGACTGTGGAGAGCCGGATGGTGTAGGCCCGGTATGGACCGGATGGGGAGTACCCGACTGCGGAGAGCCGGATGGTGTAGGCCCGGTATGAACCGGAGGAAGAGACATATTCGTAAATATGTTTCTGATAGCCCATCGAGGCTACATTTGTAAATAGCCGAAAATTCATATTAGTATAAATATGACTTAGGGCAAACTTTTTGTGGTTGTTGTTATTCTTCGTTGTTGGTGCAAGAAGAAGAGAGAGCGCGTAACTGTACAGAGAGAGAGAGAGAGAGACGAGGTCGTTGCCTCTGTTGTAACCGCCGCCTGTGGCGAAGATCTGAGAGCACGAGGTCGTTGCCTCAGTGAACTCACTGTTGTATATTCCTACATAGTGACAGTTTGCAGCCTGTGGGTTGCCGTGGTTTTTCCCTTATTTTGGGGTTTTCCACGTAAACCTCCTGTGTACCATTTCTCCCCTTGGTGTCGCGTTTCATTACCTGTTTTTCTGTGTATGAAAAGAATCTCGGTTGTGGCCGAGCGTCAGACATAAGGAACGTCGGGTTCTCAACAATTGGTATCAGAGCAAAATCGACACAGAAAATGGACGAATCGTTTGGCGGCATGTTCAAGCTAACCGGCTCCAACTATTCAGTGTGGAAGTCGAAGATGAGGGACATGCTAGTGGTTAAAGACCTCTGGCTGCCGGTTCAGTTCGGGGACAAGAGACCGGACAAAATCGACGCCGCGATATGGGAGGTGATGCACATGAAGACAACGGCGTACATACGGTGCTTCATCGACATGAGCCTGTACAACAACTTCAATGAAGAGAGCAGGGCTCATGAGCTCTGGGAGAAGATCGACATAATGTTCCAAAACAAAAATGTTGTCAATCAGGTGTCGGTATTCCGGAAGCTAGTAAGACTCCGGTACCAAGATGGCTCCAGCATGGCGGAGCATATGAATGCCTTCCAGGGGCTGATCCACCAGGCAACGTCATTGGAAGTACCTCTTGCCGATGAGGTCCTAGCGCTACTCCTGCTCGGTTCCCTCCCGGATAGCTAGGAGACGTTGGTTGTCACTTTGGGCAACGCCGGGCCGAAAGGAAAACGGTTATCCCTAGCAAGAGTAAAGTCGAGCTTGCTAGATGAGGAGGCTCGTTGGAAAGACAAAGATAGGAGCTCCGACTCCAAAGCGCTCCTTACCGAATCGGAACGCGGAAGACATAGAAACCATAGTCCCCAGAACCGGGAGAAGTCGGGGACACGGTCAAAGTCAAGGGGGAGGCCTACTTGCTTCTATTGCGGCAAGCCGGGACACTTCCAAAAGAACTGTCGGCATTTCCGTAAAGACAAGGAAACCGACGGTACCGATTCGAAGCAAACCCCGAACCGAAACGGTACAGACCGGAACTGTAAAGACCGGAAGGGAACGACGGCAATTGCGGCAAGTGAAGAGGAGTTGATGCTCATCACCGAGGAGAGTGAGATCAACCATGCCGGCGACGAGATGACCTGGGTGGTAGACTCCGGAGCATCGTTCCAACTTACCCCGGACCAGAAATGCTTCTCATCCTACTCAGCCGGTGATCACGGCTGTGTCCGGATGGGGAATGAAGGAACATGCCGAATTGTCGGCATAGGAGACGTGTGGCTGACAACACCAACCGGATGCAAGTTGCTGTTGAAGGATGTCCGACACGTTCCGGAAGTTCGTCTGAATCTGATATCAGCCGGTCGGCTAGATGATGAAGGCTACACGGGTAGCATCCCGAACGGTGTCATGAAGTTCAGCAAAGGGAGCCTGATTGTGGCTCGGGCCCGGAAGGTAAACACTTTGTACCTGATGAATGCCCGGTTATGTCCGGAAGAAGTGAACGCGGCTTCCGACACTGCCGGTGAGCTGTGGCACAAGAGGCTATGTCACATGAGTGAGAAGGGGATGAAGAGGCTTGGAGACGACAACCTCATTCCAGTGAAGAACGTGCACTTAGAGAAGTGCACTGATTGTCTGGCCGGTAAGCAGAACCGGACCTCCTTCCGACCAAGGCCACCGATGAGACGTAATGCACCACTGGAGTTGGTGCATACGGATGTTTGTCAAGTAGACACGAAGTCACATGCCGGAGCGCAGTACTTCGTGACGTTCATAGATGACCACACCCGGAAGCTGTGGGCCACACCGCTGAAGACGAAGGATCAGGTGTTATCAGTCTTCAAAGAGCTCCACGCGAGAGTGGAAAGAGAAACCGGCCGGAAGCTGAAGGCGGTTCGAGCAGATAACGGAGGAGAGTACCGGGGGCAGTTCGAGGAGTACTGCCGCTCGAAGGGAATCCGGCTCGAATTTACCGTGCCAAAGATGCCGGAACTAAATGGACTGGCCGAGAGGATTAACCGGACCATAATGGAGAGGGTCCGGAGTATGCTAGCGCATGCAAAACTACCCAAGAAGTTTTGGGCTGAGGCACTGTCGACGGCGACATATGTGATAAACAGATCACCCTCAGTACCCTTGGACGGAGACACGCCATAGAGAGTATGGACCGGTAAGGAAGTGTCCTACCGGCATCTGAGGGTGTTCGGGTGTCTCGCGTACGTGCATGTAGCAAAGGACCAGAGAGGAAAGTTAGATCCAAAGACCCGGCCATGCATATTCCTCGGTTACGGTGACGATGAGTTCGGCTACCGAGTATGGGACCCGGTCGACAAGAAGGTATTCCGGAGTCGAGATATTATCTTCATGGAGGACAAGACGCTCGCCGACTGGGAGTCGGAGAAGAAGATAATGAACTCCGAGTCGACCGGTAAGGATAGACTCTACAATGAGCAGACCCAACCGGCAAGAGACCGGTTAGCACTCGAGGAACCAGCCGGTTACGGTGAGGATACCGAACCGGCAGAAGAAGAAGTAGAGGAAGGTGAGACCGGAACCGGCGAAGACCCCGAATCGGATTCGGAAGAAGAGCAAATGGAGGAACCGGTTACCGAAGCCCGAAGACGTAGATATCCTCTCAGAGAGAGAAGGGCGCCCCGGAGATTTCCGGATGCAGAGCATGTCCTGCTGACCGATGAGGGGGAGCCGGAAAGCTTCGAAGAAGCGAAGGAAGACACCCACACCCGAAAATGGTTGAGTGCCATGCAGGATGAGATGGATTCTCTGCATGAGAACCATACGTACGAATTGGTGGAGCTGCCGAAAGGAAAGCGGGCACTCCGAAACAAGTGGGTGTTCAAGTTGAAACCGGGAGATGCCGGCAACCCCCCGAGATACAAAGCCAGGATCGTGGTGAAGGGGTTCCAGCAGAAGAAGGGCGTGGATTTCGACGAAATATTCGCCCCGGTAGTGAAGATGACCTCCATCCGGACGGTGCTGAGTATAGCAGCAAGCATGGATCTCGAGGTAGAGCAGCTGGACGTGAAGACGGCATTCCTTCACGGCGACCTCAAAGAGGAAATCTACATGGAGCAACCGGAAGGATTTGTGGAGAAAGGGAAGGAGCACCTGGTATGCCGGTTGAAGAAGAGCCTGTACGGACTGAAGCAGGCTCCCCGGCAATGGTACCGGAAGTTCGACTCCTTCATGACCGATCAAGGGTACCATATGACGCAAGCTGATCACTGCGTGTTCGTGAAGAAGTTCGAAGGAGGGGACTTCCTGATACTCCTCCTGTACGTGGATGACATGTTGATCGTCGGACGAGACCAAGGAAAAATACGGATGCTAAAGAAGGCTCTCAACCGGACCTTCTCAATGAAGGACTTGGGTCCGGCAAGACAGATGTTGGGGATGCACATCATTCGGGACCGGTCAGTGAAGCAATTATGGCTGTCACAGGAGAAGTATGTGACAAAGGTGCTTCACCGGTTCAACATGTCAGATGCAAAACCGGTCGGATCGACACTTCCGGCAAACTGCAAGTTGTCCGGTAAGCAAAGCCCGAAGACAAAAGGAGAGAAGGCAGATATGATGAAGATTCCATATGCCTCTGTCGTCGGGAGCTTGATGTACGCAATGGTTTGTACCCGACCGGACATTGGATACGCAGTCGGAGTGGTGAGCCGGTTTATGAGCAACCCCGGCAAGGAGCATTGGAACGCGGTCAAGTGGATACTCCGGTATTTGAAGGGCATTTCAAATATGTGTCTCCGATTCGGCTCCGGAAAACCTCAACTAAACGGTTTCACCGATTCGGACATGTCGGCTGATGTGGATACCAACCGGTCTACATCCGGGTATGTGATGACATATGCAGGGGGAGCTGTTTCGTGGCAGTCGAGGCTGCAGAAGACGGTTGCATTGTCAACCACAGAGGCGGAGTACATGGCGGCTGTGGAAGCCGGCAAGGAAATATTATGGACGCATGCCGGCAACGAAGCATATCCAGCGGAGGTATCACTGGATCCGGGAAAGGGTAGATGACCAGGAGTTCGCATTGGCGAAGATCCACACGGCCGAGAACGGGTCAGATATGCTGACCAAAGTGCTGACACCCGACAAGTTGGACGCATGCCGGAAGAGGATCGGGCTGGAAAGACACCCCATGCCGGAGTGAAGGGGGAGTTTGTTGGTAGACAGGTCCCTCCGGATGTGAAGGGAGAAGAATAGTGCCGACGAACAAACTCGGCCGAGGCCGACAGGCCGAGGCCGAAACGGAGAACCGGATGAGGAGTACCCGACTGCGGAGAACCGGATGAGGAGTACCCGACTGCGGAGAGTCGGATGGTGTAGGCCCGGTATGAACCGGATGAGGAGTACCCGACTGTGGAGAGCCGGATGGAGCCCATCGAGGCTACATTTGTAAATAGCCGAAAAGTCATATTAGTATAAATATGACTTAGGGCAAACTTTTAGTAGTGTGTTGTCATTCTTGTTGTTATTCTTTCTTGTTGGTGCAAGAAGAAATCAGAGCACGTAACTGTACAGAGAGAGAGAGAGAGAGAGAGAGAGAGACGAGGTCGTTGCCTCTGTTGTAACCGCCGCCTGTGGCGAAGATCTGAGAGCACGAGGTCGTTGCCTCAGTGATCTCACTGTTGTATATTTCTACATAGCGACAGTTTGCAGCTTGTGGGCTGCCGTGGTTTTTCCCCTATTTTGGGGTTTTCCACGTATACCTCCTGTGTACCATTTCTCCTCTTTTGTGTCGCGTTTCATTACCTGTTTTTCTGTGTATGTAAAGAATCTCGGTTGTGGCCGAGCGTCGGACATAAGGAACGTCGGGTTCTCAACACTCCGTCCCTCTAATCGTTGCAATTACCCAAAACAGGATCGGCCTAGAAAATCGCACATAATTCGTGTTGGGAAATCTTGGAAAATCGACATTCGAAATCGAACAATCAAATCTGGGTTCAACTCGACTAAGTCGGTTGACAGTAGTCACTCCGAACAGTATTCATCGACATTCGTAATCAACACGACTTGTGACCAACTTCAGCTAGAACAGCATCAAGTGAGCCAAGTTGTTGCACTCCATCACAGTTTGTAGCTAACTCCGGACAAAGTCTATTATACCAACACAGATGGCTTCAACATCCGGCTCGTCAGAGATGAGTCTAAGGAAGTTCGACAGATCGAACTTCAACTTCTGGAAGGAGCAGATGCAGGACTATTTAATAGTCAAGGGGCAAATTGACCCCATTGAGAATGAAGACCCTCCAAAAGGATACAAGCCGCTCGAATGGGAAAAGCTCGACAGAATCATCCAAGCCACCATTCGAATGCACCTATCGGAGGTTGTGTACTTCACGGTGCAATCCTATTCAACTGTCTTCCAACTTTCGAAGACACATTCGGACACTTACGAAAAGAAGGTCGTCGCCACCAAGATATACCTGATTCGGCGCCTTTATAACCTTCCGATCAAAGAGTTTGACTCAGTCCAGGCACACCTAAACGAGTACGAAAGCTTAAGCTCCCAAATTTTGGCCCAGGGAACGATTATCGAGGATGAACTAAAAGCAATGCTGCTTATGAGTAGTCTTCCTCCTCTCGTGGGAAACTTTCGTCACAACCGTGTGCAATGCGTCAATAGCTGCCATCAAGTACTCTTCAATCACGAGCGCAATTATGACAAAAGCGGCTCAGAGAAAATCATTTACTAACGACGCAGCCAACAACGCTTACGTAGTACAAGGTTGAACAATCAACGATGTCGGAGCCAATCACGGGATAATCGAGTATGCAACTACTGCAAGAAACACAGACACATCAAAGCCGATTGTCGTGCACTCAAGGCTAAAAACGATTAGGCTCGGCGAGCCGGGCAGAAGAGTGGCCGACCCAAGGAGAAAAACTACATCGGCTATTCGGCCAAAGTATTGATAAACGACCTGAATATACTATCAATTGAGAACCTAATCGAATCAGAAGTTTTGCTTACGACTGAAGAATCGAGCGAGCACATGGCTCTCAAATTCGGGTGCATCTTTTCATGTGACTCCTCATCGATCACAATTTCGGCAATACACGGCCCGACATTCTAACTCAGTTCAGGTAGGAAATTCGCAACTGTAAAGAAATGAGGAGCAAGAGTGGTTGAGATGCAGCGGAAGGATTGTGTGTGTGTGTGTGTGTGTGTGTGTGTGTGTGTGTGTGTGTGTACGTAAGGCAAAACACAAAGAGAGACAAAGAGAGCTTAAAAACAGAGATAAATGACAGTATATTACATTAACCAAAATACTTCCAGTAGTAACTAAGTTACAAGGGGTTGGTTTAAATACCAACTATACTAGGGCAAGTGCCATTTCTACTATTTACAAAACTAGCCTGGTATGACCATGAGCTAGTGTGAAACCTATTACTATGGGAAGTTGACTTCCACTCTCAACACGCCCCTTTGAACACAACTTCCATCTGTCGAAAACTTGTTTCGGTTCGGTCTTCGGAATTCGGCTTCCGGCATTCGTAATCCTCGAACTGGATTGTTTGGCTTTTCGGCTTCGTGCTCGATTCGATTAACTATGTATTGCGTACTCATGTATCGTTGCATGTTGCATATCGTTCTGTCATTACGTTGTCGTGAAGATTCCGGGCCCTAGGCCTCGACAACCAGCATAGGTCTACGCGTAAGTTCACGAAACGATGGTTCGGGCCATACGTGCTAATCGGCGTCAACGATAACGCGATGTATCATCTTGCGGAGCTCAACGGGACCCAAATGACGACCCCGGTGGCCGGGAAGCGGATAAAGGCCTTCAAGAGGCGGAGTGAGGTGGAACCAGACCCATGAGCCAAAAGCGCCGGTTCAGAAGGGGAGGGCGAGTAGCATATGGACCGGAATCCCTTACTAAAATCGTTGCCCGGCACATAACAGAGTATGTGCGGTTTAGTGGGGGTGGATGTCATGAAGATTCCGGGCCATAGGCGGAAACAAGGTGAAACGCGCGGGAGCACTGGTGTGCACGAGTGCACACCCCTAGTGAATTAAATAGTGTAAGTACTAGGCATAGGTAGAAGGAAGTGTACTAGGTAGTTAAGGCATTAATAGGGATTCAAACATCACGTAAGTAGGGAGAGTTACGAGGAGGGTGAATCAGGGGGGAGAATCTAGGAAGGGAAAGCGACAAGTCATGAATGCCTTGTAACGGTCGCTCCTTGTGCTATAAAAGGGGTGACCTTTGATTGTTTGCAGGGATGTCATTTTTGGGGAAGTAATCAAGAGGGGAGAAAAGGAACAGAGAGGAGACCAGACGAGGAGTCCTACGACAGATCACCGGAAGGCACTTCCCATGCTCGCGTCAGACGCCCGAGTGCTCCCGACCAGGGATCGACCTTCTGCGTGCCTACTCCACTTCCTATCTAACTACTATAGAGCATACGCTCGACCACCAGCACTGATCCAGTTGTAATCACCCACAGCGCTATGCACATATATTGATTAATAGAAACTTATCTACCGAACACAAGTTGTTCTTAGCATCTCTGTCTGCGCCTGTGTCTACACACGATCTGACAAGAATACACGTTCCCGTTGAACAACACTCGGCCACAACCGAGGATAGAATCAAACACAGGAAACGGGTAAGGAAGGCACGACAGAGTGAAGAGAAGAGTACACAAGATGTTTACGTGGAAAGCCCAAACTAGGGAAAAACCACGGCAGCCCATAGGCTGCAAACTATCACTATGTTACAATGTACAACAGTAAGGCACCGAGGCAACAACCTCGAGCTTGCTATCTTCACCACAGGCAGCGGTTACAACAGAGGCAACGACCTCTTCCTCTCTCTCTCTCTGTACACTGTTACACTCTCAAATCTTGCACCAACAAGAAATGACAACAACCTCTTTTCTGAGTTTGCCCTAAGTCATATTTATCCTAATATGACTTTTCGGCTATTTACAAATATAGCCCCGATGGACTCTCAGAAAACATATTTACGAATATGTCCCTTCATCCGGTGAGCACTCCTCACGGGGACTGCATCATCCGGCGCTTGCCGGGTACTCCTCATCCGGTTCTCACCGGGTCTTCCGTAGCCGGGTACTCCTCATCCGGTTTCGGCCTCGGCCGAGATTGCTCATCACCACTGTTCGACTCAGAGCCCATCCGGAGGGACCTGTTTCCTAACACGATCCTCTTACACTATCTCTCTCGTTTCGCTAACCTTCTCTGTTTAAACCGCGGTCTTAGGGCTCACGTAGATCACAGACTCTTCCTCCTCATTTCTTGATTCCTTGGTTCAAGACCCCCGCGGTCCTGCCCAACTTCTACGCATCCGCGAGGATTTCCTCGACAACATCCATGTAGCGTGTAGTACTCCCCCTCAAGCTCAGTAATGTGGATGTCATGAGACCAAGGTCCGATGCAAATTGCCCGAGCTTGTCAACTCCTAAGGCCTTTGTAAAAGTATCAGCAATCTTGAGGTGCGTACTGATCTGTTGTAGATCGATTTCTCCGGCCTATACTCGCTCGCGAATGAAGTGGTAGTGCACTTCGATGCGTTTAGTTCGTGCATGGAAGACGGGGTTCCAAGCGAGGTAGATGTTGCACATGTTGTCGTAGTATAGGCAAATTGGATCCGTAATGGGAATGCCCAGATCCTTTAGTATGCACTTGAGCCATACGGCTTCACATGCGGCGATTGTCGCGCCCCTGTATTTGGCTTCCATGCTCGACAGTGTGACTATTGGCTGCTTCTTATTGCTCTAGGAGATCGCTTCGCTGCCGAGGGAGAAGATGAATCCGGATGTGGATCATCTATCCGCTTTGTATCCTGCCCAGTCCGCGTCTGTGTATCCTTCAAGTCGAATGGTCGTATTTGACTTATACATAATGTCATGATCCATTGTAGTGCTGACATACCGGAGTATCCTCTTAGCGCAATCGAGATGAGGGTTTCGCGGATTTTGCATGAATTGGCTAAGTAGGCCGACCGAATAACTAAGATCGGGCCGCGTAATGGTGAGATAGATTAAGCTGCCAATTAGTTGTCGATACTGAGTAAGTTGTAGAGCAAGTTTGCATTCTTTCATTCTGAATTTGTAGAGCAAGTTGAGAACGTAGTGCCATTGAGAGATCATTATTCCAACTGGTGTCTGAATTACTTCAAGGCCTAGGAAGTAATGGAGCTCGTGCAGGTCTTTCATCCACATAAAGGATGATGACAATCGGGCTATCCGACTCATTTCTGATGTACAAAGAAGTATCAGATTTTGACATTCAAAATCTGATCTAATAAAGATATTGCGTGATCTTCGAGTGTCACGCACATGGTGCTTGTTTGAGGCCGTAGAGAGGCTTCTTGAGGCGGCATACTACGTGCGGATGATTACGTGATTCAAATCCAGGTGGTTGAATCATATATACTTCCTCTTCTAATTCTCCTTGGAGGAAGGCGTTTTTCACGTCCATCTGGTGGAGGTGCCACCCTTTTTCTGATGCAAGAGCAATTACGGTCCACACGGTGGTCATCTTTGCCACCAGGGCAAAGGTCTCTTCGTAGTCTATGCCATGCATTTGCGCCTATCCTTTCGCAAGTAGTCATGCTTTGAAGTGATTTACGGAGCCGTCGGCATTGTGTTTCACTTTGTAATTCCATCGACAACCAATCACTTTCTTGTGCGGCGTTTGGGTGACGAGATCCCATGTCTCGTTTCTTCATTCATCGCATCGACCCATCACGGATCCTTTACGGCTTCGGAAAGCATCTCCGGCTCCTGTACTGACGCTACCTTCATCATGAAGGTGTAATGGTACGCCATATAATCGTTGTAGCCAAAGTGGTTAATGGGATTCTTTTAACGGGTCGATCGGCGGAGATTCTCATTTGCTGATACTAAGGCTTCCTTTGCTCCATCTGTCTGGATGATAGGAATGTCTAGGCCTTCGAACTCATTATCAAGGAAGTGAGTCGACGCGTTGTCGATTGGATCTTCGTATTCGAACATCTTGGCCTTCCCTTTGTCGAGTTTCGGACTCGGTCAAAATGTGCTTTGGTCACTCGGGGGCTCCCATGGTCCACTAAGCCGTGTCGTAATCTCCATTTCGGCAGATTCCGAGTCGAGCAGATTTAGAGTTGAAGTTGTTTCTTGTGCGTACAAAGATGCGGACTCGTCGAAGACTACGTCTCGACTTGTTCGAGCTTTGCGGGTAGTTAGGTTGTAGCATTTGTACCCCTTCTGTTCAAGTGAGTATCCTACGAGGATACATTTCTCCAACTTCGGGTCGAGCTTTTGTCGTGTATCATCGGGAATATTTATGTAGGCGATAGAGCTGAAAATGCGGACGTGTGATAAGTTTGGCTTCTTTCCAAAGAACTTCTCACGAGGAGTTACGTCGTGTACTCCCAAGGTTTTGCACCTATTCATGAGGTATACAACCGTGTTCCCCGCTTTTGCCCAATACGATTTCGGCAGGTTCTTCTCATTCATCATAGCCTGTGTGACTTCTACTATGTGCCGGTTTTTACGCTCAGCTATGTCGTTTTGCTGAGGTGTGTGACGGTATGAGAATTCTCGTTGGATTCCTTCCTTTTGGAGATACGCCGTAAACTCATCCGAAAAGTATTGTTTGCCTCCATCCGATTGAAGGCAGCGTACGTGCCGACCCGTAGTTTTTTTTACTTCGGCCTTGAACCTCTGGAAGTGTACAAACACTTCGCTCTTCTGTCTCATCGGGTAGATCCAGGTGTGCAAAACTAATCATCTTAGATCATATGATAGATCTTGTTGTAAGCTTAGATTCAAGCCATAGATTGTCAAAATCAGACATCGTATGACCAAGTAATGGCTAAAATAAACTTGGAGAGAGAGAGAGAGAGAGAGAGAGAGAGAGAGTGTGTGTGTGTGTGTGTGTGTGTGTGTGTGTGTGTGTGAGAGAGAGAGAGAGAGAGAGATTTCACATCCATAGAGAGGCCAATATTGACTCGCAGGACTAAGTACAAAAGTTATCTTAATGTGTGTCTCCTTCTTAAGAAGGGATATTCATACTTTGAAGCACCAATGTCTCAATGTGTGAATAAGACATACACATATGAGCTCAACCTTCTAGGTGTTCTCTTTAGTGTGATACTCAAGTCATTACCCCCTGAGTCTTAATATATCATCATAGTTTTCATGAATTGCACTATATGCAGAGCATGTAAAAAGCAAGTAATATTCATCCTCGACTAGCCTTTCCTTGCATACCTTACATGTATTTATTGTTGACTGATTTTGATTCCATAATGCAACTTCAATACCTAAGTTGTGTGATCAAGTGTGGAGTGTTAGGGCTCTATGAGAGTTAATACATACTTATGTTAGTAATGATGTGTGAAAAGTAGCGTGCGGAAGCAAGTACAAAGACAGAACAGAAGGGAGAACACTCAGGTTTAATGGAGAGCTTAAGCTTACATAGTATACGCAGGGGAGACCGAGAGAGACACCAAAAAAGAGAATAATGATTAACAGACAAAAAAGAACCAAACATATATGTGTTCAATGAACACTTTGTACAAGCCCTAGAAGGACTAATTGGAGTACTGACAGTACTTCAATGCTCATTAAGAGCTCCTACACTAACTCCCAAATATATTCCTCACGGAATATCTTTCCTAACGGCCTAACCGATCGGTCCCAACCGATCCGGTCCTCGGCTTCTTCAGCCAATCCGGCCGCTGTTGAGCTTGTCTCTCAACACTCCCCCTCAAGCTCAACTTGAGGCTCTTCGAGATCTTCACAGCTCCGGTTCCTCCTGGCTTCACGCCTCGCTCGTGCTCCTCGACCTGTTCGACTCTGCGCGCTTCGACCCTTACGGTCGGCTTGTCTGCTCATGTGACCCTTATCAGCTCTTCTGTTGTTGCGGTGTCAACACTTCTTCTACTGCCTTTTCTTCCGCTTGGGCCTCGGTTGATTCAACGTGTCTGAATCGAACATCCGAACCGACTCGGCTACTTCCGATCGGTTTTCGCTCTCGTCCGAGTTGGCTATCTCCAACTCGTCTTCGGTCTTCTTGCCCTCGATGGTGTCATCTTCCCCATACGTGGTTGGCTTCGGCTCTCTCCTTCGGCTACTCCCCATCTGTCCGCTCCCAGACTTTTCCACGGGTCCTCCCTCGGCTTCTTCAGCCGATCCGAAGTCGAACTCGACAACCGAGTCAACTGACTCGGACTCGGTGTCGCAGTCTCTGCTCCTTTCCTGCTGCCTTGCTTGGTCATTCGGGACTGTTCTCCCCCTCAAGTTTGGCACGTCGAGGTGACGCAACCCGAGCGCACCTGAGAATTGCCGCAACTTGTCCAGACCAAGAGGCTTTGTGAAGATGTCGGCAACCTGCCGATCCGTCGGCACGTACTGAAGTTCGACTTCTGCGGAAAGGACACGCTCACGGACGAAATGGTAGTGCACCTCAATGTGCTTGGTCCGTGCGTGGAAAACGGGGTTCTTCGCAAGTTGGATGCTGCTGAGGTTATCGCAGTAGATCGTCGTTGGATCGGACACCTCCTCTTGCAGGTCCTTAAGTAGCCGCTTCAACCATATGGCTTCGCATGTCGCGACAGCCGCTCCTCGGTACTCAGCTTCGGTGCTCGACAGTGCAACTGTCGGCTGCTTCTTACTGCTCCACACGATCGCGGCACTCCCGAGGGAGAACGCGTATCCGGACGTGGATCGGCGATCGGTGGCATTGCCAGCCCAATCAGCATCGGTGCAGCCGACTAACCGCGTGGCTACACCGGTCCGATATAGCAGTTCCCGGTCCTTAGTTTTGTTGACATACCGAAGTATGCGTTGCGCACACTGATGGTGCTCCTCGGTAGGTCGCGCCATGAACTGACTAATCACTCCGACCGGATAACTGAGGTCGGGTCGGGTGATGGTCAAGTATATGAGGCTTCCGACAATTTGTCGGAACCTCGTCGAGTCGCATACCTTTCCCCTATCGGGACGAAGCTTGACGGTTCTGTCTAGAGGAGTCGAGACAGACTTACAGTCGGCCATCCCGAATTTGAAGAGCATACTCATCACGTAATGACATTGACTGATCAATATGCCTTCAGGGGTACGGTGTCGTGAAGAATTTCGGCTAGAGGAAGAAACCGGGAAACATTGTGTACATCGGCGGGGTGCAGCATGTGTGCTCACCCGTGTACATTTAGTGTGAATAACGAGGGTGCCTTTATGGCGCCGAAGAGTAGTCAAGTCGGGACAGACGATCCCATGTAAGTCAAGATTTATCCCACATTGTAACGCATCCCTCTCTTTGTTCTATAAAAGGAAGGGAGCGCCCTTTGTGAAAGGGTTGCCCATTTTGCGTTAGAGGGTATACCGTTAGATTTAGGGTTAGTTACATTTCTTCTTCTTCTTCTTCTTCGTCTTTTCCCCCTTCGTGTTTTGCTTAAGGTTTGCTTCGGCTCGGCCTCCTGTGCAAGACCCCGCTCGGCGCGACGAGCCGAGAGCTCCCCGACGGCGGCTTGACAGCAGACGACTGTTGTAACCTACCTTGGTCCGGCTCGAAGCCGGGAATGTATTCTTCCTCTTATATATATATATATACATTTGCGCCTATCTGTGTATATTCGCGTCTCTGTTGGTGTCGGGTGCTTCCCCCTTTCCTGCGTTTCCTGTACATAAGGGCGTGAGTCGGGTCAGCCTCTGTGTGTGTGTGTGTGTGTGTGTGCGTGTGTGTGTGTGCGTGCGTGCGTGAGTCGGTGTTTAGCGCGCGCTCCCTCTCTTTCTCTCTCTCTCTTCGGTTGCCTCCGGTGTGTTTCTGGGATGCCCCGGAAACGGTGAAGTACGACTTCCTACGCTCTGTCACTCCCTAGTCCAAGACCGTCGTGGTCCCGCCTTTCTCCACGCACATGCATAACAACACGACATCTTTGGTGAACCCGACGTGAAAGACGAAAAGGGAGGATGGAGTCGGAAGACGACGACCTCGCGGTGATGGTGGCCGAAGTGGTGTTGGAGTCAGCACGAGTGCTAATGAGGCGAGAAGCAGCGCAACAAGCGGTTGAGCGAGTGGTCAAAAGAGTCGGCCGTTTCAACGGGGACAAAGTCCCATCTTACTTGGGAGCCTACAATGCGGATATGGAGGAGCGTGGCGTAGACGAGGCGTTGAGGCTGGAGTTCTTCTGTCGGGTCGTAGCTGTCCGGATGCATGCGGAAGTAAAGGAGCTCCGTGAGGCTCATAGTTCGTGGGAGGCCTTCGAAGAGGTGCTCCTGAAGGCATACGGAGGACGGCGGAAGAGCTGGGGACGACACGACTTCGACCAGTGGGTAGTGTCGGCAAAGACCCACCGGGGCGCGACGAAGGCGTTCCGAGAGTTCGAGCGACGGCTTGCTTGGCTCCCGGAGCGGGAACAAGGTTTGGTGGGGACGGACAAGGTGCTATTGTTCGTCAAGTCGATCGACCAAGCGGAATGGGAGGCCATCGGGATTGAGCTTGAAGATGATGACAGAGCGAATGGGCTTACGGAGGACTGGTCGAAGGTCGGAAGGGTGTGCCTACAGCTAGACAATGAGCGAGCCGAGAAGGCTAAGAGGAAGGCGTGCGACGACATGCCATCACAGCGGGAAGAGGCCGAACGGCAAAGAGAGCCGGCAAGGGTCGGCGTTGGGGCCATGATTGCGGAGGCGTACGCAGCTCTCGAGGCGATGCTCGAGGAAGAGGAAAGATCAAGGCCGCAAGCCGAGACTGAGGAGACAGACTTGCCCCACGCGACGGCGGAAGATCGGTACCACGGTACCACGGTACCACGGGAGAGGGCGCGAAACAAAACGCCCTCTCAACTTGTGGAGATAGAACGGCCAAGGACGAAGCCGAGATACAGATCGCGGAACCGGATAGTTGGGACCAGCGGTTTCAAGCGTGTCAGCCCGAAACCCCGGAAATCGGAGAAGCAAGCCCAGGCGGGGCTTGCGCGATCGGTGAAAAGACGACCGCCGACCACGAAGAGTCGGTGGCTACGGACAAGGGCGTAAAACGGACGGGCGATTCTTTGTGTCTTCCCACACTTGCTACCGAGACGATGGCAGTCAGGCCCGAGTGCCCACGTGAGTCCCAACCGGAGGAAGGCAGCGGCGAAGGACCGAGAATCACCGACGAGACGATACAGGGAAGGAGCGGACGGAAGCCCACGAACCCGATTCCGGAGAACTCGGCGTTCGGGCCCGTATGCCCATGTAAGACCGAGGAGATGGATGGCGGTACCGAGGAGTCCTGGCACGATGCCAGCGAAGATGGATGGGAGATGGCCAGCGAAATGGGTGACAAGGAGACCAAGGAATGACCCGACTGGGGACCGAACCACGCAACGCTCCAGTACGGGTGGAGCATGATCCGGTCGTGGATTGTTCGATCGGGGCCAGAATCGGCATAAAGGTGCCGATACGGGAGAGGTTGCGGGACGAGCCGCCCTCTTTTACATGGGGAGAAAGACCGACCAGGCGAAGGTCGGGAATTGGAAAGGAAGGTGATAAAAGGTTCGGAACGAGTCTGGCAAGATCGGCATCGGAGCCGAAACTCCAGACATTGGAGAATCAAGCTCAGGCGGGGCTTGATTGATCACAGAGTAGATGCTATCCACCGACACCACTAAAAGGGGCGGTGGCCCGGACGAGTTGCAAAAAGACATTGCGAAATCGGTTACGCCACATCTTATCCGGAGACTTCGGCGGTTCAGCCGATGTGGCAACGTGAGACCGAAAGAGATGGAGGATGGAGGCAAGTACGCGAGAAGGAGAGAAGCGACGAGTTCGGGAGAAGTAAAAGGGATGAAGAGGAGAACAAAGTCCGGTCCTACAGGATCCCCACACCAGTCTGGAGGCCCCGGCAGTTCGGCCAACGTGGCAACGTGAGACCTAGGGAGAAGGCTGGTGGCGATAGGAGAACAGGACCCGGCAATACGGAGAAGGACGAACGGACCCGGACGAGAACCGGGTGGAGTGGACTCCCCGATGACCATTCCGGGAGGGAGGAAGAGAGTAGGCCTACGGAGAGGCCGAGGAGACAGTACGTTGGTGTTGGGAATCAACGCTTCGATTCACCTTCTTCCTTTCGGCCACAACCGAGTAATCGCGGATCAATGCAGCAGAAAATAGAAACCAAAAGAGAGAAACACACGAGTACACAGGGATTAACGTGGAAAACCCTAGATGGGAAAAACCACGGGAGTACAAGACTCCAAACAACACTATACAAGAGAAGTATACAATGACGAGCTCCAAGGCGACGACCTTGAGCTCGCTGTCCTCGCCACAGGCGGCGGAAATACACAGAGGCGTCGTCCTCTTCCTCTCTCGCACTCTATCTCTCACTCTGTCTCACGGCTGCTCCCTCTTCACTCCTCTTGAGTGGAAAAACAGAAAAATGATAAGCAACAACAACACTGTTTGCCCTAAGTCATATTTATACTTATATGACTTTGGGCTATTTACAACTGTAGCCTCAGGGGCCCATAGCGAACATATTCACGGATATGTCCCTGCATCCGGATCGCTCTCCGGGTACATTCGTCATCCGGTACCGAAACCGGGGTCTTCGTCATCCGGATCCGAAACCGAAACCGGGCTTGTCGGCATTCATCTCCGATATCCGACCATCCCATGAGAAGGGACCGTAATCCCAACAAACTCCCCCTTCACTTCGGCATGGGATGTCTCTCCAATCCGATCCTCTTCCGGCATGCTTCCAGCTTGTCGGGTGTGAGGACCTTGGTCAGCATATCCGACCCGTTCTCGTCCGTGTGGATCTTTGTCAGCACGAACTCCTTGTCTTCTATCCTTTCCTGGATCCAGTGATATCTTCGCTGGATGTGCTTCGTCCGGGAGTGATAGGCCGCGTTCTTCGCAAGGTGGATTGCACTCTGACTGTCGCAGTAGAGTCGGTACTCCTCCTGTCGGATACCGAGCTCTCTAATGAAGTCCTTCATCCATATTATTTCCTTGCCGGCTTCAACAGCCGCCATGTACTCCGCCTCCGTGGTTGACAGCGCAACCGTCTTCTGCAGCCTCGACTGCCATGAAACAGCTCCCCCTGCATACGTCATCACATACCCTGATGTGGACCGGCTGGTATCTGCATCAGCCGACATATCCGAATCGGTAAAGCCGTCGAGTTCGGGCTTTCCGGAGCCGAATCGGAGGCACACGTTTGCCGTGCCCTTCAGGTATCGGAGTATCCACTTGGCCGCGTTCCAATGCTCTTTGCCGGGATTGCTCATGTACCGGCTCACCACTCCGACTGCATATCCGATGTCCGGTCTCGTACACACCATGGCGTACATCAAGCTCCCGACGGCTGAGGCATACGGCACTTTCATCATATCCTCCTTTTCAGCCTTTGTCTTGGGACTTTGCTTGCTGGACAGCTTGCAGTTTGTCGGGAGGGTCGATCCGACCGGTCTTGCTTCCGACATGTTGAACCAGTGAAGCACCTTCATCACGTACTTCTCCTGTGACAGCCACAACTGCTTCTTGCTCCGGTCCCGGATGATGTGCATCCCTAGTATTTGTCTCGCCGGACCCAGGTCCTTCATTGAGAAGGTTCGGTGAAGAGCCTTCTTCAGCATCCGGATCTTGACCTGGTCCCGTCCGACGATCAACATGTCGTCCACGTACAGGAGGAGTATTAGAAAGTCTCCTCCTTCGAACTTCTTCACAAACACGCAGTGGTCGGACTGCGTTTTGAGGTACCCTTCGTCGGTCATGAAGGAGTCGAACTTCCGGTACCATTGCCGGGGAGCCTGCTTCAGTCCGTAAAGGCTCTTCTTCAACCAGCATACCAGGTGCTCCTTCCCTTTCTTCTCGAATCCTTCCGGTTGCTGCATGTAGATCTCTTCATCGAGGTCACCGTGAAGGAATGTCGTCTTCACGTCCATCTGTTCTACCTCGAGGTCCATGCTTGCCGCTATGCTCAGCACCGTCCGGATGGAGGTCATCTTCACTACCGGGGCAAATATCTCGTCGAAGTCGACGCCCTTCTTCTGCTGAAACCCCTTCACCACGATCCTGGCTTTGTATCTCGGGGGGTTTCCGGCATCTCCCGGTTTCAGCTTGAACACCCACTTGTTTCGAAGTGCCCGCTTTCCTTTCGGCAACTCCACAAGTTCATATGTGTGGTTCTCGTGCAGGGAATCCATTTCATCCTGCATGGCACTCAACCACCTGCGGCTCTGGGTGTCATGTTTTGCTTCTTCAAAGCTCTCCGGCTCCCCCTCGTCGGTTAGCAGCACGTGCTCTGGTTCCGGAAATCTCCGGGGGGCCCTTCTCTCTCTTAGAGGATATCTCCGTTCCGGAGCTTCGGTAACCGGTTCTTCCGATTCTTCTTCATCCGAATCCATTTCGGGATCGGGGCCGGTTCCGGTATCGTTTTCATCTTCTTCGGCCGGTTCTGTTTCTTCACCGTCTTCGGCCGGATCCTCGAGTGCTAACCGGTCCCTTGCCGGTCGGGACTACTCCTTGTAGAGTTGATCCTCACCGGTCGACTTGGAGCTCTTCACCTTCTTCTCCGACTCCCAGTCGGCGAGTGTCTTGTCCTCCATGAAGATGATGTCTCGACTCCTGAATATCTTCTTGTCGACCGGGTCCCATACTCGGTAGCCGAACTCGTCATCACCGTAACCGAGGAATATGCATGGCCGGGTCTTTGGATCTAGCTTTCCTCTCCGGTCCTTTGCCACATGCACGTATGCGAGACACCCGAACACCTTCAGATGCCGGTAGGACACTTCCTTACCGGTCCACACTTTCTGCGGCGTGTCTCCGTCCAAAGGTACTGAGGGTGATCTGTTTATCACGTATGTCGCCGTCAACATTGCCTCAGCCCAAAACCCCTTGGGTAATTTCGCATGCGCCAGCATACTCCGGACCCGCTCCATTATGGTCCGGTTCATCCTCTCAGCCAGCCCGTTCAGTTCCGGCGTCTTCGGCACAGTAAACTCGAGTCGGATTCCCTTCGAGCGACAGTACTCCTGGAACTGCCCCCGGTATTCCCCTCCGTTATCCGCTCGTATCGCTTTCAGCTTCTTGCCGGATTCCCTTTCCACTCTCGCGTGGAGTTCTTTGAAGACGCACAACGCTTGGTCCTTTGTCTTCAACGGTGCCGTCCACAGCTTCCGGCTGTGATCATCAATGAATGTTACGAAGTACTGGGCTCCGCCATGTGACTTCGTTTCTACCTGACACACATCAATGTGCACCAACTCCAATGGTGCGCTCCGTCTCGTCGGTGGCCTTGAGTGGAAGGAGGTTCGGTTCTGCTTACCAGCCAGGCAATCGGTGCACTTCTCCAGGTGCACATGCTTCACTGGGATAAGGTTGTCTTCTGCAAGCCTCTTCATCCCCTTCTCACTCATGTGGCACAGTCTCTTGTGCCACAGCTCACCGGCAGTGTCGGCTGCCACATTCAGTTCTTCCGGACATAACCGGGCATTCATCAGGTACAGTGTGTTGACTTTCCGGGCCCGAGCCACTATCAGGCTCCCCTTGCTGAACTTCATTACGCCGTTCCGGATGCTACCTGTGTAGCCTTCATCGTCTAGCCTCCCGGCCGAAATCAGGTTCAATCGAACCTCCGGAACGTGTCGGACATCCTTCAGCAGCATTTTGCATCCGGTCGGGGTTGTCAACCACACGTCTCCTATGCCGGAAATCCGGCACGTACCTTCATTTCCCATCCGAACACAGCCATGCTCACCGGCTGTGTAGGATGAGAAGTATCTTCTCTCCGGGGTCAGGTGGAACGATGCTCCGGAATCGACCACCCAGGTCGTCTCATCGCCGGCAACGTTTAGCTCACCTTCTTCGGTGATGAGCATGATTTCTTCCTCACTTGCCGCGAGTGCCGTTGTTCCTTTCCGGTCCTGTCCTCGCCGATCCGAACCATTCCGGTCCGTGGCTCCCCGGTATGCACCGTTTCTCTCCGGTGACTTCTTCGAATCGGTGTTGTCGGTTCCATTGTCTTTTCGGTAATGCCGACAATTCTTTCGGAAGTGCCCCGGCTTCCCACAGTGGAAGCATGTGGGCCTTCCTCTTGACTGCGACCGGGTCCCCGACTTCTCCCGTCTTTGCGGACTCCGGTTCCATTGTCTTCCCCGATCCGATTCGGTAAACAACATCTTCGGGTCGGAGGCCGGTTCCTTATCTCTCCGACGCGCTTCTTCATTCAAAATACTTGTCTTTACCGTTTGTAAGGACAAGTTATCTTCGGTGCAGGAGGTGCTGAGAGTCACCACCAAGTTCTCCCAGCTTTCCGGCAATGTACACATCAGGATGATGGCTTGCATTGCATCCTCCAACGGGAACTTGATCGCCGCAAGCTGATTCACGAATCCCATGAACGTGCTTACGTGTTCCACCATACTCTCGCCGTCCCGGTACTTGAGGTTCACTATCTTCCTCATCAGGGAGGTCCGGTTCAACGCATTCTTCCTCTCGTAGAGGCCCGACAGCTTCTTCCACATCTCATATGCGTTGGTGTCGTTCGCCACATGTTGTAGGACGCTTACATCGACATATTGTCGGATCGTCGCTACGGCTTTCCGGTTCAGGAGCTTCCACTCCGACTCAAGTACCCCCTTCGGTATTTCCGACCTGTCAATCGGTTCGTACAGGTCCCGAACAATCAGAAGATCCTCCATCTTGATCTTCCAGTCGGCGTAATTCTGCGCATTCAGCACCATCATCCCCGGCTGCCCGCTGCCGCCGCCTTCCATTTTCTGCAGCAGTTCGCTCTGATACCAGTTTGTTGGGAATCAACGCTTCGATTCACCTTCTTCCTTTCGGCCACAACCGAGTAATCGCGGATCAATGCAGCAGAAAATAGAAACCAAAAGAGAGAAACACACGAGTACACAGGGATTAACGTGGAAAACCCTAGATGGGAAAAACCACGGGAGTACAAGACTCCAAACAACACTATACAAGAGAAGTATACAATGACGAGCTCCAAGGCGACGACCTTGAGCTCGCTGTCCTCGCCACAGGCGGCGGAAATACACAGAGGCGTCGTCCTCTTCCTCTCTCGCGCTCTATCTCTCACTCTGTCTCACGGCTGCTCCCTCTTCACTCCTCTTGAGTGGAAAAACAGAAAAATGATAAGCAACAACAACACTGTTTGCCCTAAGTCATATTTATACTTATATGACTTTGGGCTATTTACAACTGTAGCCTCAGGGGCCCATAGCGAACATATTCACGGATATGTCCCTGCATCCGGATCGCTCTCCGGGTACATTCGTCATCCGGTACCGAAACCGGGGTCTTCGTCATCCGGATCCGAAACCGAAACCGGGCTTGTCGGCATTCATCTCCGATATCCGACCATCCCATGAGAAGGGACCGTAATCCCAACAGTTGGTACCACGGGAGAGGGTACGGAGCAAAACGCCCTCTCAGCATGCGGAAAAGGACGACCCGGGACAGGGTCAGGGAGACAAATCGGACGCCCAAGGAGGATCCTTCACACCGGTTCTAGAGACTTCGGCAGTCGGCAACGCGGATGACGTAAGACCAAGATACTGACGGTGGCGGCGGGGTGACGAAGGGAAAAAGGGCTACGGATGGGCGGTCTACGGAGATCCTCACACCGACCCGGCGGTCGGCCCGAGAGCCGGCGTGAGTCCTATAGGGAAGATCGGTGGCGGCAGGAGAACGTGGTAGGACGGCAGGAGGCGACGAACGGCAAGGAGGTATCAGGTCGGCGAGGCGGCCACGAACCAAATCGGACCTTCCGGCAAGGTCGGTGGGCGTAAGGAAGTTCGGTCCTACGGGATCCCCACACTTAACCAGAGACTCCGGCAGTTCGGCCAACGTGGCAACATGAGACCGAGAGAGAAAGTTGGTGGCGGCAAGAAACGGGACCCGACTACGCGGAAGACACGAGGAGAGTAGGGAGGGACTCAAACAAAAGACACCCGAGTTTCGGCAAGCATAGAAACGGAGTCCGGTCCTATGGGACCCTCACACCGATCCGGAGACTCCGGCAGTTCGGCCAACGTGGCAACGTGAGACCTAGGGAGAAGGACAGTGGTGGCAGGGAACGGGACCCGACGACACGAGGTTTCGAAAGGAGCCGGTAGGGGCAAACACGGGGAGGTGTGTCAGGCCGGAAAGGCACACTCGGGACGGAATAAGAGTCTCGCAAGTGGCCATCGCGGGCCGGATCAAAGCGTGACTACGGGACCGTGTTCGGCATGGGCGGTGCCAACTGAAGGGAGCGAAAGACGGCGCAAGGGAGGTGCCGAGAACGAGGTGACAAGTGCCTAGTGGACTGCACAGGGTCGGAGTCAGGGGATGGCAAGAGAGGCCAGAGGAGGATCCTCCACACTCGCTTCGTAGATCTCGGTAGCTCCGTCGAAGCAGCGAAGATTGACACGGCAAGCCGGGATGACAAGCTGGTGGGGGCGAGGGGACGATGGCAAGCGGAAGACTCAAGACCTGTTCTAGCAGCACGAAGACGGGAAGGGCCAAGCGGGCTACTACGGGGTGTTCCTCAGATGCGGAGAACACTAGTACGCGGGTGAGCGGCGATGCACGATCTAGCCGGGAAAGAGGCCGACAAGGCGTGAAATGAACCGGAGTATGGCATAGGCGGTGCCAAACAACGGATGAGCGTATGTGGCGCACGGAGGTGCTGGAGTGGGAAGGCGAGCGCGGAGACAGTTTGCGCGGTTCGGAGGTAGCGCGAAGAAGGCCAGAAAGGGATCCTCCACGCCATTCCGGAGACCATGGCGGTTCGAGCCGGCACGGCAATGTAAGACCATGGAGAAGGAAGGTGGCGGCGAGAGGATGAGGGCAACGTGAAACAACATGGGACGGCAATCAAGACGACGCGAATGACCAACGGAGGCCAAGCGGGCCGCTACGGGCGTTCCCCAAGCGGAGGACATCGGGCATACGGTGGGGAGCGGGGCGTTCATACGGCCGAACAAGGGCCAACGGAAGTACGCGTACTACGGAGATCGCGGCAGAGGACCCATCGATGGGTCGAACAAGCCTACAGGGAGGTGAGCGCGAAGGAAGAACCGAAGTCGACAGATCAAACCGGCTTACCGAAACTGGGATGCGGATTACGTAAGACCGGTTTCTCACCGGCCGAAATCTCTCACCCTTCAACCAAATTTGGCACATACCGGTGGACGTGCAATTAGGTGGGGGCGGATGTTGTGAAGAATTTCGGCCAGAGGCGGAAACCGGGAAACATTGTGTACATCGATATGTGTGCTCACCCGTGTACATTTAGTGTGAATAACAAGGGCGCCTTTATGGCGCCGAAGAGTAGTCAAGTCAGGACAGACGATCCCATGTAAGTCGGGATTTATCCCACATTGTCACGCATCCCTCTCTTTGTTCTATAAAAGGAAGGGAGCGCCCTTTGTGAAAGGGTTGCCCATTTTGCGTTAGAGGGTATACTGTTAGATTTAGGGTTAGTTACATTTCTTCTTCTTCTTCTTCTTCTTCTTCTTCTTCTTCGTCTTTTCCCCCTTCGTGTTTTGCTTAGGGTTTGCTTCGGCTCGGCCTCCTGTGCAAGACCCCGCTCGGCGCGACGAGCCGAGAGCTCCCCGACGGCGGCTTGACAGCAGACAACTGTTGTAACCTACCTTGGTCCGGCTCGAAGCCGGGAATGTATTCTTCCTTTTATATATATATACATTTGCGCCTATCTGTGTATATTCGCGTCTCTGTTGGTGTCGGGTGCTTCCCCCTTTCCTGTGTTTCCTGTACATAAGGGCGTGAGTCGGGTCAGCATGTGTGTGTGTGTGCGTGCGTGAGTCGGTGTTCAGCGCGCGCTCCCTCTCTTTCTCTCTCTCTCTCTTCGGTTGCCTTCGGTGTGCTTCTGGGATGCCCCGGAAACGGTGAAGTACGACTTCCTACGCTCTGTCACTCCCTAGTCCAAGACCCCCGTGGTCCCGCCTTTCTCCATGCACGCGCGTAACAACGCGACAACGGATCACTTCGATCCCGAGGAAGTAATGAAGGTCTCCCAGATCCTTCATGTCGAACGATGCCGCAAGTTGAAGCTTCACGCAACTGATTTCACCTAGGTCGGCGTCGGTGATGACCAAGTCATCAACATATAGTAGAATACTAACCGGTCCGAGTCGACCTTTTTGGATGAACAGGGAAGAGTCCGATTTTGAGGTGACGAAGCCCATCCGACGCAGTTGTTGCGTGATCTTCGCGTTCCAGGCACGCGGGGCTTGCTTCAGTCCGTAAAGGGACTTCTTCAGTCGGCATACTGCCGAGGAGTTCGTTCCGAAGTGAAATCCGGGGGGTTGTACCATGTACACCTGTTCCTCAAGGTCACCTTCCAGGAACGCATTCTTTACATCCATCTGATGTAAGTGCCACCCCTTGGCCGCGGCTACTGCGAGCAGAACACGGACGGTCGTCATCTTCGCGATCGGCGCAAATGTCTCATCGTAGTCGATGCCGTGTTTCTACGCGTAGCCCTTTGCCACTAGCCGAGCCTTGTACCGGTTGACCGAGCCATCGGTGTTGCACTTGACTTTGTACACCCACCTACACCCGATCGGTTTTACCCCTGTTGGTGCGTCAACCAAGTCCCAGGTCTCGTTCTCCGCTAATGTGTGCATCTCTTCCTCCATCGCGGCACGCCAATTCACGTCTTTAGCCGCTTCTGCGTAGCTCTCCGGCTCACGCACTTCCACTACACAAGTCATGTACGCATAATGATGCGCCATGTACTCATTGTATCCGAACCGCAAAACAGGATTCTTCTGGCGGGTAGATCGGCGTAATCTCATATTAGCCGATGTTGAGGCCTTCTCGGTCGACACGGGCTTCACTTTTAAAGACCCGTCACCGATTCCCTCAGAGTCGGACTCGCGTCGGTTCGACTCGTTCCTTTCCGTGCCGGAATCCGACACCTTCTTCTTCCCTTTCTCTTTGCGCGTAAGCCGTCTCCTCGGCTTCCTACGCGGGGAGTGCACGGCCGAGTCTTCACTACTCGCCGGCTCTTCATCAGACTGGTCGTACCGACTCAGCCGTCCAATCGGTCCACTTAACCGGAGTGAAATCGGACTCTCTTCGTGGGTCTCGATTTCGGGCTCATTCGGAGACATCTCGGCCTCGCTGACCTCATCGTCAGAACTCGGATTGGAGTCGGGGTTCGGAGTCGGGGGCAGGTACCAGGACGCGGACTCGTCAAACACAACGTCGCGGCTGACACGCGCTTGTTTGGTGCGAGGGTTATAGCACTTATAACCCTTCTGCTCGTCCGAGTAACCGACCAGGATGCATTTCTCGGCCTTTGCATCCAGCTTCCTCCTTTTCTCCTTCGGTACATGCACATACGCGATGCTACCGAACACCCTCAAGTGTCGCAAGTTCGGCTTCGTTCCGAAATATAGCTCGTGCGCCGACACTTTGTCTCCGATCCGGTTCTAGATGTATACCGCGGTCCTTACCGCCTCGGCCCAATAGAACTTGGGCAAGCTCTTCTCCTCCAGCATTGCTCGTGCCGCTTCCACAACTGACCGATTCTTCCTCTCGGCCACGTCGTTCTGCTCCGGCGTATATCTACAACTGAATTCGCGCCGAATTCCCATTTGTTGTAGATAACCGTTGAATTGACCGGAAAAGTACTCTTTCCCGCCATCCGATCGCAGGCACTTGATCTTTCATCCCGTTTCCTTTTCCACGAACCCTTTGAGGTCCCGGAAGCAGTCGAAGACTTCGTTCTTCCTCTCAATGAGTTAGATCCACGTGTGCCGCGTGTGGTCGTCGATGAAGGAGACGAAATATCGGCTCCCGCCAAGGCTAACGTTTTGTGCCGGCCCCCATACATCGGAGTGTATAAGGTCGAGCTTGTTCCGGCTCCGGTTTCGCTCGTTGGGGAAGGGAAATCGGTGTTGCTTCCCGAGCTGGCAGGCTTCACAAATTTGTGCCTTTCGGCCACTAAATTTGGGCAATCCGAACACTACCTGTTTCGATTGCAGATCTTGAAGCCGCTGGTAGTTGACGTGGCCTATCCGCTTGTGCCACAAGTCGATGTCCGACTCGGCTTTTTGTCCCTTCGCGAACATTGCGGTGCCGCCGTCAGTGGAATCGAGGATGAACATCCTCCCGTCTCTGCGCCCTTGCGCAATCACACGGCCTTCTTCCTCAATGAAGCACCCGAGGTGTGTAAACCGAACCTCCATCCCTTGGTCGACGATCTGTCCGACCGAGACCAAGTTTTTCGTGATTGTCGGAACGTGCAGCACGTTCATGAGTTTCCCTTTCTGCCCGACATGGCTAAGGGGAACTTCTCTGACATTCGCGATCGGATGCGGAGTGTCGTCTCCAGTTGCGACTACTCCAGGTTGTATCGGTTTTTCAAGGTACGAGAACCACTCCTTATGGCTCGTCATGTGGTTTGACACGCCGGAGTCTACGTACCACACCTCGTCCGATCTCGGGGTGCTCTGTTTCATTGAGTTTGCTTCGTGCCTCGTCACGAAGGCAGACCCTTCTCTGTCTCTCCCGAAGTCTTCGGCGTAGTGCGATCGCTACCGATTTCCCTTGTCGGTATGTCCGGAGCCGTTTTCGGAACCGGTTCTCTCCAAATCGGCGCGCTTCTTCCAGCACTCACTTTCCCTGTGGCCTTTCTTGCCACAGTACCAGCACTCCGCGATGACCTTCCCTCGCCGGTTCTCATCGCTTCGACTCCCCCTGTTTCCGGAGGGTCCAGAGTTGCTGTCGGCATCACCTCGGTGCCTTCTTTCTTAATCTCGTCGGCCGCCTCCATTGCGTGCCGACTCGCCTCGTCCTCCATGTCCACGGGGCCTATCTCCCTCCATGTATAGCATTCTGTTGTCAGTGTGCGTGCTTGTAGACGCACCCGCGTGGTTCTCCTCTACCAGGAGCATCGACTGTAAGTCGAAAAAGGACAGCGTATTCTCCCGGGTACACATAGCCGTTCGGAACGCTCCGAAATTCGACGCCAAACCTCCGAGACAGATCTGGACCATCTCGCTCTCCTCGATGTTCACCTCTATGGAGGCGAGGGAGTCGCAAATATCCTTGATCTTCGAGGTATAGTCCGCCACTGACAAGTCGCGTTGTCGTAGGTTGCTCAACTCCTGTCGGAGCTAAAGCTTCCTGGCTGTGGTGCTCGCGGCGAAGATTTTGTTCAGATTTTCCCACGCACCCTTCGACGTCTTTGCATCCCGAACATAGCTCAATAGTTGTTCGCCCACACACAATGCGAAGCAGTATAATACCTTGCTCGCCGATTGCTCCCACGACGGAAAGTCTCTGTGTGTCGATTCAGGTGTCGCGTCATTAGCTCCTTCGACATAACTCTAGTAGCCGTGCTCGAGCAGGTACTGGTGCATCTTGTAGGACCAAGACGCGTTGTTGGTTCTGTCGAGCTTCTCTGTTGGAAGCGAGCTCACCATGCCTCTATCCATCATTCTTCTTGTTCTTCTTCGTCAAGCTGTGTCAGCTGCAGAGAGGTTCTCAACCCTCGCGCTCTGATACCATGTGAAAAGTAGCGTACGGAAGCAAGTACAAAGACAGAACAGAAGGGAGAACACTCAGGTTTAATGGAGAGCTTAAGCTTACACAGTATACGCAGGGGAGACCGAGAGAGACACCAAAAAAGAGAATAATGATTAACAGACAAAAAAGAACCAAACATATATGTGTTCAATGAACACTTTGTACGAGCCCTAGAAGGACTGACTGGAGTACTGACAGTACTTCAATGCTCATTAAGAGCTCCTACACTAACTCCCAAATATATTCCTCACGGAATATCTTTCCTAACGGCCTAACCGATCGGTCCCATCCGATCCGGTCCTCGGCTTCTTCAGCCGATCCGGCCGCTGTTGAGCTTGTCTCTCAACATGATGTAAGGTTGAATACGATCACCAAAAATGAAGCATTATTACATAGTATGCTTGGAATTGAGTAGTGATTCTCAATGTTCAAGAAATTTACCAGTAAATGTTGTTCATGAGAATCCACATAGTGATTGTTCAAGGATTGTGTGTGGGGAATGGACTAGATTGACAATGTGTGGAAAGAAAATTCGAATGTGGCTTAAATGCAACACATTGTATCAAAGTGTGATACTTTAATGTCCGAACCTATTCAAGGAAAAATATTATTAACGAGCAAGTCTCCACACCTCTCTTTTAATATTCCTCTCACATCAAAGAGAATATGACCTAAATCATACTGAAGCAATGGTGTAGATGGTGGACAAAGAGATGGGCTCTAAGATGTATTAGTGTGGTTTCCCGATTTACATTGTATGTTTTTCAAAGCGATTTGAGATATCCTCTCGAATAGGTAGTTGCATAAGATAACTATTTTATCAATGCTTCCAGTCATCTTCTTTTACAAAACTAATCACAAATTGTGTAGAGTGTCCAACTATATTAGAATCCACACGACATGCTCTATGGGACTGCCCAGAGTCCCATCGAATATGGCAGGGGGTTGGCTACTTATTGCAATTATGCCAGGTGCAAGGCTCAATCAAGTGGGGGAATGTATGTTGGCTATCATGGCAGACCCCAATTGACAGCTATGAGCATCAGGAAGAGGGGATGACTTTGGTTATAAAAGCACAAGAGATTTTTTTCTCCACCATCGGCAATATCCACTCAACTCCTATTAGTGTCAAATCTCAAGTTCTGTTGGACTTGGTCATCTCAATAACTCTTAGGATTCTGTGTAAACAACGGTGTAGACATGTCTTTTCCAACCAAAGCGCGCAACCAATAATGTTAATGCAAGAGATATGGAGTGAAGCTGTAGCCACTCTAATGAGCCAATATGATGGCCTCAAGGGCGACTCCGATAGAGTTGAAAGACAACGACTGGCCTTTATCCAGCAATGGTTGTCCTCTCCTTTTCTTGAGGCAGTGGGCGTCCACATAAGATGGACCTATCGTGTCCCTATAGGGATTTGTATATAATAATCTCATATGTAAAATCTTTATAACTAATGGAAGGAGTTTTTTTTTGGGAAAAAAAAAACTAATCACAAATTAGATAATATGTATACTATATCATAAACTCTACAAATGTTTTTTATAATAACACTTCACACCAAACAAATACCACAAACAAGTGCAACAGATAAAAAAGAAATGATCACCACAAAATTTTCCGTTGGTCAAATATTTCACAAATACCAAAGTTTCGAGCATAATTGCCACATTGCTAGAAATTCCAGCTCATTTTTTCTACCATCTCCCACATATTCCTCCATAAATACTATAAATTTTGCAATAAAATGAATGTTAAAATTTTCTACATAATTGTAAAATTGCCCAAATTTCAGACCCTTATCGAAAGTGCCAAATTTTCTAATACATTTACAATTCTAGCACAAGTTTTTACACTTGCCTATTGGCAATATTATTAATATTCTTAAAGTATTTTCTAATATATTTACAATTCTAGCAAAAGTTTTTGCACTTGCTTATGGGCAATATTTCTAACATTCTTAAAGTATTTGGTACATATTGGAATTTCTTACACTTACGAGAAAAAAACGTGCCAAAATCTTCAACCCAAAACTGCTGAAGTTTTTGGCACTCAACTAATTTTGTTGGAAGTCACATCATTCATGGTTTTTCTTTCTTTTTTTATCCAAAAAATAGTTTTTCTTTTCTACTGGTACGTTCAACATTGTTGTAGAAATGCATGATTTCCTGGGTTTGACATTAGTTTCCACTATTTTGTCAAGTTTCCACTACTTTGTTGTATAATACTGAGACACTCTTTACTAGTGACAATATGCAAATCATCATTTTGCATCTTGGTCTGCCCAATGTGAACCTTTTGGTTGATTAAAAAAAACACGTGTGGATGATTATGAAGGTACATGGAATAGACCACTATAATGTTTTCGTGTAGAGATCGGCGAAGCTTATGGTTACATACTTATATACATTAGATTCCACTAAGTCTTGCACAACGCAACATCGCCACACTTAGTCCGGTGTGGTAACTACCTTTTGGTCGATTGAGAAAAATCGCATGCATACGATTGCAACAGCCAAATGGACAGGCCAGGGAAATGTTTGTTTTGGAGATCGAAGAAAGCATACGGGGGGTGACTTGCATACACATATGTATGTATGTATGTATGTATGTATGTATGTATGTATGCACATTAGGTTCCACGTAAAGTAAGTTTTGTATGGTGACTATTGATTCAGGAGGAACACACACTGATCAAATGGGAAGCGAGGCACATGAAGGATCGGGCAATATGCATTGATCAAAGCCATAGGCCACAACAATAGGATACGAGACGCGGTGAGCGAGCGAGCAACCAACGAGAGGAGAGTGATTTTGCATGGGGTTGTTATGTTAACACATATAGCAGAGTGGAATTCCATGGGGGGTGATGATGGGAGGGACAAAGAGCCCCCCCCCCCCCCCCCCCCCACATAGTGTGAAACGAATAATTTACCTCACCGACCTCTCTCTGTCTCCCATGCGGTGATTCTTCCAACCTTCAAATAGTGCTCTGTTCCTGAGCTCTTTCTCTTACTTCTCTCCGCAAATACATACTACTACTACTATTTCTACTATTACTACTCTGTTCTCTCTACTTTCTTCTAGTTCTAGCTATGGCGCTCTCTGTGCATACCTTCTTCGATCACCCCTTCCTATGCCTTCTCTTGCTTCCCCTCTTCTTCCCTTTGTTTCTCTTCTGTCTGCCTCTCCTCCTCTTCCTGCTGCTGCCCACCACCTTCTTCCTCCTCCCTCCCTTCCTCCTCTTCAAGTTCGGTTCGTCGCTCCTCAACAAAATCTCGATATCAGGTACGCATGTCCTTGATCATGATTATCATTCTATCGTTAATCTACCGCCCATCCTGATCCTTGGACATGATCATGATCTTGATGCTGGTTTAGGTCTGAATCGAGCCATTTTAATCAAACCGATAGTAAAATCAGATCCTTCTTTATTGATGCCACTGCTCGACGGGGATGTGGAGGGGTATGAAGAAGCCTCGGAAATCTTCTCTAAAGATGAAGAAGGAGATGAGGAGGGATATAAAGTGATTTCCGAACCTTCTGATGAAGGAAGATTAGAAACCCAATTAGATGTGGATGTTTCTGACAATGGGTTATCAAAGAATCTGCAAGAAAACCTACAACTGGCACCAGATCCTACATTCATGATGCACCAACCCCATACGATCATGGGGGGAGCATATGTAGTTTCTGAACCATCTGAAGAAAAAGGATTAGATGTGAATGTTTATGATAATGGATTGTCAAATAATCTCTTACACGTGGATGTTTATAATAATGGATTGTTAAAGAACCCGCAAGAAAACCCGCAAATAGTACCAGAGCCTGCATATAATAATGGATTGTCAAATAATCTGTTAGAAGTGGATGTTATTAATAATAGATTATTAAAGAATATGCAAGAAAACCCGGAAATAGTACCAAAGCCTGCATATAATAATGGATTGTCAAATAATCTGTTAGATGTTGATGTTTGTAATAATGGATTGTTAAAGAATCTGCAAGAAAACCCGCAAATAGTACCTGAGCCTGCATTCATGCAACAACCCCTTACTAATGTTGGTGAAGCATATGTAGTTTCTGAGTCATCTCCAGTCGAGACAGGAGCAAATGATGCAGCGGTTCATGCAGGACAAAAGGATGGTGTTGATTTCTCTGAGGAAATAAGAAGTGACGGTCATTTAGATCTCAATAATGAGGTAACTGATGGACGAAACGATGCATGCCAAAAAGATGAGGGTGATTTGTCTGAGGGAATAGAAAGAGACTATCATCTAGATCTCAGTAAGGTAACTGGTGAACAAAATACTGTTAATGGGGTGAGGATGGAAGAAGAGAAGGATGGCTATGTCCCATCTCCGCCCATACAAAGGGAAGGGTTTGTGTCTGTAGGTGAATCATCTCATGTTGAGAAGGTGGATGGAGAAGAGGAAGAAGAGAAGGATGTCTATGTCCCTTCTCCACCTATACAAGGGGAAGGGTTCGTGTTTGCAGGTGATCAATCACCTCATGTCTTTGACAACATGAAGAAGGAAGAATCGATGGATGATGGTGGGGCCTTTTGTGAAGGAAATGCGAAAGATGATGAGTCTACTTTTCTTCAACTCTCCAATGAAGTATTTAATGAGGAATTAATCAAGAAAGGGACATTAGGTGAGGAGCCTAGTGCCCAAGATCAAGCAATGTATAGTTACTGTGGTCGTAATAATGATCATCGTGTTAAGGGAGATGAGCATGAATCAAGACCATTCTCCACAATTGATGGTCATGGAGAGGTTCTTCTTGCAAATGGGCATGGTGAGTCAGCACCTGATCATGAGGCAGCCATGGATGAGAATGGAAAGACAGAAATCACCAATGAGCATAAATCAATGAATGAGCGTGAATCAGCACATGATCGAGAAGCATCGATCACAAGCAATGATGATGAGATTAATATTGTTGGAGATGGAAATGGAGATGGAAATGGAGATGGAGATCACCATCATGAAGAAGGATTTACCTCCTCTGATGTCAAGGAGCCACCCATTAATATAAAGGGGCTTAAGTCTGAACCTCATGGAGAAGAATCCACAAGCGAAGAAGAGAAGAAGAAGAAACCTGTTAATGCTGAGTCGGCTTCTTGTGAAGAAGCATTCATGACTGATGATGAAGTAAAGAAGCATACACCCCATTTAGGGAATGGAAATTCTAGCATTCCCAGTGCCATAGATGTACAGGAAGTAGTCCAGTGTCCTGTAAGTGAAGATTTATCCAGTGATATATCGGGAACTCGACAAGTGATTATAGATACTAAACAAAAACCCAAGGATACAAAAGCTCTAAATGAAGCTGTAAATGGAGGACAGGAAGGTTTGGGGTCATTAATAATCGAGGGTTTACCAGTTTTGGAGGAGAATAATATTGCATTACCAGTTTCACATAGTAATCCGGCCCAAGGAGTTATACCAGCTGATGACACTGGTGAACAACAACATTTGGAAGAGCCATACAAGGATGGTAACACTGAACCTGTGGAGGAGCCACAGAAAGCTTTAGATGGAAAGCCAGAGGGCTGGGGATTATTAAACTTGAAATGTTTATCTGCCAAAAATGATCCAAGATTGAACCCAACCCCTAAACAAGGGATCGAAGAAGATCCCCATCGAGAAGTCGTGAATTCACAAAAATGTGCAGATATAGAGGTACGTTTTAGGTATATGTGGACATAAGATTTTATGTTTAAAAAAATCTCAGTAGCTGAACGTATGTTAATAGTCATCTAAACATTAATGTTTACTTGTGAAAGTGATCTGAGCAAAAATTTCCAAATGTTTGAAGTTGAAGTACAATCAATGCATGCATTAGGACCTATAATAACAATGAAACCTTCGGAAAACAATAACTTGGAAAACTATAACTAAGAAACCTTCGAAAAAACGTGAATGCATTAGGGCTTTGTGTGAATGCATTAATAATTATCCCTTTCTGACAAAAGTGAGTTTCCATCCATGTAGTCCTCCTTAAAGCAACAAGGAGAGCATGTTATTTTAGATGACATCAAGGCAATAAGAAAGATCTTAGGGTGTGATGGCAATCCGAATGCACATGTGTCCGACCAGATCCAAGAGCTCTATGCATTTTTGGGTATGGAGCCATTGTCTTGGATTGCAGAGGTTAATGATCTGGAAAGGGCAAGAGGGGAATTGGATGTTTTGAAGGCTGTGGTTGGAGTGAAATGATCAAATGTGAGTGAAATCTGAGTATGGAACTGCTGTCTTGGATCGATAGCAAGAGGTTGATGATAATGGAGAAGAGGAAGAGGAGAATTGGATATATTTCTCTTTCTAAGGCTATGGGTGGGAGTGAAAGCATTTTTAATAATGGTTTTTACATTTGTCTTCTTCTACTTATTAATTATGTACCAATATACAAATTTTACATTTTCCTTATTCCCAATGTACATACCTTTTTATATAACAAATTTTATTTTGGTGTGAAGGGGGCATATGCCCCAAGTTATAATGATGAAAAATATTTCTATTGCCCAATTTGAGTTTTATTTCAATTGAATCTCATGCTTCTTATAAACCCTTCTTTATAAAAGTTTTGCATACGTAATATTGTGACCGACAAACTTGCATGGCGGAAGTTCTAGCCTTGCAAGAACGAGGAATGGAACTTTTTTTACGTATACATTTGAGTAGCAGTTTTGTCCAATACTTCGATAGTTGTTTATAATTCATGGTTCATGGTATCATGGTAAAAACGAGGAATGGAACTTTATACGACACTTTTTACCAACACTTTTGTAAAACAAAGAATGGCATTGCTATATACTATTTTGAAATGGTAGTTGTGGATGATTGTATGAGTAGGTAGGTACCAAGGGAAGAGTAAGTGCCATACATAATTAATTGAGAATGAAAACCCCATGTATGCCTTTTGGAAGATTCAACGTATCTTTGTGAAGCTTGTAGTTGAAATTAGGACAAATCAAATGTTAAACAAATAGTAACTAGATAGATGATACTTCGATGAGAAACTACGTAGAGCAAAAGATGTAATGTAAGACTTGTGGATAGACAATTCATAATAATTTGAGACATAGATGATAAAGCAAGTGTTGTTATGTGAGTTGAGATTCCATGTCTATGTTTCCACTTTCCAACGGATAGAATCATGACACAGGGTCAATTATTTTACTAAGCTTTGGCCTCAAACATGCATTTGGGTTATTGTACCACATCATAGAGCAAAAGATGTAATGTGAGACTTGTGGATACACAATTCATAATAATTAGGGTAAATTATTTTACTAAGCTTTGGCCTCAAACATGCATTTGGGTTATTGTACCACATCGTAGAGCAAAAGATGTAATGTGAGACTTGTGGATAGACAATTCATAATAATTTGAGACGTAGATGATAAAGCAAGTGTGTTATGTGAGTTGAGATTCCAAGTCTATGTTTCCACTTTTCAATGGATAGAATCATGACACATAGGGTGAATTATTTTACTAACCTTAAACCCAATCAAACATGCATTTGGGTTATTGTACCCCTGATAGAAAGCAATATCGAAACAGCAAGAAGCGAACCATGGTAAGACTTGATGGAACAAGTTGATACAAATGTAGATTTTGGATTGTGATGCATGCAAGCGAGTGAGACACTAATCAGTCACATCACGTCACTGGCATGCCTCGTTGACCAGGCCATTTTTCACATTTTCATTAGGGTCCAATTGGGTGTGCTAGAGATGTCCAATGAATTGTGCTCCTTTTGTCATCCTCCCCCCCCCCCCCCCCTTCCATGTAGGCACAACTCAATAATGTCAAGCATGCCGACCACTTGATGTTTCATAAGGTGCCAAGCATAAAGAGAGAGAGAGAGAGAGAGAGAGAGAGAGAGAGAGAGAGAGCAACTAAAATGTCTCGAAAATATCTAGTACATCCTCTCTCTCTCTCTCTCTCCGTGTCCACTTTGTCCACCATATACATACATACACACATAGTATGAACCATAGTACGTAAAATTCGTGTTTGACTGGCATAACATTTGTTTTCCTACATTGGAAAACGAATGCGGATGTTATTCAACCACTCTTGTGTTTTTTTTTTTGTTTTTTCCATTTTTGGGGCTTATTTACCTCATAATAAATAGTTAATCCAAAAGTATGGTATTTATCATTCTTTGAGGGTGTTTTTCTTACGTGATTGAAACATTTATACTATGGTATGAACCGTATGTACCATACGTACATGCGCATTCGAGAATGGTTCCATCATTCGAGTATGGTAAACACCCACAAAGTATGGTAAATACTATACTTTTGTATTCATTATTTATTATAAGGTCAATTTTTATTTTAAGGTAAGAAAGTTAAGTAAAAAGTGTGAAAAAAAACATAAGAATGTTTTTGATAACATATGCATTCGATTGCATTCGTATGAAAAAAAGAATGTTTGCCAATGCATTCGAGTATATTACTTAGTACGTACTATGATGATACACTGCTTTGATCGAAAGATATTTTTCTTCATCTAACTCAGCACTCTCTCTCTACTATTTAGAATCCAAATCACATACATACATAATAGGAAGAAGGAAGAGTGCGTTCTTTCTATTCTTCTTCTTCTTCTTTTTCTTTTTCTTCTTCTTCGTTCTCCTCTGTTTTTCCTCTGCTCTGCCGCCATGGCAACTTCTCTGCTAATCCCACCTTCAAGAGAATCTACTTCTCCCCTCATCTCTGTAAGCGACATCAGAAAACCCATCATGGCGAAGAAAAGATTTGTCGCATCTCTACGAAACCGGCAGAACATCATCCAAGTAAGTTCTTTCTCATCACTTCACCTCTCTTCGTCTTCGGCTTCTTCCTCGTATTCTTCTTCTTCGAGACTCTTTCATACCTCCGTGGTCAAATCTCTTTCTGTACCAAGCGGCCGAACCCGAAGAAGAGGTAGAGGTGTGATTGTGGCGATGTTCGAAAGATTCACTGAGAAAGCGATCAAAGTGATCATGCTAGCACAAGAAGAAGCGCGGAGACTTGGCCACAACTTTGTCGGCACCGAACAAGTCCTCCTTGGCCTCATCGGAGAAGGCACAGGAATCGCTGCCAAAGTGTTAAAGTCAATGGGTGTGAATCTAAAAGAGGCAAGAATCGAGGTCGAGAAGATCATAGGCAGAGGATCGGGATTTGTTGCTGTCGAGATCCCTTTCACACCACGGGCCAAACGTGTCCTCGAGCTTTCCTTGGAAGAAGCCCGTCAACTTGGGCATAATTACATCGGGTCCGAGCATCTATTGCTAGGGTTGTTAAGGGAAGGAGAAGGGGTGGCAGCACGTGTGCTAGAAAACCTTGGTGCAGACCCAACAAATATTCGCACACAAGTTATAAGAATGGTTGGGGAGAATACTGAAGCTGTGGGTGCAGGTGTTGGTGGAGGAGGAAATAGTAATGTGAAAACGCCAACTTTAGAGGAGTTTGGAACAAATCTCACCAAGTTAGCCGAGGAAGGGAAACTAGACCCTGTTGTCGGTAGACAACCTCAAATAGAGAGGGTCACACAAATCTTAGGACGCCGAACAAAGAATAATCCATGTCTTATTGGTGAACCCGGAGTCGGAAAAACTGCCATCGCTGAAGGGTTAGCACAACGTATTGCGACTGGTGATGTTCCTGAGACGATTGAAGGTAAGAAAGTTGTTACCTTAGATATGGGTCTTCTCGTGGCGGGCACTAAATATAGGGGCGAATTCGAAGAGAGGCTAAAAAAGCTCATGGAAGAGATCAAGCAAGCGGATGATATAATCCTGTTTATCGATGAAGTTCATACCTTGATTGGGGCAGGGGCAGCAGAGGGTGCCATCGATGCAGCCAATATATTAAAACCCGCTTTAGCACGAGGTGAGCTTCAATGCATAGGAGCAACTACTCTCGATGAGTATCGGAAACATGTTGAAAAAGATCCCGCCTTAGAGAGACGTTTCCAACCGGTCCTGGTTCCGGAACCCAGTGTCGACGAGACCATACAAATCTTACAAGGTCTCCGTGAACGATATGAGATCCATCACAAGCTCCGGTACACTGATGAATCCCTAGTAGCTGCTGCCCATCTCTCTCATCAATATATCAGTGATAGGTTTCTTCCTGATAAGGCCATTGATTTGATCGATGAGGCAGGGTCTCGTGTTCGATTACGTCATGCTCAACTCCCCGAAGAGGCAAAAGAGCTCGAAAAGGAACTTAGGCAAATCACTAAAGAGAAAAATGATGCGGTGAGAGGGCAAGACTTTGAGAAAGCTGGGCAACTCCGTGATCGCGAGATGGAATTAAAAGCACAAGTATCAGCAATTGCTGAGAAAGGGAAAGAGAAGTCAAAGGCCGAGATAGAGTCGATGTCGGCCGACAGTGCAGGTCCCCTCGTCACCGAATCCGATATCCAACAGATTGTGTCAGCATGGACTGGGATACCTGTTGAGAAGGTATCAGTAGATGAGTCAAGTCGCTTATTGAAGATGGAAGAAACACTGCACAAAAGGGTGATTGGTCAAGATGAGGCCGTGAAGGCAATAAGCCGAGCGATTCGGCGTGCTCGTGTTGGATTAAAAAACCCTAATAGGCCCATTGCGAGCTTTATTTTCTCGGGTCCAACTGGTGTCGGGAAATCCGAATTAGCCAAAGCTTTGGCTGCTTACTATTTCGGCTCCGAAGAAGCTATGGTGAGGCTTGACATGAGTGAATTCATGGAAAGACACACGGTTTCTAAGCTCATTGGATCACCACCAGGTTACGTGGGCTACACAGAAGGCGGCCAGTTGACAGAAGCTGTAAGACGTCGACCCTATACAGTGGTTCTATTTGATGAGATTGAGAAAGCTCATCCCGATGTTTTTAACATGATGTTGCAAATCCTGGAAGATGGTAGGCTCACCGATAGCAAGGGAAGAACTGTGGATTTCAAGAATACCTTATTGATCATGACTTCAAATGTAGGGAGTAGTGTGATCGAAAAGGGTGGTGGTGGCATTGGATTCCAACTTGAATATGGAGAGAAAGACAGTAGCTACAATAGGATCAAGAGCCTTGTGAATGAAGAGCTCAAACAATATTTCCGGCCTGAGTTTTTGAATAGACTTGATGAGATCATTGTGTTTAGGCAATTGACAAAGGTTGAGGTGAAAGACATAGCCGAAATCATGCTTAAGGAGGTGTTTGAGAGGCTAAAGAAGAAAGATATCGAGTTACAAGTCACTGAAAGGTTCAAGGATAGGATAGTCGATGAAGGATATAGTCCAAGCTATGGTGCAAGGCCATTGAGAAGGGCAATTATGAGGCTATTAGAAGATAGTATGGCGGAGCGAATGCTTGGAGGTGAGGTTAAAGAAGGTGATTCAGCCATAATTGATGTGGATTCAGAAGGGAATGTGACAGTACTCAACGGTACCACTGGAACATCTTCTAGTGCAACTGTGGAAGCTCCAGCTGGTATTTCTTAAAGTATAGACATAATTTCGATTATTGCTAGAGATCTGTCATATTCGGATTGTAATATATTTATAGATTTGTATATATATAATGTATGTATGTATGTCTGTAGCTTGTGTATATAAAAGCCGTATACCACTAAGGAGGGGCTCCTTAGTGTAAATGTTTATAAAAAAACATAGAAATTCTAAATGTTCAAATTCCAGAATTATATATATAGATGATATTCTATTGGATTGCTTATTATGATTGGGTGATATTTTGGAAACAGAATTGAAGTGTTAATCATTGTGGATGACTTCGAAACATGCTTGGTTTGTTGAATCAAGTTAAGAGGATCATAATGGGGATGAGAGACATGGGGGAGGTATAACACATAGTACATGTTAGAATAAAGGGACCAGAAAAAGAAATTGGCGGTGAATTTTAGATGTTTGAACCTTATAAAGTCTTCACACTGAGTCTCTCGGGTTTGTCCTGGCCTTGATATTCTTTTTTCCTTTATATTGAATTAAGTTTTGTACATATTTTGAGCACATTGTTTTAAACATTTCAAGTGTTACCTTCAAATCTTAGTTTGGGAATTGCAATGAAGTTTATAACTGCGAGAGTCATGCATGGTGATGGCATGTGAAAATGGATGATGGTTTTAAGCATACAAAAGTTCTATAGAACTGACAAATTATGTAACCAAGAAAAATTATATTGATGGTATGTTTGCCTGCGTACATACATAAGTATTGCAATGAATTTACGCTCACATATATAACTATGTACATAAATAACTTAATAAGTATAATGTACGCATGCTCACATCAATAACTATTCTTCCATACTTGTAAGAGCATTAACAAATCATATCAATCATGTTGATTACATGCAATACTAAATCATGGACAAGAATAGTGCTAATAAATCATTGGGATGGCACAATTTTCCTTGCAAGTATAACATTTTTATTATTCTTTCATTATTTGTTTTAGCCACAATTTTCCTTGTAACTATAGTCTATAACATGTTCTTATTCTTTCAATATTTGTTATTGACACCATTGTCCTGATAATTAGAACGCCTAACATGAGATGCATTATATCAACCCAAGAATCAGCTCCATTTTTTCATTTATAATGTGAATTACGTAGGTAGTTCCAAACATGGTGTTCCAATCTTCCAAGCAAATAATCTCCTAATTAATGAGGATAACAAGTGAATGCACACTAATGAATAAAAAAACTGAAGATGCAATACAGCCTTTTTTATTAAATGACAACGTCATTGAAAATGCAGGATTGGGGAAAGTGTCCATTTACAATCAACGCTTGCCTATACTAATTTAGAGAAATCTTCCTTTAGTACCTCTCATCTTTCTTTTGTTTCTCTTTCTTTTGACTGTCAGGGTTCTGCAGTACCATTTTTTGATACAACAGAAGCCTCTGCAAAAGAAAATACATGAAAAGATACAAATAGCAACCAACGTTGAAATGCAACTTTTATAACACCGGCTGTGTTTCCCCATTGCATAAACCATGTTTCTTCCATACATTTATTAGCCATTATTTCTCAGTATATATGGCAATTTGTGGAACGATGACACTGCCCATCCATAGTTTTCCATCATGTTCTTCAACTTCGCTAACCAATCTTACCACTTTTCCCTCTCGATCTTCCAGAACCTCGACAAGAACACCATCTTGACTGAGTCTAATCACCATTCCCTTGGCTAACATCCTTGAAATTTTCGTGTATACACTAGTCAAGGATATGGGTAGTTTTAGCAATGCTGCCCGGATCCATAATGGCGAGTTTAATAAAATATTTGGTTTTGCATGGATAGCAACAAAGAAATCTCCATTCTTCACACGTCGAACATTATCTGGATATCCTGGCATTGAACTAAAAAGCTCCAATTCCCCTTTTCTTGGGCCCTTCAACCAATACCGCATGATGCTGCAAAAGATTAACACTTTAGGATCACTAGCAACAAGTGCAAACAACGAGATAGAGAAGAAAAGAGAGAAGCAAACCGGCGAGTGAGCGTCTCCGACATCACCAAGTAGGAATTGTCTTGGCTGATTGCAATGCCATTAGGGAACTGAAGGCCATGTAAAAGCACTTTCGTCTCACCAGTTGAAGGATTAAATCTAAGAAGCCTACCACTTTTATCTCCGCCAACAAACATAGTTACGAAGTCTCTGCAAATAAAACCATACATCCATATAACTAGTACATATAAATCAATGGCCCAAGGTATACAATCAAGTAGATGGTTTTCATTGCTTGCTCTTTAAGCCATAATATTATGTTCATCGTACAAATAATTCATATTTTGACTCTTGATATCACCTACATTTATCACAATTCAAGAAGATAATAATCAATCATCCAACATTGGTCGGGGAAATATAATTACAATGCAATGCTAGGTAAATGTTTGAAAAAATCGCATAAGCACATTACCATTGGAAATATAAGAATTTGGCTCTTACATCTTTGCTTTGCACAACGTTGAAATGATAGCATTGCAAAACGTTTGATGCTTACCTTCTATGATACTTGGAGCTACTGTCGGTGAAATAGACGAAGCCATCATCATCAAATTCAACGTCATTTGTAAATGCAAGAGGAATACCTTCAGCCTCTGTTACTATAACCTTAGCCAAACCGCCCTCAGCACCGACAACGCATAGACCATAGTATGCATCAGCAACATATAAGTCTCCTTTCTTATCAAACCTCATCCCCAAAGGCCTTCCACATATGTGCTCAAGCTCAATCTTCAGAGAAGGAGGTGATCCAGGATTGCAAATTGAAGAGCTGCTCACAGACAAAAGAACCAGTTAGGACTACTTTTTGCACAAAATAAAAAAGCAGTACTTCAAGGATTATCAAATATCACAGAAAAGTTCAGCTCAATTCTCAATTTGTTTTTCAATCACATGCCTGGTAGAATATGTGTTTGCCATTTATCTCTATTGTGCACAAGCAGGGAAAGAAAGAACAAAGACCATTTATGCAAACATGTGGTCAGAACTATTTATCATTATTCACTGATCATTGATCAAAAGGTTAATATACACCTTAGCATTATCAAATTAAAAGTTCAACTTAAAAATATAGAGAAAAAAAGTTAATGAGAAAATAAAACATGTCGATATAAAAGACAATATTCGTGTTTGAAGAAAAGTAAAAATGCATTCACACTGCTTTCTAGACAATCAAGTCTGAGAAACCTGATTTTAAATAGTTAATTTATTCCACACGGAAAATAGATTTTTGCCTTTAATGTATTAAAAATTGGCTTGAAATTTAATGGCAACATAATCGAGCTTTTCTAGTAAGGAGCTAATTCATCCATTGCTGATTCTTATTTAGTTTAATTGTGTATTCATTGAATTGTTGAGAGATCTAATTCACATAAAATTGTGCTTCAATTCATCAAAACGTCACAAACTTTTATTATTATCCCAAAGCAGATGTGACTCAGTCAAATGTGAGGGAGGATTGCCTAAGAACCATCGAATATTAGATAATGGAAATTAGCGAACGTAATCTAAAGTTCTATGTGTCAATTTTCTGTCTTTGTAAATTGCTACTATATTCTGTTAATGGAGGGCTTTTAGATTGGATTTTGGAAATAAAGTTATGGTGTCATCATCTTTTCATCACACGGTGTGTATAGTGGGTAAACCAAGCCAAACTTATGGCTTATGACAGTGAATGTGAGGTGGTTAATTAGGGTAAGGGTTAGACTGATTGCACTGCTGGCATTTGCTTTCACTGAAATCAAGTGCAAAAGGGAGGAAAGAACAGGAGAGAGGGATTTTTTAGGTTTTCTTCTAATTTTCTATCAATAGGGTAGGATTTTTTCAGTTCAAAAGCAATCTTGCTGCCAATGATTTTATCCGTCTCTATTTCTCTAATTTCGGCAATACAATCAACAATCCCACGTCTAATGTTTGTCTAATTCATCGTTTAATTTCCACCAAACGAGTGTAATTTTCCCTCTCATTTCTCCTATTGTCTCTTAGTTAAAAACCTTAGCAACTCAACCCCACCTCTGGCCCCAGCTGACATGCACACACAGATCCGCACAAGAAGAATAACAAGGATCGAAGAGAGAAACGTAAAGGGAATACAAAACTGGAAAAACTGACCGATTGGGAGATGTGTGGGCAAACTCCGTCCATCCTTTTTCCTGCCCATCCCATCGCATGATCCGTCCATCAGCGATGCCTGTGTACGGACCGCGGCCCTCGCGATCGAACGCGAGACTCTCAGGTCCGATGAAATCAGGTGTGGAAAGGATCTGTGAGCGTTGGAGCTTATTCTCCATGTCCATAGGGATCTGATCATGTAGTGGAGGTTGAGGAGGTACAAGGACCCATCTCACAAATAAAGCCAGGGTAGCTGCTACCAAGACCCACCTCAGCCTCCATGCCTCCAAGGCCATGGCTTCTGTCTTCTTTAACTCGTCAGGACGCAGTACCTGTTTCTGCTATCCTTCAGAGCTTACTACCTTGGACAGCTGAAAAGAGAGAAGTGTACTCCTGTGTGGGTGTGGGGACTAGACTCTGTTCCTTCCTTTTTCTTGTTTAATAGACACACTTTGAACTTGGAAGGTATGTTATGTATGTAGGAAGAAAAGGAACCTCATGAAAACCTCCTCATTTTGGTGGTGTTCACTGTTCATCTCTTACCCCCTAAGGGCTCATTCACATAGGTCCCCATTCCTCGACTCTGTCCTGTCCGGCCCTTCGGCTTCTCCCTGCTCCTGCATATTCTATGGCCTTTCTTCTGGCTCCTCTCCGTAAGTAAACCCGCATGCGTTTTCCTTGCCCACAACATGATAGAAAGAGCCACTAAAAGGACATGTGTATTCTATTCTTTCGTGATCCTACCTTGTGAATTTTATCTACTTCTGTTTTTCCCCCAAGAAGGATACTACATTAGTATTTGGAATACGCCCTAAGGCTATCTTTACATGAAATATGTACATTTAGGTAATGACCCCACATGCTTAGTTCTAATTGTCGACTTAAAATAAATACTTCGGTGTAGAATCCGCCTATAAAATATTCCTTCCCCCCCCCCCCCCCCCCCGCCCATATGGCATGAAACTCCAATTGTTATAACTTTGCTCGTTGCATATTACCTTTTATGTTATGTTATCTAAAAACCCTTTGAGATTTTTGGAAAAAAAAAAAACAACCTTTGATCTTATGCACAATCTCTATGTAAATCCCTTACATTATTTGGGTAGTAGGTATTTCGGTCACATTTTGGAAAACCTTCAAATATCTAGCCCTCCAAATATACCAAATTGTGATACTACTTACCAATTGCCTTAAGTTTATCAGACTCTATTTATGGATTCAGTGATATAATTGTTTTTTGCATTAGACCATGTCCCATAGCAAGAGAATCTTCAAGTTCAACATTCTCTTGTTATCATATATCATTGGTTTATCTTGTACCATCGCCCATAATATTGCTCCCCATGTATACATTGCTTTATATATTGGTATATGTCACGATTCTTTTCCATATTTCCATCACAAAGTCACAACTCCACTGACAATGCTTAGTAGTCTCCACTAGATTTGTACAAAAAAGGGCACATATTGTTTGCATTTACCCCTTTTTGTCAATTTTATCTACTTCCTCTAAAGAAATCTCAACAAAAGTTTGCTTGAGATGTAGTCATTTTTTGACATTGTATCACGATATTTGATCTGCCTTAGTTTGTAATTAAGTGTAAACAATGTGTATATAGAATTGTCTTTTTCAAAATGCCCTAAGAGTTGTTTTACATGGCTTTAAAGGGAAAGATAGGAGTTGTTTTACATGGCTTTAAAAGATAAAGATAGAAGTCATTTTACATACCTTATGTGATTTTGAAAGAAACAACAATCATGCATAGTTTTATCTTTTACCCTTCTTCGTGAGTCATATTATGCAACTTCAAAATATAATAGTAAGAGCATTTAAATTACGCATGCCTTCGATGAAAGGTAATTGTAATTGTAAGGCCTAGTGACTTGTAAGGACGAGGATGAGTTGTCTAATGATTGTGTCTCCAGAAGTAGTTGTGAGATGCAAATAACTCTTTGAGTGAGGGATTAAATTTCATACCATTTCAAAAGTATGCATTTGCAAAATTAGTCATGTAAAGAAGCATGCACCAAACTTCTTTAATTAGAATAGCTTATGGAAGTACAAAAGCACTAGTTGCAACTTGATATTGTGCTTAAAATTACAATGGGCTTTTTCATTCATCCACGATTGCCTATCATAAATGTTTAGTACATAATGCAACAAACCAATATCCAAATTTCCAATAATGATAGTATAGAGTGCTCATGAACATCAATCCACCAATTACTTACACAATCGATCGTAGAGGTCAAGCACATGACCTCGTTTTTACTCAACAACCTTACCAGATGATGTCAATTGTAACATAATTATTTCTAAATGGACTCCTATGCGCTACAAGGATATGTCGTTTTCTCCCATCTCCTCTCTTTGATAACACAAATTTTATATATGTACTTTACACATAAAGAAACAATGAGGGACACATAAGACTAGAACAAAAATAGATAGATCAATTTTATTATCATCATTGGAAGATAAATATGACCTATCAATAATGAAACATAAAATATAACATTTTCATGTACAACATGTGAAAATGAGTAGCAACTCTCAATGTTCAAGAACTTACTAATGAATTTCGCAATTGAGAATGTACACAATGATTGTGAGATAAAATCTTGTGCGGTTGGGTTAGGTAAAAAATGTGTGGAAAACATAGTTGAATGTGATTAAAGCCAAAGCATTGGTATCAAATTGTGATATTTAGACTCCTACACTTGTTTGGGAAAAATATACATTTTTTACTAGTCTCAGTCCTCTGAGGAAGACAACAGGATGGGTTCATGCTCTTTTTTTATAGGTCTTGTCTCACCTTGAAGAGAGTGTGAACTATAATATGCATGGAACCAATTTTTGGAATGGAAGACAATAGGATGGGATGTAGCATGTATCAACGTGTGTGGTTTCCCATGTCATGACTCTTGATACATTAGCATTGCAAGAAGACCTCGTTCAAAGACAAACATATATGATGCATCATGAAGCCACTATATTGATAAATGGATGGATGGATACCACCTATGTTTGCTTGAGAATAACTTTTGAACCACCCACATGTGACATCCATAGCAGGTGTTTTTTTATGTCATGTTACTAGCTTCCATAGTCACTATTACATTAGTATAATCATTGTTGTAGACGAGGTCGTCAATGCGGAAGATCAAGAAGCATTCGATTGCTGTTGAATACCTGCGTATAACAGAATCATAGATCGTGCACAGAGAGAGAGAGAGAGAGAGACACAAAAGACTTTCTCATTCAACAAAGCAATAATACAACACCCAACCTTACAAAAAGGTTACAAGGTCACTATATATAGTGACCGACTTAGGGCAACTACCCTTTATGCTAATTACACAAATGCCCCAAACTTGGGCTATAGAAAGGGATAGTGTGAATACGTCCATTATACACTTGTATTCGACACTCCCCCGTAATGGGCGTATACATGGGTTATCTAAGATTACAGGTATAGACTTAGGTTCTCGGACATATCAGCTTTGTTCGGGTCGGCAGGGTCCGAAGGCAGAAGACCGAACTGGTCGGGTCGGAACAGTTGAAGCCGATCATTAAGGAACTGATGTCGGTTGTCGGGAACCATCCTGCTCTGTGTCCGGCTCTAACCGGACTGGTTTGTCGTTACGCCCATCTGATGCCGAAGAGACCGAAAACGGTCTGCCGAAAGACACTTGGTCATTCCATCTGCGACATTGTCGGTTGTGGATATTTTCTCTAGACCGATTTTCCCTGAAATGACGCAGTCCCGAACGAAGTGATATCGAACGTCGATATGTTTGGAGGCGTTGTGGTGAACCGGATTTTTCGACAAGGCAACAGCACCTTGACTGTCGCTGTAGACAACTGGAGCCGAGTCATGGTCGACTTGTCGAAACGTGTGCGCCAGCCGACCGAGCCACAAAGCTTCTTTTGCTGCGTCGGACGCAGCTACATATTCTGCTTCGGTCGTTGAGGTCGCTGTGCACTCCTGAAGTTTCGACTTCCACGAGATTGCTCCATTGCCGAATTTGAAGCAGTATCCGGTTGTTGATTTCCGACTGTCTATACAGCCGGCGAAATCCGAGTCGGTGTAACCGACTACGCCTGAGGTTCGGTTCTGACCGAAAAGAATGCCATGGTCTTTTGTGCCAGCCAGATATCTGAACACATGCTTGACTGCGTTCCAATGCGATCGGCCAGGATTGTGCATAAATCTGCTAACGACTCCTACGGCATGAGAAATATCAGGCCGTGTCGCGACCATCAGGTACATAAGGGAGCCGACTGCCGGTGCATACGGTACCGACTTCATATCTTCCCCCTCCGGGCCGGATGTCGGGCAGTCTCGCTGAGAGAGCCGAAGATTCATTGGGAGCGGGGTTGAAGCAGATGTGGCTGATTGCATGTTGAAGCGTTCCAAGACACGTCGGATATAGTCGGTCTGAGATAAAAAAAGATGTCGTTTATCGCGATGCCGACTAATCTTCATGCCGAGTATGTGTCGTGCCGGACCGAGGTCCTTCATTGCAAACTTCAACCGCAGTTGCCGGATGAGATCGGCAAGTTCGCCCGCGTGGCGTCCAGAAATTAGCATGTCGTCCACGTAGATGATGAGGAAGATGGGTGATCCATCTTGAGCTGTGTTGGTAAAGAGACAATGGTCCTCATCGCTTTTTGAGAAGCCGATCGATTGGATGAAGTCGTCGAACTTCTTGTACCATTGTCGCGGTGCCTGTTTGAGGCCGTATAGACTCTTCCTGAGTCGGCAGACTAGATGTTCTTGGCCAGTTGCCACGAAGCCTTTTGGCTGCTCCATATAAATTTCCTCCTCGAGATCACCATGGAGGAAGGCTGTTTTGACATCTAGCTGAATCAGCTCCAAGTTGTCGGCTGCCACTACGCCGAGTAGAAAACGAAGGGTTGTCATTTTCACAACTGGTGAAAAAATCTCGTCGAAGTCGACGCCATATTCTTGTCGGAAGCCCTTCGCAACTAATCTGGCCTTGTACTTTGGGGTGGTCGAATCAGACGTCTCTTTTAGTCGATAAACCCACTTGCAAGGAAGAGCACGTCGGTTCCTAGGTAATTCGACCAGATCCCAAGTCTTGTTTGCCCGAATGGAGTGCATTTCCGACTCCATCGCCAGATGCCAGGTGGCGGAATCGACAGATGTCGATGCTTCTTCGTAAGACGTCGGTTCGCCGGCGTCGGTGAAGAAAATTCCAGGAGAATACCTCTCCGGAGGTTGCGACAGTCTCTCGGATCGTCGAGGTATGATTGGACTGGTCGCATCGGGTATCGAGGTCGGATGGTCCGAAAGCGGATTGTTCTGCTGTGCCGAGTCGGAGTTGTCCGAGTCAGTAGTGTAAGGTTCAGCTACCCGTGAAGCTGACCGTGTGTTGAGAGCGGGGTCTTCTTGAAGGGTCGGCACATCGGAAAATGTTACCCTTCGGACTTCGATCGGTTTTTCGACTGATGGACTCATAGCCGACTTGTTGAACACAACGTCCGAACTTCGGACGATTTGTCTGCGTTCGGGATCCCAGAGTCGGTATCCCATTTCGCCGTCAGATCCATATCCGAGGAAAATGCATTTCCTGGACCGAGGTGCAAGTTTTCGGCGATCATCTTTCGGAATAAGAGCGTACGCCTCGCATCCGAAGATCCTCAGCTTGTCGTAATTCGGCTTACTGCCGATCCATAGTTCCTGAGGAATTTGAAGTCCTAGAGGTCTACTTGGCGACATATTGATTATGTGTACTGCCGTGAGTAGAGCCTCTGCCCAGAAGCCATCCGACAGTCCGGAGTGTTGGAGCATGGAAACTATCCTTTCTTGGATTGTCCGATTCATTCGTTCTGCAATCCCGTTTTGCTCCGGACTGTGTGGTGCCGTAAATTCACGTCGGATGCCGCGTTGTCGGCAGAATTTGACGAATTCATCGGATTTGAACTCTCCCCCATTGTCTGTCCGAAGGCATTTCAGCTTTCGGTCGGTTTGATTTTCTACCATAGCGAGCCAATCTGAGAAGATCGAGAAGACCCGATCTTTGGTGTGAATCGGATAAGCCCACACCTTTCGAGTCGAATCGTCAATAAAAGTGACAAAGTAAGAGGCACCGCCTAGAGACTGATGCGGCATTGGGCCACAGACGTCCGAATGGACTAAATCGAGAGGTCTCGTTTCTCTTGGTGCTGATGTCGGGTGTGATGCGGCTGCTTGTTTGCCATACTGGCAATGCTCGCAGAATTGATGGTCGGAGAAGGAGAGTTTGGGGATGTATCCGGCTCTAGATAGATGTGTGATGCCGGCCTTGCTGAGGTGTCCTAATCTTCTGTGCCATAGTGATGACACAGGAATATCCACCAAAAACAGGTTACCCTCTCTGAGCGTAACATGTAACGGATACAGGGAGTGTATCTTGGGTCCTCTAGCAAGCAGGAGGTTCCCCCTGTGGAGTGTCCACCCTCCCGAAGAAAAACCGGCACGAATGTCGTCTTCATCTAGTTGTCCGACTGAGATCAATGGCCTTGAGAGCTCGGGTACATGTCGGACATTGTGGAGTACAAGTGTAGAGCCACCTGCAAGGTTGAGCTCTACTGTGCCGATTCCGATGATGTCACAGTGTTGCGAGTTGCCGACTCGAACTGAGTCGGAGTGACGGATCGTATATTGCCGAAATTGGGATCGATGAGGAGTCACGTGAAATGACGCGCCTGAATCTAAGAGCCATGTGCTCGATTCTTCAGTCGTGAATAGAGCCTCTGATCCGACTGGATTTTCGATTGCTAGTATATTCGGGTCGTCTGGTAGCACATCAGCTGAGAAGCTGACGTAATTGATCTCCTCATGCCGGCCACTCTTCTTGTTGTTCTTGTTTTTGAGTGCGCGGCAGTCGGCTTTGATGTGTCCGGGTTTCTTGCAATAGTTGCAGATTCGGTTATCCCGTGACTGGCTCCGTCTTCGCTGATTGTTCGGCGGCCGTGAGGAATCTCTTCCTCGTATGTTCGATTGGTCTGTCGAACCTTGTACTACGTAAGCGTCGTCTGTTGAGTCTTTGGCGAAAGACTTTCTCCGAGCTGCTTCGGTCAGGATTGCGCTCGTGACTTCGGAGTATTTAACAGCCGTGGTTGACGCGTTGCACACAGTTGTGACGAAAGTTTCCCATGATGAGGGAAGGCTGCTCATGAGTATCATTGCTCTGAGTTCATCCTCGATTGCCGTCCCCTGTGACGAGATTTGGGAGCTTATGCTTTCGTACTCATTGAGGTGTGCTTGAACCGAGTCGGATTCTTTCATCCGCAAGTTGTAGAGGCGCCGGATCAGAAACATCTTTGTTGCGGCGACCTTCTTTTCGTAAGTGTCCGACAGTGTTTTCCACAGTTCGAATGCTGTCGTACACGATTGCACCGTAAAGTATACCGATTCCGATAGGTGCATCCGAATCGTGGCGCGGACGATTCTGTCCAGCTTCTGCCACTCAATTGGTTTGTATCCTTCTGGAGGTTCTTCATTTTCGATGGGATCGATTTGCCCCTTGACTATGAGATAGTCCTGCATTTGTTCTTTCCAGAAGTTGAAGTTCGATCCATCGAACTTTCGGAGACTCATTTCTGACGAGCCGGATGTTGATGCCATCAAATTCGGTTTCGGTTGACGAAGCTCGGTTCGGAGTTGACTACGAACCTTGTTGGGGTGCAGCCGGTTGGCTCACCCGATATCGTTCTAGTCGGATTTGAACCCGAGTCGGTTCGGCTTCGGAACTTGCTCGAATTGACTTCGGTAGCTTGAGGGACAGAACCGACTGGTCTTCCCGAATGTTGCCGAATACCGATTATTGAAACCGATTATCTGGACCGATTCTGCTTCGGTTGACTGCAGCAACGAGAGAGACGGATCTAACTGATCCTCCCGAATGTCGATCAGCCAGATGAAGCACGAATTTGGGGTTGTTGTCTTAAGACCGATCTGCACCGAGTGGTTACAATGAGCGGCGTTTGATTACCTCTTCGGATGCCGTTTAACCGGGTGGAGCACGATCGTGTCAATGTTGCACAAGAGGATTTCACCTCGAGCGGTTACGATCACAAGGGACAGAGTACAACCTGCTGGCTTACTCCAAGCGAAGATGATCTAACGCGATGAGATGCAAGCCTCGTTTCTCTTCTTCTTCTCTCTTCTTCGAATGACGCAAGAAACCGAATGCTGTGCAGGCTGAGACGACGGCCGACAGCAGATTGAAGGACCGACTACTGTGCAGGCTCTGATACCAGATGTTGTAGACGAGGTCGTCAATGCGGAAGATCAAGAAGCATTCGATTGCTGTTGAATACCTGCGTATAACAGAATCATAGATCGTGCACAGAGAGAGAGAGAGAGAGAGAGACACAAAAGACTTTCTCATTCAACAAAGCAATAATACAACACCCAACCTTACAAAAAGGTTACAAGGTCACTATATATAGTGACCGACTTAGGGCAACTACCCTTTATGCTAATTACACAAATGCCCCAAACTTGGGCTATAGAAAGGGATAGTGTGAATACGTCCATTATACACTTGTATTCGACAATCATGTCTCTCTGTTTACAATGCATACAAACGAAGCTAATGAAGATATGAATACTTGATAGCCTTTTAGCAATAATCTCACGTTGTTTTAAATAAAAGCTAATTTGTTTAAGTTCCGTAAGGATGTCACAATTGTTGTTTATGTGATGGCAAAATTTCATTCAATTCATTAATGAAGTCACAATCTTTTCTTTTCTCATGACATGTTTGTCATTTTTTAAGATATGCGATAGTACACGTGTATGTATGTATCAACATGTGTGATTGTTGTATGCAGGCACAAGATAGTTGAATGTGTACATCCTTCGATTGATGAATTCATCGACATGTTTCTCCACTTATGCGAATATATTTAGTCACAAATCATGAATAATTATTTTAGAATTACTCCACATGTCAAGGGTAAAAAAGTGGGTAAAAGAAAAGCTTCAAATTATGTCCCCATTGAAGGCAATGAATTTGTTGGCTCAAGTGCTTGACATATCGAATAGCAAGGAGGAAACACTACATTATAAAATTTACAATATACTTGTGGCAAGAAGGGAGGCAAATGCACATAATGGCAATCCACTTACAAGCTTGGTGTAGTTACAAAAACACCTTTTTGTCGTGCTCATGAATATAGAGTGAAAGTCACCTTTGATATGAGCGAGAGGGAGAGAGAGAGAGAGAGAGAGAGAGAAGGTTGCCAATGGAAACCAAGATGGTAAGAGAAAGAGAGAGAGAGAGAAGGTTGCCAATGGAAACCAAGATTGTAAGAGAAAGAGAGAGAGAAGGTTTCCAATGGAAACCAAGAGGTTATGGGAGAGAGAGAGAGAGAGAGAAGGTTGCCAATGGAAACCAAGATGGTAAGAGAAAGAGAGAGAAAAGGTTTCCAATGAAAACCAAAAGGTCATGGGGGACAGAGAGAGAGAGAGTAGAGGTCATGGGAGAGAGAGTGGCATTTAGTAAATTAAGAGGATATTTATAGACTCTAGACTAATAGAGAAGTGAGGAAATTAGGTTTCGAACCCAAGACATAGGGGGGGCTAGAAGTGTAACAAACTTACCACTAAGATAAAGACAGATGGAATGATGAAGGGTATCTTCAGCATGTCATGACTCATGACCATGTATGTTTTCGTGTTTGCATCATGGAGACCCAAAGAGTATGTATTATGATGGTGATGATGACCGATGATATTACAAATAAAGATTAAGATTGGGATGGGATGGGGGCCCACTGAAGAAAAAAAAACACCATGCCTTCTTCTTCTTCTTCTTCTTTGGGGATATTTCAGTTTTTATTTTATCCTGTCAATACCCATGATTGTGTGTACACACGCGGAAAGACAGTTAAAGAGATAGAATAAAGAAAAGGTCACCATAATCAGACATTCGAAAGCTCCCTCCCTCTCTCTATCTATCTGAAGCAGAACAGCAGAGACACCCAATGCTCTCTCTCTCTCTCTCTCCACCCCCCTTCTACTTCTAAAATCAGTCAGTCCTTTCGTTTATTTATTTTTGGGTTCCAGATTACAACTCCTGTTCCTTGAAGAAAGTAGGGTTTGTTGCGCTGCCTGAGAGATTAGGGCTTTCTTGTTGGATTCCTGAACAAACCCTTCCACCCCCCATCTTCCACCCCCTGTTTGTTGGAAGATAAGGATGTTTTGAGCTTCTTGAGAAATCAGAGGTTATTTTGATTCCCTGTTTCTGGAGAAAGTAGGGGTTTTAAGCTTGTAAAAGATTTAAATAAGTAGAAAAAGGGATGTTTTAGGGTAAAATTAGGGGTTCATCCTTTTGTGGATCCTATGGAAGCATCTCAGGCGTGTCCATGGATGGAGCTTGTTTGCCATGTTCTGCGTCCTTTATCTTTAGTAAACCAATGCCTGAGCTCTCTCACAGACATAGCATACCTTGCAGAGCTTTAAATGTATGCATATTTTCTTATCAAAGAACACGTTACCATAATGTATTTCTATCACGGAGTGAGAATCGCAAATTGAGAAGTCATATCTCTGAAGCCATTTGCTCATTCAATGCGGTAAACCACAATATTTCAGCATGTGAAAATAGCTTGCGTTTGAGGAGTTATAGCTCTGATACCACTTGTGCATTCCAGGATTTCCGAGGTCATTTCACCAGAGAAAAGCATAGCAATAGTAGCTCACGTTTCAAGGTATGTTCAGCTAAGCTCAAAGAGGATGCTGATGCAGAGGAAGATATATGGATGTCCGACTTGGAATTCGAGGTTCTTCAATTCATGGAAACTTCGAAGAATCCATTTTCTTTCCCAACACAATCAGAACTGATGGAGGCTGGTCGCAATGATCTTGCTGATGCTATTCTTCAAAGTGGTGGTTGGCTCGCTTCTGGATGGGATTTAAACGATTGTACTGATAATAAGGTATAGTTCTACTAATGAAGCAAAATTATATTTTTGTCTCTAAACTTAGAGTCTACCTCCAAATCCACCATTTTTCTTAGGAGGTATCTTTGGTGGAAAAACATTCCGAGTATGTAAAAGGAATTTTTGTTGTGTTGTGCTATTTGTTACCGTGATGGGATTTAAATTGATGATAAGGTATACTTCTACTCATGAAGGAAATTTATATTTTTTTCTCTGAACTTAGAGTCTACCTCCAAACCTACAATTTTTCTTGGTGGAGAAACATTCTGCATGTGTCAAAAGCATTTTTGCTGTGTTCTGTTGTTTCTTGTATGTAGAGACATGAGATAGAGTACATCATTTGTTACCATGAAGTGCTATGGTGGCAGAAGACGAATTTTCCACCCAAACATGGATAAAACAATGTGTAAATAGGCCCAGGAAGAGTAGAAAAATGTATGAATTCAATCAGAAGACTCACAATCTTGAGAAAGACCTAGGAGACAGAAGAAGCAACTGTTTATTCTTTTTCTACCTCCGTTCTATGGTAGTGGAGAAAAATGTGAATGGGCCTATGAAGAGGAGAGAAAATTTGTTCGTCCAATCGGAAGTCTCTTATTCTTGAGAAAGACTGATTCTCTTGAGGAGGTTGATGAAGCAAACGTTTCTTCTTTTCTTTTTCCCCCATTTTGTTGTACTGTTGGCCAAAAACTTTCTTGATGGAAATGTGCATCCTTTTGTTTTGGTTGGTTATTTATGAGGCAGATGAGATAGGAGTCATTCAAAGGTTAAAAATAAATAGATAGATGGATTATTACCATCCATGGAAGATAGGATATGATCTATATGGCTTTGATGCTATGGTGTAAATCACCATGACAACCACTAAGGATATGAGATAGAGAGAATATGTTAATTGTTACTGGTATGTGTATGACAGACACGTAGGATACTGGAAGATGTCCTTCCACCTAGAATACTCACAAAAGCAAAAAAAGCCTTCCTTTAAATAGATTGAATTATGCCCTCGTAATATTTGATGATTTTCTTGAGGCCAATAAATCCAAATTGTACAGGAAAATGTGATGAAAGGCACACTTCGGAATGAAATCCGAGACACACTTATGGAGGCACCTCATGGCGAAAACAAATGCACGAAGAGAGGATCATCACAAATGGACAATCCGAATACTCATGTTGCAGCTTCACACACTGAATTGTAAGTATGCAAAACAGCTAGAAATACACAATAGAGTATTTACATCTCTAGAGGCATGCTAGTATGCATTAAGCTAGTATTATGAATGCACAATCCAATTATGGAAACAAAAACTTAGATTTATTGGAAAGAATCAGCATATAATGTACTGTTTGTTCACAGAACTTAAGGATGGACTTAGTTATATAGGCATGAATAAGAACATTAAATCTCTACTATTTCTAATGCTTTTGCTAGGAATCCAGCTCTAGATGAACGGCAAAGAGCATGGGACAGGGTAGCTGACTTATTTGGACTTACAAAGCCACAGAAAAAGGTAAGAAATCAACTAGAGATTGTTATGATATGACATCTTAGGAACCATTTCTCCTTTCAGTAAAACTCAAAAGTTTAAATCTGGCAATATGTGTAAAGTCAGGGCATGGCGGGAAAGTATTTGATGAAAGTAGAAAGTACCCTACGATGATTGAGCAGGTTGAATCTATTGGCTTGTTGGACAATAGAGTTGAATGTGACATAGAATCTCCAGAAGGTGGTAAGATATTTCATCTTTATTTTAAGTCATGAATATGAAGGTTTAGAAAGTAAAGTGGTCATCGATTACGATCACCTTATTGATGAAGAATGATAAAAAAAATGTAGGTCCCATATCAGTGAGGCTCAAGGACCATAGGAATTTGAAGAAGAAAATCATCCCCAAATGTGAGACTGCTAACAATTCCACAAAAGAATCACGTGAATGGATGCATGAGCTAGTTAAAGCAAGAAAAGAAGCATTAAGAAATATCAAATTGAGTTCACGTGAAAAGAGAATTGGAAATACAAACAATTCTGTTTCTATTTCTGGTCGCATACGGCAACTGGAAGATGAACTGACTACAACTCTTCATATGCTCCAATCTGGCAGGGGTGCCTTGGCTCATGATATCAAACCAAATGAAGTAAGGAAATATATATGTATGACTGTTCAAGTTTCTCATTGCCACATGATGATCCTATTTTAGAATACTCATAGTGAACCTCTTCTCCAATCCTTTTTTGATTTTGTATTAACTCATTGAAAAACACATCCTCCATGTTATTGCCATCTTGATTTTCTCTTTAATGTCTCCATAGTTGAAGATCCGTCTAACTAATAGTCTGGCTGAATGTTAACCTGATAATTTCTTTGTCCAAGTTCTTCATTCGTTCTGCATATTCCTCCATTGATGTGTTTTCTATTGCATCTCATATTGCGTAGATGGTTTCATTATGTTTTTACTAAAACTGTTCAGTTTTCTCTGTATTGATCAGGTAGATGATAGGAATTTCCAAAACATCAATAATGAAGAGCCGTCAGACACATTGGATAACTTTCATAAAATGATTGGAACAGCTCCACAATGGAATGCATCTGAGGACAATCTTTCCCGTCATGAGATCGAAGAAGCTTCAGACGCATTGGAGTTTCGTGAAACAGAGCTTTTAAGCAAGCGTAGAGAGCTTCGTGAAGCACGCGCAAAATTGACTGTGACTGAGGGCAAACTTGCTCTTCAACTCGCGTATGACTTTTCTTTTAACTGTATGTATGTATGTATGTATGTATGTATGTATGTATGTGTATATATATCTATATAAGAAAAAGATTAAATTGCACCCAATGTTTTGGGTACTGAGAACAATATCCCTTGGTTTAAAAAAATAATCAGAACACTGCTATGATGTAAAGCTTTGAAGACCAAGGGTTTTTTAGTAAATTCTGAAAATCGAAGGGTATTTTGATGATATCAATTAATGCTTTTTTCCATATTGTTTTTCCTAACTACTGATCACCTTAACGTCTATGACCATTGTTTATGCCTTTATGTAAACATTTATAAATAACTATGTAGTTTTTCTGCTAAACATTTATGGCTGATCATATCGTTACAAAACATGTATGATATTTACTTACCCTTGAATTGCAACAGGGAGCTCCAAAGGAACATAGAGGAAAAGGACAAACGACTAGATGAAGCGATGAATGTTTTAAAGACAATGCGCACAGCTCGTATTGTGTGGCCAAATCCGGGACTTGAAGTCTTTTTAGCTGGTTCTTTTGATGGGTGGACAACCCAGGTAACATTTTGCTTGTCTATAAGGAGAGTCCTATGCTTTAGTTGTAATTACCAATGTACCCTTTAGTTGTAATTAGTATTGGTCACTTACCGACATACACATACTAAGTTATCTACTTAATGGGGGTTGGCCTACCTGCAACTTACAAAATGGCTGCTCCACTAAGACAGAATGTGTAAGCATTGCCTTTGTTTCTAAATCATGTACCTTAACTATAAGATCATAGGTTAAAGTCCTACATTGTACTCATGAACTAAAGTTCGCGCAATCAAGTCCGATATGGTGCTTTATAACTGTAGGGTTGTGGGTTCAAGTTGAATGCTATATGTTTATTAGCTATAGGGTTGTGTCAAGTTTAATGTTCATGTTTTTAGTTCAAGGTGGTGTGCCCTAACACGTACCTCTTATAGAAATGGTTTTGCAAATTCACTCTCCACAATCCAGTGGCTGCAATGACAAAAATAATGTCTAAACAATTCCAAATTCGTTGACAGAGGAAAATGCAAAAGTCTAATGCTGGTGTGTTCGTGACTTCTCTTCAATTATATCCTGGTCGTTACGAGGTAAAGCATAAACGACCTTATTATATGCATATATACATATCCTCGTTCATTTGGCTACTGTTTAATTTGTTGCAGATAAAATTTATTGTAAATGGTGAATGGAAAGTTGATCATAATCGTCCTATTACCGGCGAGGGTGGCTTCGAGAATAATGTGCTCATTATCATCTGATTTTTTTGTAAAAGCTGGCTAATGCAAGAACAATAGATCATTATTTTGTATATTGGATCAAAGTGCTATGTCCATGGATAGACTAACGTCATTGGAGGACATGCTATCAAATTGTACAACATTGAGGGATATATATATATATATCTGTAATCAAAAGTGATGTGCTACCTGCGAGACACGGAGCACTGAAAAAACATCGGATGTTTTTTGGACGAGATAACCTTTGGGGCTATTATTTTAGTTTCTTTGAAATTATGAGATATTTTTTATCAAATCCATTTAATTGACAAACTATGGCACATATACTAGAGCTCAACTCTCATCAATGCATTATACATTTTGTTTTGGACTATCGTCAATAACAGCATTCCTAGTTTGTTGTATATGCTACAACTTTTTTATGAGCCATTGTGTTTTTTCTTCTGCATTAATTTTCAGTTCATTGTATCAGATGCCAATCTATTAGCTCACTAAGTCATTGGTCAGGGTTTAGTTTCACAAGACACTTTACAACATCCAATATCTCATTGATTCTTAGATGGTGAGGTATTAACGTTGTAGTGAACTCTTGCTCTCACTCTTTTGCATGCCAGGTTTTGACATAGCTTTTGCAATTACTTTAGATTCCTAATAATATTATTATGAGATATACTTCATGTTAGTATTTTTATCCTCCTTCAAGGTTAAGTCGTGTTAATGCATTGCAAATGTTGGGGGCATCAATATTCTAGCTACATTAATGGAAACAATCTGTCGTAAAGTTATGTTACACGTTTCTACTAGTATGCTTGCTTAATGTTTGTTGATGGGAATTCAAATACCATTTGCAGGTTCCAATTCTTTAGTTTCTTTACCCTTGACAATTCTTTTGGCATTGTATCTTTTGAAAGATGCACTATTGGAAGGCTCTAAATCCTAAGAGGAGATGTGCATACCCCTTTGAAAGGAGTAAATATAATTTAAAATATCATCATATGTATTGGTACATTACTTTCATGAAGTAAAAACAAAAGAGGTTACATTATGACCTTCAAAAGAGTTCCCTTATCGTTTTGCTTAAGCCAACAAAAGAGCTTGTCAATTGATATAAACTCATAAGGCCGAGTTAAGAAAAAGCACCTTTTGGAGAATAAAATCTCATTCATTAGATGCTTTAAATGTTGTCATGTCAAGTAGCAAATGTTTATTTGAAGCTACGTACAACTTTTTGCTGGCCATAGGTAAACTCCATATTTTTGAAGCATTATGAGAAGTGTTGTATTTTTTTCAAAGCCTTGACCTTGTCGCCATTATGCTTTCGAACTGCCATTGTTCATTTGAATTGATAGTTGAATACTGAAGTAGGAATAAATGAGCAATGAGTCGCCAACACAAACTAAAAATAGACTCATGCCTTCACGCACCATTGATCCACCATATATCTATTAGCCCTCCTTACTTGAAACCACAATTTGTTATATAGAGAACACTAGTTTGAAAAGCTAACATAAAGGCTCATTTTTAGGTTGAAAATATGTATGTGATTATTGATTGATTATGATCTTCTTTTAGAAATGGTCGAGTGTTTATATCAAATAAAAAAACTAGGCGTTTTTATTGCTTTCAAAAAGGAAATATGTGAGCATATATTTATTGAAATCATGCAATCGTGTCACCTTTTCCTCACATTCTTACCTTATGTATGAATTGAAGTGAAGCTTCGTGTAAATATAAATATATTAAAATAGGAAAATTTATATGTAAATAAGCACAAAGTATGCTCAAATTTAATAGCATATAAGATGAAAATTTGAAAGAAAGTAAAAAACATGTAAAAAAGAAATTTAAAAAGTAGGAGTAGTTGAACCAAACTACATACCATTGTCTAAGTTCCTACACAACCACAAAATCATGCCCATCCCCACACATGCTAGAGCCCATGCCTTTCACCTCCATATGCATAATGCCACCATTGCTTCCACAAGACTTGGCTTTGTATTCTCTTCCATGCGTTTGGGGCAGAGCCAAGGGAGACTCTTGGACTACACATATTTGTTCTTGGTGAGCATGAGTATCACACTTTGTTATGATGCTCCACATTTGAATGCATTTGAAATGGCTTTCCACTGTCCACACATTTTCAATCTGTTCTAATTCTACACACATTTTTCTCATAGTCACAATGTGCACTCTCAATGACAATGCTTGTTAGTGGAATTCTTCAATCTGAAGAGTCACGAACCAACTCACATATCATGTGTGAAAGTGTTTTTACTAACTACTCTTAGCCCAATAGGTCATGGTTGGTCCCCTTTCAGGATTTAGAGTTGTACTAATTAACAAAAGGAAAAACAACTAAAAAAATCTCACATATACATAATGATCTCAATGAAGATCCTAAAGAGTAAACTAATACAAATAACCACTTAGCCTAGGGTAAACTAATACAACAAAAGAAAGAATAGATGTTTTATTGTCCATGATGAGGCCAAATTTGACCTAAACCCTAACCCTAATTTTTTTGTCAATGATGAGAGAAAGAGAGAGGGAGGTATGCAGAGAATTTAAAAAATACAAGGTAGGGGTAATGTTGGGAATTTTGAAAATATGAGGTAAGGTTAATATTGGAAATTTTGAGAATAATAGAGGTACGGGGTATAGTTGGGAATTTTGAAAATACGAGGTAGGGGTATTTCGGGGATTTTGAAAATACGAGGGAGGGGTATTTCGGGAAATTCCGAAAATACGAGGGGAAGGGAGAGGTAAACTCTCCTCTTATTAGATACAATCATACATATTCATAAATTATGTTTTCTAGCGATGGTGGCGCACCGTGCACGTGCTTTTGCGCTGCAGCGTATGTTCGATTTCTCTCTGAGCCTCTCCTAATCTCTCCTCGTAATTTAGGGTTTCCTTTACCACGACGAGTCTCTCTTCATGTCAGGTATTCTCCAATTCTTCTTCTTCCTTTTGTTTTGTTTTGTTTTGTCTGTCATTGCTTCCTTGTTTATGTATCGTTTCTGTGATTCTTAAGCTGCTCCATTTCTGTGCGTTTTAGTAGTTTGATCAACGGACTAATAATTAAGAAGCATCATTTTGAAGCTGCTGATGAAGCTTCATCTCTTCACTTTGTGTGTCTCTCCTCCTCCTAGAACTCTTAATAATAATCGTCATCTTGAAACTTCTGTACAAGAAATTGTGGTGACGCTTCATCTCCGAGCTTCGTTTATTCAATGTTTTTTTGATTTATAAAAATGTTAGTCTTCTGAGGCGATGGAGAGAAGTGTAAAGTTCTTGGTCTGGGGCAGACTGCTAGAGATGTTATATATGGGAAGTTTCAGTGTAAGATTCTGTCCCAGAACTGGTGAAACCTTATTATCTTTAAGCTTGTCTCCAGGATTCCATGAAACTTCATCTTGCAAGAACTAATGAAGACATCCTCCAGCATCTCGACGAGAAACGATGAGCTTCATCTTGAAGCTTCTCTATCAGAACTGATATATTCCATATTGAAGCATCTCTCTGCTGCCTTGTTTGATTAGGAAAACTGCTGTCGCTTGAGGCAATGGAGGGAAGTTTGCAAGTTTTCAGTCTTGTTCAGATAGCCATAGATCAGACAATACGTTAGGAATTGATAAATGGTGTTCAAGCAAACTATTCTGCAAAAACCTGGTGAAAATTATTCTCTGCAAGAACGGGTCAAAATTCATCCGTAGGAAAGCTTCTCTCCACTTCCTTAGAATTACATTCCGAAAAAAATAGTCTTTTGAGTCAGAAATTAATAGTTTCACTGTCTTATTTCTTCCCTCTTTCGGCTATCCAATCAACGAAATGGCAAATTCTCTGCTTGACGCTCATATCATCTGATATATTTGATGATACAATACACTTGAAGTTTATGCATTGAGTAGAAAAATCTTTGAGACAGAAACATTTTCATTTGTTCTGGTTCATATCCACGATAAATTAAGAAATTAGAATCATCTTTCTAAACTATATAGGGAGATTATCTGTTCTCTTGTATTAGAAAAAAACACTTGAATTTGGCCATCTGCTTCATGAAATTCTGAAATCATCTTGAACTACTGCTCCTCTTGATCAGTTAGATCGAAATACATAGTGTTTGGTTGAGTCAGAAAATAAACTTGATTTTTCTTACATAATTTGGCTATCTGCTGTAAGAAATGGCGAATCCTCTTCTTGAAGCTTAATGGAAGAAAATGGCTATAATTATTTCGGTTCAGTATCTAGAGATCGAGTATTACCTGTTCTTATACCCATTCCTTAAGTTTGGATTACATCCATAGATAAATCAAGACACTACAATTCTCTTTTTAAGGAAGAATCTTGAAAAACTATCTGTTTTCTTGGTTTGGAAAATACAGTTGAAATCTGCTTATCTAATTTAGTTTGCTGATGAAAAGAATGGTGAAATCTTTGAAGCATCTTTGTGCTGTCAGTTTTTACATTTAAGAATGCAATAGTCTGGGCGATAACTTGATCACCTTGCCATTAAGTTCAGCTCTCTCAATTTATCGATGGATTGAGACACTACACAGTCTCATCTTTTTTTTTTCTTTGTTTGGAGTGGAAAATACTATCTTTGAGGTAGAAATTCACTCACTTTCTCATGTAAGTTTAGCTGCCATCAATAGGAGGAAATTCACAAGTAAGATTGACAGTTATATTGTTTTGTTTGCTTCATTAGCTGTGGTACAGATCTGTGTCAAAACTGACGAAATATGTCTTACAATTTGTTAGCTATAGAGTTCTGACATCATTATGCACCAATAGAATATATTCATTGTTATATTCCAATCTTTGATGGTATTCCTTTCTTTCATGTACACATGGTCATCATTATATAAAACCTGTTCCATCTACTCACTATTTTATGGCGTCTTAGAGGGTTACATGTATTCGTTCAGTGATTGAAATTTTCACATCACCTAAAATGTATTTGGATTTCAAATTAGATTAATCACCAGATTTTGATAAATTTTTGTATTGAAAAGGTTGCGTTCTCACTTGTGTCTGAAACTGTTGTAAAGAAAGTAGTAACTAAATGGATTCATTTCTTGCAGATCTGTAGTGCCTGATTTTCAGAAAATGAATGGCCGGGATGAAAAGGTCCACGGTTCAACAGAAAAGACGTCTAAGCTGTTTCCTCCAGCTCTCTTGCTACTTTCCTTATGTGGATTCTCATTTTACTTGGGGGGAATGTTTTGCTCAGAAAAAGATGCAACAACAGATCAATACAATGGGGTCAAAGTTGATAAGAAATTTGCAAATTGTCAGTCTCATGTTAAACCCCTTGCAAATTTCAAAGAGTGTAACATCAGCTTGCAAGACCTAACCCCTTGTACAGATCCTCATGTATGCTAATCCGAGCCTTAGTTAGAAAATTTGTTTTCTGCACAGATGGCGCAAATATGACAAGTATCGGCTGGCGTTCAGGGAATGTCACTGTCCATCTCCATCTGAGAGGATGCAGTGCTTAATTCCATCACCAGAAGGCTGCACTATTCCTATACGATGGCCTCGTAGTAGGGATGAATGTTGGTATAGGTGAGCCTTACACACAAGTACTCATGCATGGTTGATTTTCTGCCTTGCCATTGATCACCTGTATCACATATTGGTATATAGTTATGTTATGATTAGGAAATCAGACACGAATGTCGTGCTAGTGAGAATCTCTTCATATACTTGCTTTAAGAAGACATTTGTGCTAAGATTCTATCATCCAGTGCTGTTGGTTTGAATAGTTTCCTTTTAATTAGTAATGCCATTAATGAATACTATACTGTTGACGAGGATCTCTACGAGGATTTGTTTGTTAAAACTTAAAACTCTACTGATTGAGTACCGTTGTACGGGCAGAAATGTGCCACATGATTGGATTAACACTGCAAAGGCAAATCAAAGATGGATGCAGAAGAAAGGGGACAAATTTATTTTTGCTGGTGGAGGTACAATGTTTCTGAATGGTGTGGATGATTACTTGGACCAGATGCAAGAACTTATTCCAGGAATGAAAGATGGAACTATCAGAACAGTTCTCTACACATACACATGCACGCATACGGCATACATCTTTGCTCATATATGTATATGATTAAGCTTTGTATTTTGTGGACTTTACAGGTGGCTAGCTGGGGTGGATATTTACTACATCATGGTATATTGACCATGTCAGTAGCACCTCGTGACAACCATGAAGCTCAAGTACAGTTTGCTCTTGAGAGAGGAATTCCTGCCATGATTGGAGTCATATCAATTCAGAGGCTTCCGTACCCAGCAAATGCATTTGATATGGCTCATTGCTCCCGTTGTTTGATCCCTTGGACTGGCCATGGTGTGATATATGTAGTAGCATGATTAACATTCAAGCATGTTTCTGTTGAATTTTCTATGCAACAATGACAGTCTATTATTGCCTTTTAGATAGAGGTGACGATGATGCAAGATCTTGTAATGGCCTTCATAGTGGTCACGTGACCATGCAATTATATATTTTTACTGTATTATAAATAAATGCAATAAATAGCCTTCAGAAAAAATGGGAGTTTTTTGCACGTTTTGTTGAATAGGTGGAGTAAATCTATTGGAAATTGACAGGATTCTCCGACCAGGTGGTTTTTGGGTTCTTTCAGGAACACCAATCGATTATCTGGTTAATTGGAAAGGATAGGATTCTACCGAGGAAAAGCAAAAAGCAGATCATGATAAACTTCAAGATCTACTGCATCACATGTGCTACAGACAATATGCTATGAAAGTTGGCATCGCTGTTTGGCAAAAGCCTTTGGACAATACATGCTTCAACAATCGCGGAGAAGAGGCACTGCCACCACTATGTGATGAGAGCATTGATCCTGATGCATCATGGTGATTTTTTAAACTTTCTATACAACTGCCAAATTAATCACTGGATATTTCACTACAATGTCGACTTTTTATGAGTTTCTGCCGGTGAGGCCTTGCATACCTATCTAGGTATGCTCCACCTGGCTTACTGAGATTCATCCTAATCCATATTGTTGTAATCTAAGGACAGACTCAATGAAAAGATTATTTTCTAACTAATTGTGCATTTACATTACAGTAGTCAAGATAATTGAACAGCAAGATCATAAGTCCAACGTCCATATCTGTTGCATTTAAACTACCATCATTCATAGGTTAAGAAATATTTCTTCCTCGATGGTGGACATTGATGAGCAGTCTCTCACACAGACAGCTAACACCTCTTTATAAAAAATTATCAACTAGGTATTGCCTAAGTATGAAAATTTTAAAACTATAAATTTCTTTGTATACAAAGAAATAATGAAAGCCTATGTAGACTGGCCCTCAAGGGCTAAAGAAGTAGTTGCAGTTGCCTAGTAATTTCCACAGTCAATGGGAGAGACACATGTGAAAACATCTCTTTTGCTAACCAGTCATGTTTGTGAGAAAATGTCTAAACCTTCTAAATTCATTTGGGGAGCTAACATTGTTCTCATTGTGAAAATTTCAGGTATGCACCAATGCGACCTTGCATTGTGAAGTCTACCTTTGCATTCAAGCGCCTTGGTGTAGGACAAACACCCAAGTGGCCCTCTCGACTTAGGGAAGCACCTGCAAGAGCCCACTTATTTCTTTGTATGAAAATTGTAAAACTATAAATTTCTTTGCATACAAAGAAATAATGAAAGTCTATGTAGACTGGCCTCAAGGGCTAAAGAAGTAGTTGCAGTTGCCTAGTAATTTCCACAGTCAATGGGAGAGACACATGTGAAAGCATCTCTTTTGCTAACCAGTCATGTTTGTGAGAAAATGTCTAAATCTTCTAAATTCATTTGGGGAGCTAACATTGTTGTGTCATTGTGAAAATTTCAGGTACGCACCAATGCGACCTTGCATTGTGAAGTCTACCTTTGCATTCAAGCGCCTTGGTGTAGGACAAACACCCAAGTGGCCCTCTCAGCTTAGGGAAGCACCTGAAAGAGCCCACTTATTTCTTTGTATGAAAATTGTAAAACAAAAAATTTCTTTGCATACAAAGAAATAATGAAAGTCTATGTAGACTGGCCTCAAGGGCTAAAGAAGTAGTTGCAGTTGCCTAGTAATTTCCACAGTCAATGGGAGAGACACATGTGAAAGCATCTCTTTTGCTAACCAGTCATGTTTGTGAGAAAATGTCTAAATCTTCTAAATTCATTTGGGGAGCTAACATTGTTGTGTCATTGTGAAAATTTCAGGTACGCACCAATGCGACCTTGCATTGTGAAGTCTACCTTTGCATTCAAGCGCCTTGGTGTAGGACAAACACCCAAGTGGCCCTCTCAGCTTAGGGAAGCACCTGAAAGAGCCCACTTATTTCTTTGTATGAAAATTGTAAAACAAAAAATTTCTTTGCATACAAAGAAATAATGAAAGTCTATGTAGACTGGCCTCAAGGGCTAAAGAAGTAGTTGCAGTTGCCTAGTAATTTCCACAGTCAATGAGAAAGACACATGTGAAAACATCTCTTTTGCTAACCAGTCATGTTTGTGAGAAAATGTCTAAATCTTCTAAATTCATTTGGGGAGCTAACATTGTTCTCATTGTGAAAATTTCAGGTACGCACCAATGCAACCTTGCATTGTGAAGTCTACCTTTGCATTCAAGCGCCTTGGTGTAGGACAAACACCCAAGTGGCCCTCTCAGCTTAGGGAAGCACCTGAAAGAGCCCACTTATTTCTTTGTATGAAAATTGTAAAACAAAAAATTTCTTTGCATACAAAGAAATAATGAAAGTCTATGTAGACTGGCCTCAAGGGCTAAAGAAGTAGTTGCAGTTGCCTAGTAATTTCCACAGTCAATGAGAAAAACACATGTGAAAACATCTCTTTTGCTAACCAGTCATGTTTGTGAGAAAATGTCTAAATCTTCTAAATTCATTTGGGGAGCTAACATTGTTCTCATTGTGAAAATTTCAGGTACGCACCAATGCAACCTTGCATTGTGAAGTCTACCTTTGCATTCAAGCGCCTTGGTGTAGGACAAACACCCAAGTGGCCCTCTCGGCTTAAGGAAGCACCTGAAAGAGCCTACTTATTTTCTGGAGGGAGTGAAGATTTATTTCAAATGGATACAAGAATGTGGAAAGATATTCGTATATACTACTAGAAGGCAGTTCTCCCTGACCCAGGCACAAACAAGATAAGGAATGTGATGGATATGAACACAAAATATGGTGGCTTTGCATCCTCATTAATTGATGATCCTATTTGGGTGATGAATGTTGTCTCTTGTGTACTCAGCAAACTCATTAGGTACTATTTATGATCGAGGGTTGATTGGGACAATGCATGACTGGTTTGTAGATGGACAAACCCCTTCTTATGAAGTTGTGAATGATGCAATGTGGTCTGTTTCTTACAGGCATTATGGTTTTGTTTTTCCCAGGTGTGAAGTTTTTTCCACTTACCCGAGAACCTACGATCTCCTTCATGTAGATGGCCTATTCACATCAGAGAGTCACAGGTACAACTTCTTGTTTCTCTGAGGGCAAGGGAAAGGCGGAGAAAGAAAAAAAAGAAAAGTATATTGATGTCCATCAAATGTCTTGGATTATTTTGGAAAAAACATATAAAAATCCTTAGGAAGCCCTTCAAGGTGTATGAGATGTAAAAAGGGCAGACCAAACTGAACCAATACAATTCACTGCAATACCATTGAGAAGGTTCCAAATAACTATAGCCTACGTATGTTTCATATATTCATACATGTTTGCATGCATGCCAACATACATACATATATATATGCACATAAGCATATATACATGCACACAGGCAACTGGAAGTAGATACTTAAGGCAAGGGTAATCTATTTTATTTTGAACCCCTTTGCTTTTTATTGATGAAAGAAATAAATACCCATACTGTAGGAATAAATAGGTTTAGACAAGATTGCACCCAATGCTTTATATGTGGTGAGCGAAATAAATGTATTTCTGCTTCTATTCATACAGATGTGAGATGAAGTTTGTACTCCTAGAAATGGATCGGATATTAAGACCTGAAGGATACGTGACAATACGTGATGCACCCAACTATGTGTTTGATGCAAGGATGCTTGGAGAAGCCATGCAATGGAAGTGCACAAAATACTCAACAGAGAAGCAAGAAGTTGACAAAGAGCAACTACTATGTCAAAAACTTTTCACAAAGGATGTAATCTTCCAATGAAAAAGTAATCGTTTTCTCTAAATCATGTGTCTATTATCATCTCCTTATTGAAGCTATTCATCATGTTATGGCAGATGTCTTCGTATCTTCTTTGGTTTGGCTCTTGAATAGATACACAAATGAATGGATGATGGAGACACGTATTGGCTCAAGCTATGGTAAACCTTCAGCCTCAATATTGTTCATTTCAATCCCTTTTGTTGGGTTTTGGTTGCTGAATTTGTTCCAAATTACTCAACTTATCTTGGATTAAATAGTCAATTCTTATTTACTTTGTTAAATGCCAATTTATATATAATAATATTTTGATCACATTCGATTAAATTGAAAATCTCATGTTTGGAGAGTCCATGGTTTTCCTTTTCCAATATTCTATTGAACTCTAAAAGCCACAAGTAGTTCAGGTAAATTGATAAATGTTCATTCAACTGTACTATCGTATGGTCATGTTAAAGATCTTGACAGTATCAAATATGCATTTTCTTGACACTAAGTGTAGAATCTCTAACTACCTGCTAAACGATAAGTATATTACTCAATGGGAGCTTTAGTAAAATGTTGTCTAACACTCATAAAATAAAAATTATTGGATGGGAATTTCAGCTCCTATCCAATAGAGAAGATGATTTATCCACTCTAACCCAAGCCATGGGGGTATCAAATTAATTATTGAGTGATTCTTGCGATAAAAAATGAGCTCCTTAGTGACTTTATGGGCAACTAGTAGGAATCTGACTTCATCTCCTTCAGGCAAGGAGATATTTTACCATTCAACTACATTTTGTAAAATGTCTTATTGCTAAATTTATTTACTAAACATATCAAAATGTTACGGTTAATGTATATTAATATTGGAGGGGTAGGGAGTTTATACATTCAACGGAAGGAGATATACCAACATGTGCACTTGGGTGGTTGGGAGGAGGGTCAAGATAATTTTGTGGAGCAATTTATTGTTGCTATGTTGTTATAGGATCTCATGATAGACGCCCAACACTAACACTCTCTTGGAGTTATCTACCCTTCTAGCTGTATTTCTAGTTGTGTAACTTGCTGGAGAATATATGCAAATGCAAACTTGTGAATCTCCTCAATATCCTCATGTATACCAATTCATCACCTATAAGCATGTTTGTATACCAATTCTTGCATGGGTACCGTTGCTTAAACGTATAGTATGAATAGAAGACATCTATATCCTAGCATGTGAAAACACTAAATAAATGATTAGATTCCCATGGAAATGTAAATGATCATTGCATACCACCCACATCCTTGTGCTCTTCTTCGTATTGCATTTTATTATAATGTTCAAGGGGATGCTCAAGACATCATTGCTTGCTACAAATGAGCTAGGGGGCATACAATACATAAATTAATGGATGAGAAGCCTCAAAATGAGGTGACCATCTCAAGAACTTTTAAAGCTCGATGTGCATCATTGAACATATAGGGCATAAATTGCCCGCCAACGCCGTGACTCATGAGATATAACAACGGTAATTGTGGTGACACAGCAATAGATGTTATCAGTGATTCTAGTGGCATGCTAAAAGACAGTTTTGCTTCCACATAAATAACAAGTCATGCCATACATAAACACATAGTAAACTATACATACATACAAATACATACATACAGCCACACTACAAACTAAACTATGCATTACTGTTTACATACATATATACATTACTTAGACCGTCTTTGGACTCTCCATGGCCATCTTTATCTTCCCTTCCTCTCTTTCTTCTTCTTCCTCTTCTTTTTCTACTACTTCACTAGCATACGAAAGGCGTTGCCTGTTCTATCTTCATTTGAGCTACCATGGCTTCATCAATCATCTTAAGGTACGAACCTTTCCGCGACCTCAGAAATTTCTATCTCCCCCGTTGCGATTTGTCGATGCAACTTTTTCTCTCTTATGTATATGGTGATACCAGCTTTTTCGGTTTGTTTGTGACGCAGATGGATCTGTCATTCCATAGAAAGCACAGTCTTTTTACGCTTCAGAATAGGTCCACAACGATGAGATCAAATATCGTAACCAAATCAAGCGGTGAAGAATATCTGCAGAATTCCATGGCTCCTTTCCAACCACGATCTGAGACTGGTCTTTTTTTGTCACAACTTCTTCACACAAATCCTGACCTAGTTCCTTCAGCTGTAGAACATGAACTCGAGAGATTGTCTGGAAATAGAAAAGCTGAATCTTGTCAAAGTAGTATTTCCTCTGCATCAGCATATGATAAGGATCTGTACAGGTTAGTTTATTCTAAAACTGGAGTGGGGCCATAGAAAAATTGGATTTGGTTTCAGCATCCATGGAATTTGTTGTTTTTTATGATGTTATTATGCTAAGCATGGACAGGAATCACGGAAACATAGTCTGAATATTATGAATTGAAATGAAAAACGTTATGCCAAAGATGGACTGAAATAATAATGAAAACTTGTCCAAGATTGACTGAAACCAAAGAAACCTAGCATGGACTGAAATCATTGAAACTTATGCAAAGCTTGTAGCCAATGCGATTATATTATTGTTTTTAATATACATATATAGAGTCTACTGATTTATCACTTAAATTAATGTACAATTTGTAGCCAGTATGGACACAGACTACAGTTTATGGAGCTAATACTTATTTCTCTGAAGCTATTATGCTAAACATGGATGAAACCAAAGAAAAGTAGAAACTTGCAGACAATGTGTTTGTGATATCCATTAAGCACTATGACGTTTTCTCATAAGTTATTATTCTAAACATGGATTAAGCCAAAGAAAAATGGAAACTTATAAGTAATGTGGTTCTGATATCCATGGAGCATTATTTCTTTCTCTCAGAAGTTATTATGCGAAACATTGAAGGAAAGTGTATTTCTTCCCTAGGGTACTCACCCATGGAGCTTATAGCTGTTTGTTGAAGTTTCTACCATATATGTGAACTAAAATCAAAGTGGAAAGTTGTAGGCAAATTGTGTCCCTTGTATATGTATTTGTGCTGTTATAATTCCAAATATAGACTGAAATCATAGGAAGTTTGGTAAAGTGGATTTCTTCCCTAGGGTACTCACCCATGGAGCTTATAGCTGTTTGTTGCAGTTTCTACCATATATGTGGACTAAAATCAAAGTGGAAAGTTGTAGGCAAATTGTGTCCCTTGTATATGTATTTGTGCTGTTATAATTCCAAATATAGACCGAAATCATAGGAAGTTTGGTAATGTGGTTATATTTTAGTCCTTGGTATAATTATCGTGAAGCGTATTGTTTTTTGTCTCTGAATGGATTATGTAAATTTGAAACACGGAAGCAATCTGTTTAGATTTTTTGTTTCTCGGATGCAACTTATTTATTTTGTCTTTGAAGTAAATGAATGCCTGTAACGTTAGATAGAGAGATGGAGACAAATATTAATAATTTCCTTTTGTCTTCTAGGAGAATAGCTGAATTCAAATCTCAAGAAAGGTTCAATGCCCTGGAAGAAATTCTATATATGCTTATCGTTCGGAAGTTCATTGATGCTCGATTAATAATGATATCTAATGTAAGAATTCTAAATTCAACCACTGTACCTTGGGATGTACAAGTCAAGGAACTTGAATCTATACACTCACTTGAAGTTTTGGAATTAATTCGAGAACATACACTGCTTGTGTTGGGTAAACGAGGGCTCAGTAAGTACTTTGGCAAGAGCATGTTTGCACATTTAAGCAAAATGTCATTGAAAGAAATTTATGCTTCATCTGTTACGTATGGATATTTTTTGAGAAGATTGTATAACCGATTTCAGTTAGAGAAAGCCATAGAATTGTATCCTGACTCTGGTGATGCCTTTACAAAGGTTGGATCTAGTGACATTGCAGCAGCCATGGCTGTTTTGAAAGATCTACAAGGATCTACTACCCAAATTCCAAATTCAACTCAAATGTTGACTAGTGAATTTCTAGCATATATCACATCATTTGATGCTGAGACTTTGAGAGGATATACTATCATTAGATCAAAGGAGAGCCGAAGCGTTTCAGAGAAGCATACACGAGCTCTTTTTCAAGCTTTGGAAATTCGTGGGTCTTCAGATGAAGAGGATGTGTCTAAGATTAGCTTCTTAAAGTCAAAAGGGTTAGTGTTGGAAGCAGTGGCATTTGGCAGTTTTCTTTGGGATGTAGAAACATATGTAGATGGATTTTACAGCCTAACCTAGACCTGAAATCCCAAGTTGGAATTTATGATGTAGAAACATATTGTACAGAAATCTGTAAAATTGGAATGCAATAAACAATATTGCATGATGTACTAAAGAAAAATTGAGGGTAGTTTATGATGCACAGTTCATAATGTTAAAATGATTCCTTACATGATGTTCTGGTTTTGAGAATTATTTTCTTTGCATAAATATTTACTTGTCCATCTGGGTGGAAGTAACTGGCACAATGTAAATTCAATATAAGAACAATCCAAGGATAAAAAACGTCTATATGGTTTGCTTGCTAAGGCCACATAATCAAATTCTTGTATTTCACTTTGAAGTCTGTAGCTAGGATTGGTTCAATATCTTTCTAAACTTCAACATTCTGTAGATTGTTTTATGTCTGTGCCCTTTTGTCCAGCCCATGTTCAATCCCCAAGTTTCACATGTCACATTAATTGTGCTTCAAGAAAGTGTGTATAAAGTTTGTGAATTCTAACAAGGAGTACACATCACAATGCAGGATACAGGATTATAAGAGTGTTAATCCACATAGGATTAGATTAAAACCTTCACTAATTTAAAGAACCGTATACTCTAACCAGCAAGAGCAAGAAAATTTGGATGCCATTCTATACATCACAGTCCAAGATTCAGTTTGTTTGCAAAACTCAGCACTATTTGATGTCTAGGTCTGACAGAAAATTTGACCAAGAAAATCACTAAACCATTTTAGCACAAGTTGCCCACGGGTCCCAAAATATTTCCTCCAAAACGTACAGAATTCTGATAATTAACCAACAATAAATGGCCACTAATATCCAAGCACATTAGTTGCCAAAATTGGTTATCTGGATGAATTAATAAACACTTTTACACTTCCCATGCCATGTTTTCAAAGATCCATAATCCTTCATTGTGAAGTTCAACTCGAATCTTTCATTCCAACTGAAGCTAGTCTGCAACTATTACGTTATAGTGATAAAAGAAAAGGAGATGACTCAAAGAAGTCACTATATTCATCTGTACAATAAGGGCTCCATTACCAACCCACATAAAAGTTCCCTGTTTGGACGTATGCATTTGATGTAATCTGAATTGAACCAAAGACAATTCATTCCATCTATGGAATAGAATTGCAAGTATTTATAGAACTTCCAATTAGCTTCTACCACAGCCTTGGTCACAGATAATGAGATTTCCATCCATATGGTGCCAGTACACAGATTTTTATTCTACCACAAAGTCATATATGATCATTTACATTTTGGATATTCATTAGTAATTGCCAAAAGCTGACATACTTATTCCTCAAGAAACAAGTGAGCACAATGCATATATTCTCTAATACGTTTAAGGTTATGCAGCTTGTGCCAACCATACCAGAAAGTCATATATGATCATTTACATATTCAATATTCATTAGTAACTGTTGCCACAAGCTGACATACTTATTCCTCAAGAAACACGAGGGCAGAATGCATATATTCTCTATTACATTTAAGGTTATGCAGCTTGTGCCAACCATGAAAATGAAAGATCAAGGAGGCATTGCAATTATGTACGAAGAAGAAGAACAAGACACAATCCTTATTTGCAAAAGAGACAAAGATTCATGCAGCAAATGCATACTGGGCTCAGTGGGTTGTAACATACCACATAGGGAGCAGTCTTTACATCATGCTTTTTGGTTCCTACGCCTACCGTTTTAGAGACCTATGTTTAGACATTGCTAAATATGTTAATGAAGAGAAATGTTGGTCACTTAAGACATGAATGCAAAGATTGGACATATGTACGCCAAAATTGGAGATTTCCCTGTAGAATCATATGATGTACATTCTTGAATAGAGATAGATATCAAATAGAAATGACATTCATGTGATTGCAGTATAAGTGAACATGGATCCACCATTAGGAGGAGTATGAACTCTATGCACCTGGCCACTCTTAATAGAATGGTAAACGTTTCCTACCTCGAACAATTTGGCATGCCATAGAGCAACGAAGGGAGCCAACATGATAGGCTACTACATAATACTAAATAGTCACACATGATGCCTTAGATCTTATACAAAAATTTGAAGTTGGGGATAGATCCCCAAACTTGGATTACAAGAGTGTGCTTTGTATTGATTGTTGGTCCCCCTGGGGGACTCATGATGGCCTCTTGTGGATGTGGTCAATATATCATCATATTCATCATCATCTCACTCTCCCTGAAACAGAAAAAGTGAAATGAAATGTACCTTCTGAAACAATGCCTTCCATATGCTACCATCATCTGTTACTAGCGGCATACGTGAATTCTTCATGGAGACATCACAAAGGCTTCTAAGGTCAAGGTTAACCTGCATATGTTATGTTATCTCTGGAAAAATCTGTTCCATAACAGAACCTCCAGATTGTTTATGAAAGATGGAAGAAGAAGAAAACTATGCATCCTTCGTCTCAGAAATAAGGTTTGCATTGCAGCTCCTTCTTTCTGTTCCGTGAAAAATCTAAGACCAAATAGGGGCAGTACTACTGATACAGATATGGTGCATTGGACAGTCTTTGGAGTGAGCAAATCCTAATTTGGTCACGGAAAACAATAACATGTGTTAAAAATGCTAGACTTTCCTGTCTAGGTTTTTAGCTTGGAAACCATAATCTATCTTTAAAACCCTATTTCTGTAATCTATCTTGAAATCCTCCATTTTGTAATCTGGGTTATACCTCCTCTAATGTAGGGTTGGATTACCAAAAAAAAAACAAAGGGCGTTCATTATTCTTTATATCTGAATGCACAAAGAATAGATAACATTGACAGCCACCATACCATGGCTGATTGAGTTTTGCATGGAAATGTGGTATAAATTCACACTATCTTTTTCTTGTTGATTTTTGTCCAAAGTAGTGAGTTCTGTTTTTATTGATCTGTTTGCGTAGTCTACTATTACATTTCTTGAAATTTGACGTTTTCATCTCGTGTAGCCAAGCCAAAGAAGACAAGGTTCAACGTTATAAGCCAATTGGAGAGATCAACTAAGTTCTCGGCATTCAATTTCTGTCTGCCCAGTCAAGAAGGTCACCGCCGCATATGTTTTCATAGAGTATATGTATTCATTGTCTCTTCCCGATGAAATCAAATCACATTGCTTTCTCTCTTAAACACATACATATATGTAGTTCCACGAGTCTTTCGGTGGAAAAACTACGGGATTTCTCCTTTGCTAACCAAAGCATTTATTTACACTTGTATATGGTGCATCTTTTCAATCACCGCTAGCTATGGCTCATTTCATCAAGAAGTCAACCTCTATATGGAGACATCTCAATTCACTTTGCAATTTGTAGTCATATGGAGACTTAAAGGAGTCTAACCTCGTCCAGTGTCAAGAAAACACACACACAAGTTTTTTATTACTTTCTATCATTATTTTATAATTCCAACACCTTCTCTTCCAATTCCACTTGTTGTGACCACTACCTTCCAGTTTCTCTCGGAAAAAGTTAAATCCTTGATTTTTTTTAGTATCAACTTTTGTCCCAATACAAGTTATTGTGTGTCCAGCTAAGCTAGTGTGCCCTAGGAGAGGCACTTTTTGTGAGAGTACATGCAACATATGGTTATAATCTCTATTAAAGAAACAATAGTTGCAAACTACTACTTGCAGTCGGTGACATTTTCCAATGGTAAATAAGACTATAATAACACAACATATTGAAGTTTTACAAAGCAAGAGACATCTACAATTGGAGACCACAAGAAATCGAAGCTATATTATCTGGCTGAGAAATGGTGCATGATGAAGGCCCATGAAAAGTTTTTTTTGTGGATTTCAACTTTATATAGAACATACAGTCTATGGATTTCCATAGAAGAGGGGATGTTGAAACTTGAGGGTCGACATGGCTTACATATTGCGATAATAAAACATTTGATGAGATGATGATGACTCTAATGGTAATGATGATATTGAAGTATTTCTTGACTAGAGGTAAGAAACACCCCACATGAAGATGAGGAGCAAAGAAACTTGCATATGATTTAAAGTGATGAGGATGATGAACAACAATTCAAAATAACAAAGCATACGTTGATCTAATAAGCCAAATCATGAGTCGAGAATGACCTAATAACTAGACCAAATCATGAGGTGGGAATGACCTCATAATTAGGTTAGACATGGCGATCTGAGGTGTGATATATCATATAACATTTAAGATATATCTATCATTCAGGTGGAGTCGAAGAAGAAGGCATGTACAGTGTGAGGGTTTATTATATTCACATGCTCCTCGCACATACCCTTATTATGTCCATCACATCTGTGATTGCTCGATATGTGAGTTTTCGCATCGTGATCGTTGAGGTGGTTGTTGTCGTGTTGACGGAATTCTCCATTAAATATCATGTAATTCTTCATTGCTTGGCTTGTACTCTTCACATAATCCATCATTGAACCCAACAACATGTTGGGGTTCTTCCTTAGAAGTGATGAATCTGAATTGTTAATTATATCATTATCATGAGGATGTGAGCCACCCACTACTCCTTGATGATGATGATGATGACCATCATCCATCCTCACATGACGATGATGACTTTGGACATCATGATCATTATAGTCACAAATCTTCACGCTTCTCATAATTACCTCATTGCGGATATGATCGTGATCATTTACATCATTGCTAACCTTACGATGATGATGATGATGATGATGATGATGATACGCAGCACCCAATTCTGATCGTGGGCAATCGCAAGGATTGAAGGACGGAGGAAACACACCTTGACACATGATGATATATTAATCGCTCAAGACAAAGAGAAGGGGCAGACAAAGAAGCGAGAGGCACACACTTAAAAGAGTAACAACAATAGCTTCAAAGCTGAACTGTGCTTATTATTTTGCTCATATATGTGTTGAGAGAGACTCGTGGGGTAAGGAATTGTTTTGGGGCCGTGGTTTTCCACACTTTTTCTCAAACCACGGCTTCTTCATGCTCCTTTCATAATTCATTCAAATTGGACACACAATTTATGATTCGGAATGTGTGTCTGATATTTACTTCTTTTTTTTATATTTCTATGGCCTTTTTGTCCTACTCCCTCCCCATGTATATGGCTACGCACTCGTGACCATTCCATCGAGCACGTGAATCAGACGCTAACTTTGTCCGTTACTTACCCCCCTCCCTCCTGTTATCTCCACACTTCACTTGGCCCTCACTTACGTTATGTTACTTTCCCCGTATTAGAATGGTTTGATGTGCTAACTCACTCCGAGAGAATTTTGTCCTTTGGTTGAGTTTGTGTCCATCTTGTGCAATGCTAGTTGTTGTTTGTTCGGCCCTTTTGATTGAGTTACCATCCATTCTAGTAGATAGTGATAGAAGTTTGATACATTAATGAAGCTTGAATTTAGTATCATTTTGATGCAACAACCCGCACTGCATTTCAATGAGAGTAATTTCCAAACTACTAATGTGGAAGTTTATTGTTCCTTCCCAGCATCCACAAAGAAAGGAAATGGCCATTATTTTGCCTCTTTTCCTACAATAAAACATTGTCCCCCGAACATGAATGTTTTTCCGCTTAGGATTGAGCAAATGAATTCTAGCTTAACTGAACGTTCGTCCCGAACAAAGCTGGATTTGTTTTTACAGTATATTGATACCCATGCAAGTCTTTCAATAGGGGCCATTTAGAGGCTTAAGTGCATGTTGTTTATTTGTATTGTCACTTGCTACTACACACAATGCCTCTAAGAATACTACAGAGGTAGACCAAAACCACCTTTTATTTGACAAGTTCTCAAAACTATTTTCATTGACAATTAAGAGTACAACCCAAACATTTTGTCACTCTTCTATTCCATGGACTCCAATGTGTTAGAAGGTTAGGGATGTGTGGGGAAGATTAGTTGTGATGGCCATTGGTTGGTAATAATAATAGTCGTTCATACGTTTGCAACATACATATGTTGTATCAAGTGCCAACCCTTCACCGTTACTCTATTAACAAATAAATATAATAGATTGCTTATTATCTTGCATTGGAAACAAAAGAATATAACTTCATTGTAACGGTTCATCCTAAAGTGTTGTAACTTGTATATTTAAAATATGTGATACGATACAATGGATAGGCTCCTTACCTTTATCCATAAAATATGTATTTTTATCCGTGTTGCCAAAAATGGTGTTGAGTTGTCAACCCAAAAAACTTTTTTAAAAAAACTAAAATGTTAGGGATACCTTTATGATTCCCAATCTTAAACATTTTATCTTTCAAATGAAGACCACTTGAGGTCTATAATTGTAGCATCACCTCTCTTGTTACTATGTTTATCCCCACATTCATTAAACAAAAAAATATTTGAACTACAATGCTTTTGGTCAAGACAAGTGATTGTAATACAATTTGGTATCCTTTAAGGATACAAGGAAATGATGGATCGCTTCATTTTAATAGAGTTGCATGAGAAGCATATCATTGTATTATATTTACGGGTATGACTTGGAATGATCATGAAAATATTCTCTCTCCTTATCCCGGCAACGTAGGAAGTCATTATAAAATGTATTCCCTTCAAGAGTTTACAAGTACATAATGCAAGCAAGAAGTGTGCCAAGAAATCTAGGAATTCTTGTGGCAAGTGAGCAGTGAGTGAGCTTCTTAGTTCAAGTGATAAGCATATGGACTCCATGCATCATGATATTAAATTGTCTTGTAATTGAAAGCATTAGCTTACTTAATTTTTAATTTTTAATTAATCCAAGTTCGAATGTTACATCTCTCTCATATATTCAACTAATTGATTTGTGTTAAAGTTTTTTACATTATCAAAATAAGAAAATTTAGGAAATCCATAAACCCTTGACATTCTAGAAAATAATTTGAAATCCACGAAATGAACGCAAGTTTTCATTATTTCCCCAAATTCTCACAATCGAACACACCCCATAAACAATTTCCGCTTTCCTCTAAAAGTATGTTTTGTTTCGTTTTTAAAATTCCAAAATATGTTTTAGCGGCTCCTAATCACATGGAATGGAAATTTAATTGTGTCAATAAAATTGAATAGAACTTCCAATCGATTGGGGATATAGGTTTTTAGCACACAACAAATATATATGAACAATATTTTTGTAAGTGGCCGAGTAGAGTATTCACGCTACCAACCATTGATTTGTTCCCATGAATATCTCAAAGCCTAGAATTTACTATGTAATATGTAGGTAATTGTCAAGTGAGAATTTAAATTTTCCAAGATGAAGCTTATCAATTGAATCAATCAAATGTTTATTGTCAATGTATATTTCATTATGTGTTTGGTGTGCTTATAAATAAGCCAACATATATTTTGTAATTTCCGTAACAAATAAGCACATATACGTATCATGGGGTCTATTGATAGTGGTATATTGGACACACTCTTCTTATGTACAAAAAATATGGTACTTTTCTCGTGACCTTTCAAGTGTTACTCTTCTTTTATATATAGTTGAAAATGATAGTAGGAGATTTTTTTATTGATAGAACGTGAGAAAAGAAAATTGGGATGTAAATATAATATAATTTAGGGAAAAAGCGTGGGGGAAGGAAGGGGACGATAAAAGTTGCAAATTTCATAGTAAGTTATTGTGTGCAAAAAACTTTGCATTTTTTGTATAAGGTGGGCGACGGGTGTGAGAGTTGGCAATTGTGTGTTTGAGACATGGATGATGACATCCATCAAGTAGAATTAATGGCATGTGTAAGTTGAGGGCTCAAACCATGTGGGGCATATGGAATGCTGAACCCATGGGTTGAGGACACACAAACCATGTGGGGCATTTGGAGTGTTAAACCCATGAATCCAATAACATATCCCTTGCTTGGAAAAAAAAACCAATGTGAATCCAATAAATGTAGGGTTTTGCTTAAAATCAGAAGACATAAAAGATATGGTGTTAGTCATCAAATTGAGGATATGGTCTTGTCTTTCTAATGAAAATGAGGAGCAAAAAAGACAAAGAGAATACATTCCAATATAATAGAATAGAAGAAAAATATGGAAAAGAGGAAATTTGCCTAGGGACAAATAGGTCTATCGAGATCAAAGCACTTTGAGAAAGGAACCATGAAAATTCTTAGAACTTCCATGTGATGTGAAAGGGCCTAGGACCAAGTCTCGAGCATCTAGAAATAAGAAAATGGCACGGAAACAAAATCTAGAGCACTTTGTAATGTGACAGGACAAAAGATCAAGTTTAGTGTATGAAAACATGTGGAAAGGCACATGATCAAGTTTGGAGGACCAAAGCATGTGAAAGGGCTGAACACCAAGAATGAAACATCTTGAAATAAGAAAGGAACCTAGATTGATCTCAAGGTGCCTTCTAATGTGAAAGGGTCTAGAGTCTAACTAGCAATCGGCAACGGTTCGGTTTGAACTGAACCAAACCGTGAAACTGCGGCTTAACGGTTTCAATGGTTCGGTTCAAATCCAACAATCCGAAACCGTGGTTTAATGGTTATTTATTTTAAATAAAATAAAAAAATTTTAAACAATCTTTTCATTTTTAGACCTTATTCTCACATTTTAGGAACATCTTAAATAATTAAAAAAATGAAACGTTATAAATTTAAAATTTAAATTTGACCTATGTTGAAAACAGAAACCGAACCACAAAAAATGTTTAACGGTTTCGTGGTTCGGTTCAGGTTTCAAAAAATTTAAACGGTTCAGTTCCAAACCAGTTTGGTTTGGATCCTCTCAAACCAAACCGAATCGAACTGATGCCGATTGTTAAGTCTAACCTAAAGCATGGTGATCAATAAATGCATAAACCTAGTAGTTTGTGGGTAATGCCCAATGATTAGGGGAAAGAACTCCAATTGAAAGTATAAAGAGCTCCAACTGAAACGAAGGTGTGCATTTGGTGAAATCCACTTGGAGACGACACAAACCTACACTTTATGAAAGGTTGTTTTCATTTATAAATGTTCTATTATGAAGCTACGAGGAAAGGGCATAGTGTCATATGAATTCAGGGAATAGACTTTGGGAACTTGTTTCGACAAGTTAATCTCATGACAGAGGAATTTCTTGTGGTAGATTTCGAAATACGAAAAGTTGTCCTTTTTTTGAGATTCACAAGGAGAAAGAAAGAAAGAAAGAAATATTAACATCTTTTAAGAGGCCAAAATGGCCTATAAGACCAAATAAGAGATTACATCTTAAGTGGAGAGAGTATTATTTATTCATGCAAGGGGGAACACATGTAGAGATTCATAACGACAAAACAAGGGTTCATCTTGAATCAATGAAGCCGACATGAGATGTCCTCTTTATCGTTCGAGGAAATTAAATGTGGGTTTCAACTTGGATTGTTATTGCTCCGTGTCGGGATTTGTATTCCTTCATTGGGAATCATGTCTTTCCTTCATCCCTTTGTCATAGTTCTAGTTCTTCTTTTGTTTTTCACATGACATGAGTCATGACCTACCTCTTCATAAAGAGTTCTGGTGTTGAGTCTTCTGGGGGTTTCAGTTTGCAATTGCTTGATATATCTATAATCTGTCTATTACAACTTCCACAGATGCATCAGTGGAATGGATGTCTATTTGTTCCACCCCACAGGGTATAGTTTTTTCACAAGAATATATATTATTCAGAGCCAGCATGGCATAATTTGTTCATCGTCTTCCAATGAGAACATCATAAGTTGTATATCAACGGGGATTTTTGTGAGACTAGCATGAAAGAGCGCGTGTACCAACAGTCAAGTGGCCATGAGTATTGCCTTCTTTATTTTGGCTTTGTAGAACTGTTAAATAAATTCTTGATTTTGTCATGGAGTGTCCCTCTTAGTGTTTGGCAAACTACATTGCATGTAGTAGAAATGGTCAAGAAAAGAAGACCATTTTTGACAAGAGATGCAAGCTCCATGGGGATGGGAAGGTCAATGTTACTCATGTGTTCTCCTCTGTTTCAAGAGCACCATGTAAAGGCAAAGCGTGAGACTTGAAAATGCCTTGGTAAAGGCGAAATCAGCAGGCAATCCTGCTGATCAGGATTTGAGCAGGTATGACGTTTTGCATCTACAAAGACACCCGCCATAGTAAAGCCATTATCATCCTTGTTTTATCTACTCTCTTTAGTTCATATGTTGGAGAATATTGGAATTTTATTGGAACTTGTGTGATGCTTGGTTGTGCATTCCTGATGTTAACTCAATGTTTAGTGTTTATGGTAATTGAAAAGAAATTGTTGGCATATGCACTTGGGTTCAGACTTCCTCCATTGTGCTCATTCAAGATTTATGACTTTCATTTGTTCGTAACTTCTATTGTTCTTAGCTGATAGATAACAAAGCATCCGATAATTTTTAACCATTATGAAGACTTTTTTGAGAAAAGTTACTTGTGAACATGAAATTGATCTTGTTGCCTTACTCAAGTCATGTGCCAAGCAAAAGAATCTATCGAAAGGTGCAAAGCTTCATGCTTATATTACTCTCGTGAAGGGATCATGGCTCAAAGAGAATGTGTATATAGGCAGTGCTCTAGTGAACATGTATGCAAAATGTGGTGATCTTGAGAAAGCTCAAAAGGTATTCGATGAGCTTCCCTCTCGAAATGTAGTTTCTTGGAATGCACTCATTGGAGGTTATGTTCAAGAGGGCTATCATGAAAAGGGACTTTTGGTATATGAGAATATGAAAAGAGAGAGTTTCTGTCCAAATGTAGTGAGTTTTACTTGCTCTTTGAAAGCTTGTTGTGGCCTTGGGGCACTTGAAACAGGTACTCGTATACATGCAGAAATAGTGATAGTTCAAGAGAGTTCTCTCATGAAGAATTATATGCTAGGAACTTCATTGGTTCAGATGTATGCGAAATGTGGTTCACTTTCGAATGCACTACAAGTGTTCGATGAGCTGCCAATTCGAGATGTGATCACTTGGACTACATTAATTTCTGGCTTTTGCTTACATGGACATAATGTAAAAGCCCTGAGCTGTTTTTATCTAATGCGGCATGAGGGCCTCTCTCCCGATGCTGCTACATTTGCATGTGTCTTGAAAGTGTGTGGAAAAATAGGTTCTATCAAGAAAACCAATGAAATGCATGCCGAGATTGTGAGAGGAGGGGTTATGGAAAATGATACTATACTTAGCACTGCATTGATGGATATGTATGCTCAATGTGATGATGTCAGTATGGCACGACAAGTGTTCGATGAGATTGCAATTAGAAATGTTGTTTCTTGGACTGTTCTTATCTGTGCATATTCCCAAAATGATCATGCTGAGGAAGCATTGAAGTGTCTCGAAAGAATGCAATGTGAAGGTTTCTCTCCTGATGATGTGACATTTATTTGCGCCTTGAAAGCATGTAGAAGCATTGGGTCGATCAAGAAGGGACAGAAACTACATGCAAGGATCAGGAACTTGTTGCTACATGAAAAAATTAATCTTGCTACTGCATTGGTGGACATGTACTCTCAATGTGGTGCTCTTGTGCAAGCACAAAAACTGTTTGACAGCCTTAAGGCCTCAGAAAGAAATTTAGCTTTATGGACGGCACTCATCGCAGGCTATTCAAAGAGTGGACGTGGGGAGCATGCAATCAATTGTTTTGTTCACATGCAAAGGGAAGGATTACTACCTGATGCAGCAGCCTTCAATTGCACCTTGAAAGCATGTGGAAACATCAGAGATCTTGGGATGGGCAAAGAAATATACCATATGGTGAAGAGTGCAAGATTCTTAGAAAATAATATTGTGCTTTGTACTTCTGTTATTGATATGCTAGCCAAATGTGGTGCGTTTACTAAAGCTCAATATGCAATTGACGAGCTTCATAATACCAATGTGGCATCTTGGAATGCTCTCATTGCCGGCTTGTCCAATCATGGGCTTGTTGCCGAAGCATTAAAATCCTTTGAATGCATGAGGAAAAGGAGCATTTTACCTGATGCCATAACATTTGTCTGTGTTTTAAATGCATGTGCAAAAGTAGGAGCACTTGAGAAGGGTAATGAAATATATGCTGAGGCTGTTAGAGAGGGGTACTTAGCAGAGAAAGTCTGTGCTCTCAATTCAGCATTAGTGAATATGTATGTCAAATGTGGGGCCCTCACAAAGGCACGGAATGTATTCGAGAATAGTTTTGATCGAGATGTGGTTTCATGGACAACACTAATCACAGGATACACTCAGTGTGGACACAGTGAAGAAGCTCTTTGCTGTTTTGAAGAAATGAGAGCTGAGGGTGTCACTCCTGATAGAATCACATTACTCTCTCTCCTAAGTGCATGTAGTAGTTCATCGGGTTTGATGGATGGACAAATTCTGTTCGATTCTCTCAGTAGAAACTCTGGGATTTCCCCCTTGTTAGAGCATTATACTTGTCTAGTGCATCTTTTTGGCCGCAGAGGACATCTTGATAAGGCCCATGAGTTCATCAAGAAATTGCCTTTGGAATTTGAAAATTGTGCATTGTGGTTCACTTTATTGGGTGCTTGTAGACAATGGGGGAGCATCAAACTTGGACAATTAGCCTTCCACCATACAATGGAACAACGTCTATTTTCAAGTCCCGAGTCATTGTGAATGTCACAAATGGATGGATGAAACTGTTGCAGATGCACTTGTTATCTTTTTTTGGAAATTCACCAAATTTAGTGTTAAGGTTTCACTTTGGTCTTATTCTTGAATGCTCTAGAGATTGTTGAGACTCGAGACCAACGTGATGGACAAAGGTTTCTCACAATACCATGATTAGGAGATCATAGCTTGTAAGATGAAAGTTATGTTAAATACATTGTACAGTGCATGAATATATGGGAATCTTATTGCAAGGTTCTTCTACTTGGAATTGTAGTCATAAGGAAGATTTAGAAGAGGATAAGTTCCATAGAACAGATATTTATATCTATCTCTACATGTATGCCACATCCTTTTGTTTTGAACCCAAATTTACAATTTCGTGAGGGAAAAGTTAAATCCTGTTCTTCTCAGTATATGCATGTATCACAAATTGCTGCACACCTCAAGAGATTTCTCGATGAGTATATGTAAGACATGGCTATACATGGATGCAATTTGAATGTATAGAATTCAATAATTATGAACTGTTTAGTTCATGCTCCTGTTGTGCTATTTTGTTGTTTAATAATGTTATAAGGAAAGCTCATCATCACCCTTACCTTGATGTTCCAGAATCCTTTCTATTTGATTGTCACTTCTTTCTTGCAAAATGTAGAAATCAATTATGATGAGTTTTACCAACGTTTGATAGGGTAAGTATAATTTCAAAATTGTTCGAGGCTAAACAACTAGCAAAGCACAAGCTTTATTGCTACACCACCGTTCTCGTTTATTTATGGATTTTCAACTGGTGTTTCACATGAGTTAGTATGTGAGTATTACATGGTGTACAAGTGCAATGTTCTCACGTTACGTTTTGGTGGATGCCTTGATTTAACGTGGAAAATCTATGAAGTCTTATTTTGAAAGTGGTAAAATACCTTTTTAGAGTAGATTTTCTCACATTCCCATGGTTCTGTATTAAAATTTTCTGAACATGTGCTCAATACTATTAGGTAGCCCTTTTCATGCATTCCTTGGCAATGAACATGAAAATTGGATTATTGTTTGGAGAGTATTTTTTGGAGAGGAAGGTGCAACACACTATTGTACTTTGATCGACAATGTCTCCAGTTTATGTCACAAAACTTGAACAATTCATGGCTGAAGATGGGGATCTTCACCTAGAGGCTAGTACACGGCCCTGTTTCAAGAGGACTTATGAAAGCTGGAAATGGAACTCTCACGATCATTTTTGCCGGATTGTTCAAGCACGAGATGTGTTCCAAAGGCTTCTAACTACAGACGTGGTCTCATGGAATGCAATAATGACAAGGCATACATAACATGGATGTTGGTTGATGTGATTTTCATGTGGAAAAATGAAGCATACTCCTTGATCTTTTCATAACGATGAGTGGTGATGGTGTGGAGGTGAGAAGCATATTCTTGAGTGCAGAGGAGGCGTCTTGTAGCTAACCAAATTGTGGATATATCTTTCTTACCATGGCATTCATCAACAAAGATTTTGAACAAATTGCAAGGATTTGTAAAGGGCAATGGAAATGCTCTTGCATATTCACCAACGAGAGGTTGAGATAGAATAACACTTTATTGTAGAGGCCCAATTCCTATTTGCAAAACAATCTTTTGAATATGTCCACAACATGTGTCACTTTGGTTGAAGGAAAAAGAGGTTTTTGAAACCATGTATGACGGATATTGCACCATGGAATGCATTGATCACATGCTATGCAAACAAGGGTAATAGCTTTGTGCCATGAAGTAACTGGAAAAAATCCTACGTGAGAAGGTGAAAATAATATTAGACTACATTATTTGTGGTTTTCATAGGTCATCATGGCTAGAGCCATTGTAATGTTTTAGCCTAATCATTTCGTCATGTATGCAGAATTCTACTAATGAAGAATATATTTTTTTGAAAAAGAAAGAAAGAAAGTGGATTGCCCTAGTGGTATCCCTTTTCATGCATTCCTTGGAAATAAATGTGAAATTGAATTGTTCTAATAGTTTCACAAGAGTAAAACATAGTAGAAAGTATGGAGAGATAATAAGTATCCTCATGCAAATTCACACATGTTCTTTAGGAATAGGCATGAGAAAGTATGGGAATTAATTTGGAATATTAAAGTAGTTGATCAAACACTTTGATATCTATGTGTTGATTGTGAAAAATCTCACAAAAAAGAAAAAGATTGTTTCACTCCAAAAGATTTAGATGGGTCTATCAACCAAAGAAATCATCCCACAATATGTCAATATAATGCCTAATAGGAACAAGGAAAATCGAAGTGTTGGCATATTTGTTGTAGCAACAAACATCTATGCCAATTGAAAATCAATTGTTGATGTTGGATTGATGGTATAAATACTCTATCATCATTTAATACAACATTGAATCCTTAGGCATGAAACATTATGGGTTTGTAGTCGTTACACTTCAAATTTAATATTAAGTAGCGTGGATTCAACACAATTGGCGATCAAATCATTCACCAAACTTATGGACTAGTAGCGTGAATCCAACACTAATGGTTATCAAATCATTCAAAAGTGATGTTGATTCTTGGACCATCTTTCCAAGGAATTCAAAAAGGGCTAACTTGAATATGTAGTGAAAGCATATATCTTACTTGTATCACAACCAAAAAGATTGTGGTCCATGTGTACCCATGTTTATGATGTTGATATTCCTACACGTTCATGTACATATTCATCTAGATGCAGAATTACTAACTAAAATTTATCGTAATTTACATTAAAAACCCCAAAACATCATTTAATTACGGCCATTAAGTGTATAAGATGTATGAACAAATGCAAGAGGTGGACGGAACTTTTTTTGAACATAACATGAGTCCAATGGGATGAAAATGATCACATTTGCAAATGTAATTTATAGACATCACAGTTAAGAGCTAATGGAAAGTATTTTTACACAAGAAGCAGTTCATCATGAGATGCATTTTTGTAAGAATTAGCTAATGTATTGTGGCTCACATCAGTTTGCATTTAGGGCTATCATGCAATATTACCAAGTCCTTCCACGAGTATATGTCAATAGTTATGCCCATCCCATAAATCTAGGTCACGTGTCAATACATATGAATCAAATTCACGTTTTCCAAACCCTCTTATGCAAGGGTTAATTCAAGCAATAAGAATATATCTGATGGTCAATCGTGCATATACACCATGTGGACCGGACACATAAAACTTGAAAGGGAGACAGAGAAAACTAGGATAAGACCCTAAGGTATGTCATTTACTTAGCGAAACATTGGTTGAGCGCTCGAAGTTTCAGATCGAAGAATATTTCAGTTATCAAGCCTATGGAGAAAAACAAGCAAGAAATGGTTTCAACTATGTAAATTCCTTGGAGAAGCTTGTGTTGAGACATGCATTGGAAAAGGCAGGCTTCCAAACAATAGCTTTAGATCCGGAAAAACAATGGGGCAAAAAATGAAAAACAAATGCAAATAAATAAATAAATAATAGCAATGCAAACAAATATGTGAGTAGGAGGTAAATTTAGTGAGTAAATGCTAAAATTAATAAATAAAAAAGTGAGTAAATAACCACACAAATAAATAAATTATATATGTATATATACATATACGATAATGCAGTCACCAGTGAATAAGTAATTAATCGAAGATAAAATATGAATAAATAAATAAACGAACGAATGCGTGGTCGTCGCCTAGCCGCAAAAAAGAGGAAGCAAAAAGAACAAAAAAAATCGTCCGGACGCCAAACAAATTTAAATGTGGTACAAATTCTATGCAACCCTTTTTCACGTCCGCCTTCTTTCTCGTTCTCCTTCCTTCTTCTATCGTCATCGTCTTCTCTTTTCTTTCTATCTGTCTGTCTGTCTGTTGTTTTTCTGTCTTTGGTATAGCCTTCTCTCCTTTTTACCTCACCAAGATTTAGAGCAGATTTTTCTCTCGAAGAAGTCATGAATTCAAGGTTTGCTGCTGTGGCTTCTCGCCTTCTTCGATCTGCTCTCCCAGGTTTAATCTCTACGTCAGCCCCCATGCTTCCATAACCGTAGCTTCTCCCTCCCTCTCTTTCTCTCACATTCTCCATGCTTCCTCCATAGCCATAGCTTCTCTCTATCTTTACATCTCTCAATTAGGATCTTTTTGTGATATTTTCAAGAGATCTGATCATGTCCAGCAATCTAGGATGATCTGCATGTTCCTTCTTACTTCAGTTTGATCAACTGAGTTTCGTAATCTGTTCCTGAAATTTTAGCTGAATTTTTTTCATCATTTGTGCAGCATTTATCTGTTATATGCCACATGTCTTCTAATACTGCATGATCTACACTTTCTCAGAAAATTTTGTGAAATTTCTGAGTTACTCAAAGAAGGTTTCTGATATGGTTAAGCCTTTCTTTGGAATGACCAATTTCGGTTTAGTTATAGGCAGAAACTTTAACGTCTAGCTTAATCAGTTCACCAGTTACAATGTCTGACTTGATCAGCTGAACTGCAAATATATATATATATATATATATACATGCATAGCTGTTTTCATGTAGTTTCATCTCTTCTTGCGTTGTCCAGTGGGTTTTCTTACCATCTGATAACGTTGTTAATGAAAAATGAGCAGCAAGCTTTCAAAAACTTAATTGATTCTGGTGACGAGAATATCTGATCCAGTCATCTGAGTGTGTGTTATTCTTCATCATAACATATAACTGTTTTACCTGCGTTTTCATCTGTCCATAATATTCTGTGAAAATTCGAGTGTCCGTTTTATCAGCCACAGTAGGATTTTGACGTGGGAGCTGTAAAATTGATTGTCTTCATCATACTATAATACACATGCTAAACTAATATAATACAAACTCTTATCTGCATTATAAGTCATGTAAATAATAGAGCCCTTATATGTGTAATTCCTGCTACTCAGAAGCAGGAAAGTTTACAGGGCAGCTACATTTTGTTTTGTAGTGTTTATCATGAGTTATGGTTCTTATCTAGATCCATCTCTCTATCTCATAAATCACAGAGCCCTTATACGTATAATTCCTGCAACTCAGAAGCAGGAAAGTTTAGAGGCCAGCTACATTTTGTTTTGTAGTGTTTATCATGAGTTATGTTTCTTGTCTAGATCCATCTCTCTATCTCATTAAAAAAAGCTCCACGTTAGTCAATCTTTTAAGCCTGTTTATATAAGACATGGCTAGATCTAAAATCAGAACTAAAATGTAGAATATGTGTATAGTGTTTATCATGAGTTATGTTTCTTGTCTAGATCCATCTCTCTATCTCATTAAAAAAAACTCCACGTTAGTCAATCTTTTAAGCCTGTTTACATAAGACATGGCTAGATCTAAAATCAGAACTAAAATGTAGACTATTCTAAACGTAAAATTCGTGTTTTATAACAAGTTATTACAACAATTCCTTTAAGGCATAGATTCGAAGATAAATTCCCACAGTCACTCGCTGCAAATCCCAAATCAACTTTGAATTGACACCCTTAAAAGGAAAAAAACTAAATAGACCAGTTGGTATAATTTTTTACCCTAGCAGAACCAAGGCTCTTGGAAACTATAGCATAATAGGAAATAAGAGACCGATAACCTAAGTTAACCAGAAACAGGTGCAATTTGATGTAAAATTCTGAATCTTTTTTGTTTAAGAACACCATAATGCTTGCGGAGTTAGACCTATTGATGTGTTTTTGTGCTTTGCCAAGTGAACCATGTGTAAGTGTTTTTCTAATTGTATAAGGAAATCTGTACATTGTGCTTTGTTCTGGCCCTACTTAATTCTTTTAGATCAATTGGTCGATCTGATTTTTCTTCCCTTACCTGTGCAGAAAGCAGAGCACTTTCAACAGTGGCCATAGCGAAGGCTCAAGCTCCATCAAAACTCGCACATTTTGCTCAGTCCGAAAACACTGGTTATAGTAAATGGATTGGCGCAGCTGGAGCTCTCATATTGCCTGCTGCAGGTCTGCGAAACGTTGTTTTTGCTTCATTTTTTAAAAGACCGTCATTAAAATCTAAAATAAAGTCATTAAACAAATAATCATGTATTTCTTTGGGCTCTGTCTATGAGAATAACACTGTTGCCTTCATAAGTAAGCGTTGTATTAGCTCACAAAATAAAGTGAAGGAATACGAAGAACAACTCATAAAGAATTAGTTTATACCTTGAGTATTAATGATGTTTTGGAAAGAATGCTCATGGAAGCTTTTTTCTGATGTTAAAGTATTGTAAGCATTGTTTTAAGAGAATGTTTCACAGAATTGAAGTAAAGGCAAACAAAGAACATCATGTTGATATTTATGATATCTAAGGAATGTGTAACCGCAAGCTTTACTTTGTCCATTTCTACGTTGATACTTTATATACTTTTAGTAACTAAAATAAAGGCAAACAACGAGACACATCGCATAAAAACTATGAAGTTTGTGTTTAATACATTCTTGGATATGTAAAGATGTGAACTGTTTCCTGCTTTGATGTTGTGTTGCAGTGATGTTGGCTCAGAATCCAACCCTTGAAGCTGCAGAAGTAATTGAGTTAACTTTTTCTCCTAATTCTAGCTCTCATATTGCTTAGTTTTCTTTAGCATTCTTCTCAAATTTGCTTCTCATTAATTTTGTCTACTCACAGCTTGAGAGAACCTTCATAGCCATCAAGCCGGACGGTGTGCAAAGAGGACTGGTCAGAATGAGTTTTATTTGTCACCTATGTGTTTTCTTTGTTAATATTATAGAACCAGTTTCCTGTGCTCAATATTTTTCATTCATGTATTTTCAGATTTCGGAGATAATTAATCGATTTGAACGCAAGGGATACAAGCTTGTCGCTATCAAAATTGTCATTCCAACTAAAGAGTTTGCTCAACAACATTACCATGATTTAAAAGAGAGACCATTCTTCAATGGACTTTGTGACTTTCTCAGCTCTGGCCCTGTTATTGCTATGGTAAGAAAACAAGACGCATACGTAATGACAATAATGCTCATTTTCTCCTATGGAAGTTTATGACTACATATACATGCCAATCCTATAAAATCCATAACGCTCATTTTCTCCTATTAAACTTTGTGACTGTACTACATGCAAATTTTTGTCCAGAAACTAGTAATTAAAATTTGTGACCATATTTAAGTATTACATACAAATATTTGTCCCAGAAAATCCTTAAAGACACAATGCAAATAATAATGATTATATATAATTACCGACTATCATTCTTGTATTTTGCAATTATGCTTTGAAATCATGAACCAGATGAACCCTTACGAGACACCATCTTGTTGTAATGGTCTTATAGGTTTGGGAAGGTCAAGGTGTGATCAAGTATGGAAGGAAATTGATTGGGGCAACAAGTCCTCACAATTCTGAACCAGGAACAATTAGAGGAGACCTTGCTATTAGTGTTGGGAGGTGAGCTTCATATATGTCATTTAGATAATATGAAAGTACAAATATAACCTTTGAATACATGGTGTGGTTGAGTTCATATAGTTCATTATGATCATACACAAGCTTTTGAACTGGAAAACTCCAAAATATCCCTTCCCTGCTTTTTTCATTATTTTTCCAAGATAATTTGGCAAACCCCGCATCTCCGGTCAATTCATCCCCTTTGTACTCTCTTTGTGGGGTTGATGAAATAAGAGCAACTCAGGGGCAGTTGAGGAAATAAAGAAAAAGTTTGGGTTATAGAGTTTTGATCAAAGGTTAATATATGAACCCTGTTAATCCTTTGTTATTTGCAGAAACATCATCCATGGCAGTGATGGACCAGAAACTGCAAAGGATGAAATTGGCCTTTGGTTTAAACCTGAAGAATTGGTTAACTACACCTCAAATTCTGAGAAATGGCTTTATGAACCTTGAATTCAAGGTCTTTTTATGGTATATTCTAGAAAACGAAATACTTCTGCTGCTACATTTTTGCACAGATAAAGATGGTTTGATTGAAGCATATGTTTTACACTTGAGGTTTGTTCATATTCATAATTCTGGAAAAAAGGATATGAATGGTGACATGAATAAATCTGTTGTAGCGGTAATCGAGAAATAAGACAAACATTTTTAATCTTTGACTCATGTAATACAACTAATAACAATAGGGATTACAAACTGTCATCAAATATGTTGTTATAAACACTAACTACACTTGTCGCTATAAATATTGTTGTGGTGGTTTAGTTAATAAAAAACAGTAATTTAGAGTAAGGGCTAATAGGTCATACCATACAGAATTTTAAATCATCAAAGGAAAGGTAGCAACAGTCTACAGAATTCTTGGCTTAATTCTTAGTTTCTGAAATGGAAATGTTATTTTCTCTCACCTGTTTCTTCCACATCAGTGTTAACACGCATCCTTCCTCTGTCTCTCTTTGGTGTTTGTTAGAGAGAACAAAAGGTTTGATTGATCATCACCAAATGGTTAGGCTGCTTTTGAACCCTTGGGAAGTTGAAAAAAACTTAATCTGGTCTCTCTTCTTCTCCTAACGTGTGACAAGTTTATATACTAAGCAACATCTCCTCACACATCTCAACGTTAAAATATGAGAGTACATTATGCATGAATGGCCTTCAGGTTTGCATAGCACCTTCTCCAATACTGTGTTGGGTTGCTTGAATAGCAAACCAGACTGAATTCAAAGGCAAAAATGGCTTGTATGTCATTAACAATGCCTGTAATTTCTTGTGGACTTAGCATTTGGTTTGGAGGTGGTTATGACTTGAATCCATGACCTTGACACACAACTAGTTTCTTAATATGTATTTGAGGATAGCAGCAAAAAATACTCGGACTAGAATATATTCTTTACACCCACTAGAGAGTTCCAAAACTACTTTTCAACTTTCCAACACAGTTGGGTTCATCTCAGTGCAAGTAGCCTGGAGAATGGAGTACCCTGGTCAGCTGCCAAAAGAGGAATGCAAGTGCCTGGCAATCTATACTCAGAATTTCTGCCTACTTGATGGCATGGATGGCATATTGCAATGACTGTGTCCACCATGAACAAGACAGCACTCTCGAGGAGGAGCATAGCAGCATCACTAACAACCACCTTTATTGCAAGACATGTAACAGGTACCAAAGCCTAGGCCAACCTACAAAGACGGTTCAAATATCACAACAGCCGACAGTGCCTCTAGAAGCAATCTGTTTTCAGCATCAACACAAAGGATTAGAACGAATTATAACAAAACATAATTAATGTTCTTTTTTTAAGATGAAAAGTCAAGTTAAATGAAAACATAATTAATATTATATTTTTAAGATGATGAGGCAAGTTACAAGAAATTTGCAAGTGAAACAGATAGATGTTAACCTTCCACCATCACACAGAGCGGATTATAAGTAAATGTATTAATATACATTGGTCATAATGCCACATAAACCGTTTCACCTCTGACCTTTCAAAGTTTGATATTCAAATATGAGAACAACAGTTTTCACTGTATCACACATCCAGTGTGACTTCATAGTCGTGTGCCTGAAATTTCTTGATTCGGTAAAATATTATACGGAAGGATGTATTGTTTATCTTCCTATGTACATACAGCTCCTTTCTTTATTTCTCAAGATAATGGAGAACGCATATTACGTTAAAAGTGAAGAAAACACAAGCAAAACGTTCTTCTGCATTGCAACTGACAAACATATTGTAATAATGGATATATCACATCAACTATAGCTACAGGTGTATATGTTGCAGTCAAAATAACTTGTTTAGAGTTTTAAAAACAACTTAGAACAAGGATAAAAAATTGTAACACATACTTAGCAAAATAAAGGATATATCACATAAACTAAATTTAAAAATGTATACATATGTTCCAGTCAAAATAATTGTTTAGAGTTTTAAAAAAACCTTAGAATAAGGAGAAAAAATTGTGATAACACATATACTTACTTTAAATATAACAATTTAGGTTAGTCTTTCAAATATCTGTAATATTAGCTTATTCTTGTCAAGTATTTGTTTGTAATATCTAACTTTATCATAAATTTGGCGAACCTTTCAGAATCCATTGTCATTTGAAAAAATAGGTATGCATGACAAACGGCCCCCTTCTTGTGCGTGTAAGGTGTTTGGCAAAGAATAATGGTAGAAATAGACCAGCTTGTAAACAATCCAGAAAATAACAAGTTAGGGAATAGACCGCATTTTAAAACTTTTAAAGTACAAGAAAAACGAAAACCGTCTTGTAAACAACGACAGATAGCACAAGTAAGAAAAATAAAGCCACCTTGTGAAAGAAATAAAATCAAAGAAAGCAAATGGAAAAATAGACCATGTAAACAATCAATGAAAGCGGAATAGACCACCTTGAAAACAATCAAACAAGAGAGAATATTGAGTATTTGGTTAATTACTGAGAAACCAAAGTATAACTTGTAGTTGTCAACAATCAACGAACACAGAAAAACAAAAGAAAATTTGATAGCTGCACATTACGATGACGTGAGAAAATCTCAGAAAACCAGACTGAAGTAGACGTGAAAACAATCTCAGACAGATGTGACTGAAGGGGACATGGAAAAAGACATATTTGTCTGTGTATCAAGAGTTGCCATGGTGTCGAAGAGAACATAAGAGTTATGCAGAAATTCAAGAGATTATTACTGCATCAAATTTGATCAAATCAAAGGGCTTTGTGAAGCGTTTACTGCTACTTTATCAGGTGAGACAAAAGAAAACAGACAAGAGTAAGACGTTGAAATCAAACCTCATGAAACTTGTAAGGTCTCATGTATCTCTATATTTCTTCTTCTCGTTGTATAAAATTGGTCACCGCAGCCATAGGCTTTGTTCTTCTGGCATGATGAAACTGAAGTAGCAAATTTGTGTGCATAGAAAGCTGGCATGGCTTAAAAGAAACACAAACATAAGACAGTTTCAGAGAGTTTCTGCACAATGAAATATTTCTGAGCTTTAGAAGCAGGAGAAAGCGAAAGGATTTCAAAGAAAACCGTGGAAAAGACTTCATCATAACAGAAACTTGACACGAATGAAAACAAACATAAATTTTAGACAGTATTCCAGTGATTTTGATCAAAAGGAAACTAGCTGCGGATTAGAAGCAGATAAAACTGAGAAATTTCGAAAAAAACTGTGGAAAAGAGAGAACAAACTTGACGTGAATAAAAACCAACATAAATGTTGGACGAAACTCCAGCGATTATACGCAGGTAAAGCGGATAAATTTCGAAGAAAATAGCACTGCACAGCAAACAACAGGAACGGGAAACAAATGTTGAGAGAGAGAAAGAGATGGAGATCAGGATGAGGATGAAGGAAAATTTAAGGAAACAGGAAGGAAATAACACTGCAAAGAATCATACAAGAAACAAGAAGAACGGGAGGATGTGTGTGTGTGTGTGTGTGTGTGTGTGTGAGAGAGAGAGAGAGAGAGAGAGAGAGAATTACCTGTGAATACCGTGCTAGACATGGTGAGAGAGTGAACGGTAGAGGCATGGTTCCTTGGCGAGGTTTTGTTATGTCAATTTCCTAGAATGCCCCTGGAGCCGTGTTCATTTCTAAACCCTTAAACCCCCACAAATTGGGTTGCTTCTTCATTGCATTTAGACTTGAACCTTTTTGCGCACACACTCCACATCCACCACTAAGTCGATTAAATCACATTTCGCGGAATTACCTACACGTGATGCTTGATTTTCTCGAAATTAAATCGCATTACTTGAGATGGTGTTGTGCCAATGTTTTGTGTCACTTGGTGGTACACATACATAGCAGAATTTGTCTAACTAATTTGTAGTGTACGAGATAGCATTACGTCTTTGGTGGTCATGAACTCTACAACAATGGGGTTTTCCTTTTATGTTTCCATCACAAAATTTATTCACATTTCTTGCTTGTGATCATCATCCATACTAATAAACTTCTCCTGAAGCATATGGATTTACAAAGTCATGGCTCACAAGTCACAACAAAGGGTTGAGAATGATATTGTTGCTACAAATGTAGAATGTTCTTGTTGGTTGGTGGCCATTGATGGGTTTTTATCTTCCTAGAGTTTTTATCTTTCCAACATTTATTAATGTCTAAGATTTTACTCCTAATTTAGTTAATCTTTGATTGTAATCACTAGTTCACTCGTGACTCATTTTTCAGTCTCTTTTCTACGGCATCACAAGTCCTCTTTGTCTGCAAAGACCATCTAGGGTATCGTGAGACCTCTTTGTCTACAAAGACCATTTAGGGCATTGAGATGATATCATAGAGAACAATGTGGATGGTGTCATGATGTGGCATGGGGAATGGAAGAAAAAGCAATGAAGGTAGATGTCATGACAACTCAAGAATTTGCACATGGTAAAGATTGGATCAAGAAGTGACGAAAAGGAGTATAACAATGAATAGTAGATTAAGGAGTAAGAGTTATCATCTGGGGATGTTCACGATTCGATACTTGTTTTAGATTTATTAGATAAAGATCAAGTAACATTGTGCAACATGAATATGGGTAACTATGTTAAAGAACTTACGAGCAACATCACACACCCATTCAAAAACGCAAGACAATGGCATAATCCTAAGGTTGAACGTGCACACACAACAAAACATTTATTGTAGTTACAAGGTGAGTAACTGAAGTTAACCAATACATATGTATACACAATTAAACATTGTTAGTAAGTTAACTACTTCTCTAAGAGAAGTCATGTATGCATAATTGGTACATAGGGATCCAGAATTATTCAATAGTTAATTATCATTATTAATAAGTCAACTTCTTGTGTACTTGGTAGATAGAGTTCGGAGGTGTAGGAAGATTACATCAAGTAGTTAGTGAGCATCTATATTTTATGCTCTATATACTTCCTCATGTTTTCATAATTGCAATTGAGTAAGTGGCCTACAAATTATGCTCAATATTATCCCACTGCTTGTCACAACTTCGATTTCCCCAAGAGGCCCATAAATTATGCTATATATTATTCCTTTTGTTCTCATAATTGTGTTTCACCCATGATGTCTATAAAAAGATACCCACTGAGAAAATATCGAACAAGACAAATCCTTCATTAATGTTACCTTCATAGTTGTTAAAAAACGTGTATTCTACGTTTAGAGTAAGTTTTAGAATACTCTGAAGTATTCTACATTTTAGAACACCGTTTTTTAAAATTTGACGTATTCTACGTATTTAACAAGTATTTATCATTTCAAAAGAAAAGAAGAAAAAAGAAAAACTTTAAATTTTAAGAAGTATTCTACACGTATTGTAAGTATTCTACACATATTCTAAGTATTTTATGTATTTTATCTATAAAATACATATTCTAAGTGTTTTTTTTTAAAGTTAAAAAACTTGTAGGATACTTAGAATATGTATTCTACACGTATTTTATGCTAAGTATTTTACAACAATGGTTACATTCTCTCTCTCTCTCTCTCTCTCTCTCTCTCTCTCTCTCTCTCTCTCTCTCTCTCTCTCTCTCGATGAATGGGTAAATATCCCATTTTGTTGTAAACCAATTGTCTCATGGGCCAATTTTGGCCTTAGAAGATGTTAATATATCTTTTTTTCTCTTGGCACACATATACAGAGAGACTCTACCATGTCCCGAACCAACCACCCATTCCATTGCCTTCCACACCTCAATCTACCATGGGGACACTTTTTACACCACAATGGACCATGAACACAGTGGCCCCTATACATAAAGGAGGGGACCCAATGGACCCAGATACATATAGGACCATTATGGTAGGTCATACGCTCGCTAAACTATATGGTGCAATAATGGAAGCGGAGCTCAACGGTCATATGGAAACCTTAAGTCTTCGAGCACCTGAGCAGGTTGGCTTTAGACGAGCTTTCTCCACTATTGACCATATCTTCACACTTAGATGCTTAATTGACCAGACGAAGGCTCGCAAGAAGAAACTATATTGTTGCTTTGTGGACTTCCACAAAGCCTTTGACATAGTTCCTAGGAAGCGGTTGTTTGATAGGCTTAAAATCTTGGAGATACCAAATGACATGATCTGGGCCATCTATGCTCTATATGAACAACTCTCTGGGTGTGTAATATGCCCATGTGGCCTATCCGATTGTTTCACCAGCACCATTGGTGTAAAACAAGGTTGCCCACTATCACCGACTCTTTTTGGGATCTACATTGATGAGATCATTTATTTTATTGCTCGTAGGGGAGGCAGTTGAGTAACCATTGGGGGTACGCAAGTTAGTCTCTTATTCTACTCAGATGACATTGTCTTGCTCTCGAAGTGTGAACACGACCTACAAAAGCATCTTAATGCCCTAGATGACTTTTGCACACAACGAGGACTGGTAATGAATCTAGCGAAAACAAAAGTTCTTATCTTTCATACATTGTCTCGAGTGAGCAGTAAATGTCACCTAATCCTCTCTCATAACCCAATTGAGGTAGTTGGATCATATGTATATTTGGGAGCCACTTTTAGTGCTCATTCAAGTGAATTCTCGATGACCCAAACAACCAAAGATAGGCTAATGAGAGGGTATGCATCCCTCTCACTATTAGAGACAATGCCACCAAGAATACTTTCAAGAGCCACGGACTACGAGATGGCTCTTCGACTCATTAGTGACCCCTTCCCTCATGTATACATCAGTAGTATTGGCTCTAGGTCTACCATCTTTCATGTGGACGCAATTAGAGAGACCTTTGGTGACGATGTTATCACATCAACTCCAAAGAAAATCAACAGTACCACATGACATTATTAGAGCAGAGTTTAGTTTGCCCCCGATGTTAGTAGAAGCACTTTTTCAAGTGGTAGTTTTTATTCATCGGATACATAGCCAACCACAAGATAGGATATCCAGTCAAGCTTTTGAGGCATCCGGATCCCTATACGCGTCCGAAGACACTAGCTCTTGTTATAGCATTGTAGTGAGTTGGTTACTTGCAAATGGTATAGACATTAATAACCTACTTCCCCTCAAGTACAACCATGGGACTGATGAAGCTTTAATCTCTCATGAAGACCGTAATATTAAAGTAATACGCCAAGAAATATGGCAAATTTACGCCCGATTTAAATGAAGACACTAGCTCTGGGTATAGCATTGTAGTGAGTTGGTTACTTGCAAATGGTATAGACATTAATAACCTACCTCCCCTTAAGTACAACCATGGAACTGATCAAACTTTAATCTCTCATGAAGACTGTAATATTAAAGTAATACACCAAGAAATATGGCAAATTTACGCCCGATTTAAATGGATCACCCCACGAGAGCCACTCTCATCTAAAATGTTGTACTATAAGGAACACTTCTTGCACTTCTCTAGGTTAGGTTTTATTACAAGACCAAAATATCTAGATACATTCTTACCAAATGCACTAAGGGTGGCCATTGGACAACTTAGGATATCATCTCACCAACTTGAGATTGAGAATGGTCGTGCTAATAGATTTCCTAGAGAGGAAAGGCTATGTAGGTTATGTCACATAGAGATAGAGGATGAGTATCACTTTACATGCAAGTGTCCAACTTATACCGAGATAAGGGCGAAATACCAAGACATACTAGGACCCTCTCCCACCCTCTCCAAACTATTAGATACCCCGGATATAAAGAGACTAAAACAACATAGGGAGAATAAATTACAAAGTGTTAACCATAACCCTTTTCACCAACATGTAACTAATGTAATTTTTCAAAAACAAGGGGAAACAATGAATGTGGACACACCTACACCACTCGGCCTCTCTCTTGATGAAGCAGACATTCAAAGAACAACCAAACACCCTCGGATGTTGGGCTTCAAAGTTCCTTGACATGGAGTAGAAATGATTAAGAAGATAAGGGAACGTGAGCTACGCCTCCTAGAAGCTATGGTTGGGGTACCTTTTACATTGGAACCACGGGCCACATCCACCTCGAAACCCTTTGACCTCGCGCTTCTTTTCGAGAGACTTGGATTGAAATGAAACTTGGCCTAGTATAAAGCCATTTCCTTATGGAACATGTTTTTTTACTAGAACTATTTAGCTTAAGCTCTAGTTTATTTTATTTTATTTTTACTTTTGATGAATGGGTAAATACCCCATTTTTGTTGTAAACCAATTGTCTCATGGGCCAATTTTGGTTTTAAAAGACGTTAATATTTCTTTCTTTCTTTCTTCTTTCTTCTTTCTCTCACGCACACACACATCAATGGAAATCCCCATAGTTCTGCCTCTTTAACGCATGTGGTGATTCGATGGTGGTGATGAAGTCAACAAATAGTCATAATGTTGGAATTGAAGTGAAGTGGAAAATTATAATGTGAATGGTAGCAAATTGCAAAGACAAAGACCATGAAGGGGAAGAATGAGTGAATGAAGAAGGGAAGGGAAGAATGTTTTTGTCGTATCTTTCTCTACCATACTCTTTAAATATCCTAGATTTTGTAGATGTATGCACTTCAGAGAAGGTTTCCTATGGGCATGCCAAGGTATTACTAGATCAGGCATGGTTAATTGATCATACATGCTCGCATAATAGAAATTTTAGCATAGTTACAATATGTGTAACTAACATAACCAATAGTTATCTAACAATTCGTCATTATTATTAATAGGTCAACCACTAAAGTAGTGTGTACGTAATAGAAAAACATCCAAGCTGTAGGAAGATCCGAGTCTCGACCATGTTACTAGTGAGCATCTATATTTAATGCTTTACATTATTCTTCTAAGTCATAATTGGGATTAACACAATAGGCCTATAAAAGGATATCCTTGCAAGAAAATTTGAATTAGGCACATGCATTACTATCATAAGTCATGTTGTTATTCTCTCTATTTTTGTGTCTTTTTCTTTCCTTGGCTCCACCACTTTAACAAAATGTATGGGGATGTGAGAGAGGTTCTAGATAAAGAGAGAAGCCTAACTCAATTGAACATATGGTTGGAGATTCTCATCCCTCAACTTATCTTCTCTCTAATAAAAAATTTCGAAATTTGCCTGTTAATTTAATTAGCACAATAATATCATTGCATCAATAGTTCAGTCATTGATCATCGATTTTCATCAAGTTGCAAGCTTTCATAAGTACAAAATGCGCTCATTTTTATGGGCCATGCATATAGGGAAGGGCCACATTTAGCCATTTGAGTTGTGGTATCCAAACACAAGTAAAATAAACATCCACATAATGTTCAAGTTAAATGTTCATACCCTATTTTTTTCCAAAAAAGAATATACTCCATTAGTTAAATATGTCCTTATGTACACAACTTTAGTTCCCTTATCGGGTAGTCATTGCCTAAATTATCCTATCATCCTCAACTATTATATATACCCTGTGTTGATTGTACAAAATCTCGCCACCAAATGTCTACTTACATTTGGGTGACATCGCATATTTATCTTACACTTTCGCATATGTCTCTATATCTATTTCTTAGTTATCCACCCACTATCCATACACTTCTCTATGTATCTCATCTCATTCACACCCCTCTTTCAACTAACGGGATACCCTATTTATTGTTAAGTATATAGGTACAATTTGATACATAAATTAGACTGATTGTTAATTCTCATGTTACGTTATTCTAGTAAAACATGTATCATTCTTTTCTATATCTAATTTTGGTTTCTCAATTACACTTCAAATATTTGTATCTCTAGATTATCACTAACATTATTATTATTATTTCTAGGCCTATATTGATTCAATAATTGATAATTTTGACTTGAATTGTATCATAATTCATTACAAGATGTACTCAACCTAATTTTTCGATCATGGAAGGAATATGCAGTCTTAAATTTAAATGAGCTTAGGAGTCAATATTAATTATAGTAGTTTGGTATTCATCGAATTCATGTGATATTTGTTATCCATTTTAATTTGCTATCAAAGGGGCACATACATTCTTCACTCGCTAATTTTTAGTGTTAACTTCTACTTTAATTGACGTAAAAATAACATAACTGAAAAATGATCCATAAATTTTGGCACAATCAAAGAATCTAGATGGGTTATTGACTCATACATAACGATTTAGATCTCTCACACATAAAGTAGTTTGCTTAATAATCTTCATGTCACAATATCCATCCCCACTGCTTGGCACATTACGAGTATGGCTATCTATATGTTGGCTCTAGAGAAAATTCACCCAAAATAATATTTAGGTGAATCCTCGAGGGCTAGGGTTTGTGCCTATATAAGAAGGCTAGGTACCTTGTCATCAAGGTAGGCTTGATATATGTTGAGCCTATGTCGGTGTGGCTATGGCTCTTGTTATTTAAGCATGTGCAATCCTTGAGGAAACCAAGGTACAACTTCCGTCAACACTTGATGGTATGGAACATTGAGGAGGTTCAAGTCCGTCTCACATTGTTGTTAGGGGATACAATCCTCAATGGTTGCAAGCTCAAAGAGGACAATCACATTGCATTGACATGGCACACAGATCATCCTTGATGACAATGGATTAATAGTATTTGAAAGGGAGGTGCTCCTATTATGAGAATGGGCACATATGGTTTATATTTCAAACAAATGGTTTGCCTCTAGAAAAATATTCAAACACCAAGAATTAGGTGTATGAACCAAGGAGTTGTATCATTTTGCAAGAAATTGTACTTATTGTGAACATTGTACACTAGCATACAATGTGTGAATACCAAACAAGTTCTTGTACAATAAATATACAAAAAGACGAATGGACGAAGACACACACAAACAAATATTTGAAGGGAAGTGAGGAGAATAGAAAGCAACAAGAGTGCAAATTTTGCTCAAAAACTAGAATTGCCACATTAAGATGTCTTGCCACTAAAATACCGCAATTCTTTGTTAGCCACAAGCTAAACAATTTTGGTATGTAAGCCTTTGCATCATCTCACTTTGCAAAGAAAGAAACTTAGTTACTATTCATAAGAAAGTGTGAAAACATTACAATCTTTAGACATATAAGAGCCATTCATCTTGAAGAGTTAATTGTAGGAACGCAAAGTTATAGATTATAAATCTCAAATATGAGTCATAATATGAATAAAATGATGAATATTGTCCATCACTCAGATTGTAGTCCAAGAAGATCTAATATGTGTTTATAATCCCCTCTTATTTATTCAAGCTAGATTAGTTTTTACCCATCATATTATGAATAAAATTAGTAATACAATTTTCTTTCTTTGCATTATACATAAACATGCACCTCATATAACCACACTTCGTCATTTCTCAAATGAGCTCATATCACATAATGTAGAAATAATTATACATTGTGATTATCTTCTACTCAATTGGAATCACTCACTTAGATTGTCTTTGAAATATTTATTCAACTAATATATGTTTGAGTAATCAGTCAAATGTATCAAGTGCACACGAGGTCTCTTATATTCATATAGCTAACATGAGGTGAAAGACTTCTCTATCTCTTGTATTCATTGTGAGAGATGCAAAGGCACACATTTCATACATTATATTACATATGTTGTACAAAACAACGAAACCATTTTCTTATCCAAATTAGGAAACCACACTAAATTATACATGTGGGAGCCCATCCCTTTGTCCACCATTTGCACCATTGCTTCCATACATCTCAACTCACCTTCTCTTACTCACCTTCTCTTCTATGTGAGATGAGGATGTCGCACACATGTAAGAAAATATTCTATGCATATTTTGCCTTGAGCTAGTTTGCAACATTATTCCTTGATACAAACTAGATTCAACCCTCTCCATACACATTGTCGCCCCAATTTGCTCCCTACTCTCATTCTTCTCACAATCACAATGTTTATTAGTAAATTTCTTGAACATCGAGAGTCACTAAATTCCATAGATACTATGCAAAATAATTCACTTTTGGTCTCATTGGTCATATTTGACCTCGGTAAACAATACTAAAATCTCCATCTCTATCTCTCTATACTTTTTTGAGGATTTAACTAAGATCTTTAGGCAATTGCAAAAGGCGATTACAATGGCTTTACTACCGTGCTAGATCAATGGTTCTTAATGAAACCATTGTTGTAACAACATTACACGTCAAAAGAGCCCCCACTAACTTTTACGTACACATTTTCATCAAAAAACTTCCATTTGTATAAAACAACTTTTATACTTTGATCTCTTATAACCAATAAAAGGGGCTCCATTATTAAAGAACTTTTCTTAGGCATCTTTCCACGGTCATATGGTATATTGTGTCTCAATGGATCAACCAATGGTCGTTTTTAATATTTAGTTGTCAGTCAATGTACAAACCACATGATAACACACTAATGGATATTTGATCAATACATGTTATGTAAGAAATAAAGCCTTATTCACAATTAACAAAGACATCGGATTGTGTAATGAGAATCAAGATCATATATGTGCTTTGGGAGTTGGAAGCATGTTTTCATCATCAATAATGCACGACAACTTTTCTCTAATGAGCATACAAACAAAAGCATTTTTGTTGTCTCAAACAATATTACATTATTATGAAATATAAAAGCAACAAAGTCATCTCACTTAATAAGGTTATGGAATATGGGAAAGATATTTATAATACTTTGGTAAGTTTCACGTTCATAAGATCTCGATGAACATGTATTTGTTACATGCAGCCATAACCTTCTAAACGAATTCTAGAGGATAGTTTTAATGGTTTTATGAGCAGGAGTAGTGAGAAACCGGTTACCTTAGGACTTAGGACTTTTTTTATTGACCTCTTGCCCCTCCGATATTACTCATGTAATATAGAGACGAGGATGTGCCAAATTCTTTGACAAATTTTCAAGTGTGATCATATTTTGTTTTCTTCATAAAAAAAAGAAAGTTTTACACATTTTATTCGTTTCTCTATTCATTTCATCCTAGAGTAATCATGTAAGGTATTATGAAAGAGCCTAACGACAAAGTACAATAGAAGATCATGCAAGATCATGCATTAGGTTTAATTTTGGTTTTCTCCAAAAGTACATTAAAAAGTATTCCCATTAGAGAAAACAAACTCAACTCAACGAGGCAATCACACATCCTTCTTGTGATGCCAAGGTCACATTATGAATCCTAACTATATTGTTTTGAATTTCCCACATGTGATTTACAAAACTCCCATCCTTTGTGTGACACTTTCAAAATGCCAACATGTGCCTCACATCCAAAACTCACACATCCCTTACGACTCACATCCAACCAGCATCCCACCCACACAAAACATGATAGCATCACAATGACTTTCTTGCCCTTTCGCTCTACTTCCAATGTGCTTGTCCTTGATATGCTAATATAAAATCTAAAAGGTGTCCTTGCATAAACTATTGATTTTCAAAATAAACTTGCAAAGCAGCTCCACGAATACTAATCATGGTTGTTTATATCTTTTTCAACCTTCAACCATATTGTTATTGCTTCATTTATGTTTCTATGGTTTGTTGATATCATGCTTCTTTATTATGACAATACATGATCATTTTTTTCCTAGCTTTGGTATTTGGCCAACATTTGTTTAGAGATATGTATAGCGCCTCGGCAACACATTAATATTTGTACGTGTTCTTGCTTTATACTCTACCTCACAACTATCATCATGGTAAGATCCAATATACTGTTTATGAGACTATGAGATAAGAATATGATGCTATTGAATATTGTGATTTCCAACTAGAAGTTCATGTATTCTCCCCTTCTCCAAAACAATTGGTCATCCCTTACTTATGAACATTTTGCAATCTTGATAGCATATAAATGTTTTCATGTAGTTGTGGACTTACCATCTACATGCCACATGTAAAAGGTAAAAACGAGCGAGAAAGGGTTCCTCAATAGAACCACTTGCTTTAATAAATTGAAGTAAAGAAATAATAATGCATAAACATATTCCGAGATTGAATTGATAGTATGCCTAATGCTTTTAATAAAGCACTCTAGACAATGCAAATGCACCCCCCATCCCTTTCTTTTAACATGGCGCCATTATCTTGGTGGTCAAAATTAGACCAACAAACACGTTCATTCATGACCATGCCACGTTCTTATTTCAAAGCACATGTTGTATTGGTGTTTCACATTAATGTCTCATTGTCCCATGAGTTCGAGACAATCAATTGCATGTCTCACAATATATCTGTCTCTAAAGAATACAATGCTACTAGAAGGCCATATTTTTACTATCCCATAGGTGTGGATTCGAAATCAACAAATTTCACATTGGTCCATGCCCTCGTTGTCTTTTTGACACACAAGAGAATGCACAACTTTAGCATAACCCTCAAATTGTAATTAACTTTGCATTAATAATTATGTAGAAATATTTGGCCATTTTTCCATGATTCTTTTTGCTAACAAATCAAATATTTATCATTTTCTTCTTCATACTATACAATGGAGCAAAATTCAAACTTAGATTTGTTGAGTGGGGCATTGGACAATTCTAATCAAAATGAACTTCTAGTAATGATATTCAGCTTTATCTTTAATTGAGAAAAGTATATTATAAGTGTAGCTAGCTTGTCTAATTTTCAGGAATGGTATAGCAAGTCGTCTTTCCTGTTGCACTTCAAACATGCCTAGATAGGGAACCTAAAGCATCTCGCTCCAAGCACGACATGTTACGAACATATACACTTCTACTAGTAGATGACTTCCTGTTATTGTGATTTTAGTGTGTATGCCAAGAAACTCATCGAAATGCCAACCCAAGTAAACATCTTCCCATCAACGACTCGAGAGTATAATTTGAAATCAAAGAGAAGTCTTACAAAATCCTCTATTTTCAAGTTGATTTAAAGATGTAAAATAAAATAAAATCTGGTGTCCGTACGGAAAAAGAAAAGGTTTCCATTGCTTTCATTTTTTTAATTGCCAATATCTCACCCTTTTCATCACCCAAGGATATCTTCTTTGCACAATGACCTAGGTCACCTAACACATGAAGCTTTGAGTTGTGTGTGTGTGTGTGTGAGGGAGATAGTGAACTGCTAAGATATTTGTGTCTCGGAGTGCCTCGAACAAGTTTATAAAATGCATCCTTTCAATAGCAAAGGGCATGTGCCTAGAGATGCATTAAAGGAATTTATGAATGCTATCTCCCCCATAGCAAATGTCACTTTCGCCAATGTTGTTACTTTTACCAGTTGTGTTCGTATACAACCTCTGTATAATACGCACCTCGAAGCCCTTAATGGGACAGACAACTCAAGTTTTACCTTTTCGTGGATGTGAGCTTTTGACTAGTGCTATCCAATTCCTCTAATAAAACACTGTATATTTTCAAGCTTCAATCATACACATTCCCATCATCTCTCAAGCAACCTTTCAATTATTAGTGGACGGAATGCAAATTGCATGTCTTTTCAATGTCCAGTAAAAAGAGAATTATGTTCCTTACAAACATTTCTACCATATGTTCTTACTTGGATTCTTTCCCCATTTATTGTACAAGTCGCTTGGTTGTTTATCTCCGAAGATGTTACTTAAACTTGTCCTTACCTAAGGGATAAAATTTGTGGTCCCGAGATTGTCACTTCCCTCTGCAAGTACATCATTACTAGACTGGAGACATTTGGAGGCATAAGGTTTTCCTCGCCTAGGGCCAACATTTTAAGTCAATGTTCTTGGCATCACCTCTTCCTCGATCATCACGAGATTTTTCGAAACTTTGGTTACAACTTACATCTTTAATGTCAATGTATCACAACTTCGTACTGGTACTAGTAATTCATAGTTTGGTAAACCCCAAAAAAACACATAACACATGTTGCCTAGATCATTGTGTTAATCAGATTAACTAGTGTATACATTCGTTTGTTGCAATTGGAAACCTGTGGCAATTTCTGCTTCCTTTTGGTTAGATATGGATGGCTGGAGCTCACAAGGACTGCTTGAAAGATGCATACGATTTTGCATCACTCCATCAATTTTCTCAAAGGATTTTGCATACCATCCTGTATCATCACTATAGTAGACAATACTGTAAACTCAGTTTGCTTCAATTGCATTAGATACCATATAGTTAGTTTTAGCAGGCTTAAGGATCAATTATCTCCCATTAGTTACACAGCAGACCCTTCAATCAAACCCCCCACTATTACTTGCATTCGTGATATTGTATTAAGCCCCGTGTATACATTCGTTTGTTGCAATTGGAAACCTGTGGCAATTTCTGCTTCCTTTTGGTTAGATATGGATGGCTGGAGCTCACAAGGACTGCTTGAAAGATGCATACGATTTTGCATCACTCCATCAATTTTCTCAATGGATTTTGCATACCATCCTGTATCATCACTATAGTAGACAATACTGTAAACTCAGTTTGCTTCAATTGCACTAGATACCATATAGTTAGTTTTAGCAGGCTTAAGGATCAATTATCTCCCATTAGTTACACAGCAGACCCTTCAATCAAACCCCCCACTATTACTTGCATTCGTGATATTGTATTAAGCTCATAAACCAACAGTTATAAAGTTTTCGGAAACAAGATTTCCCGTACCCAAACACTTTCGTAATAGCAACACTGTTGCTAACTTTCACTAAATTTGCTCACGTTCCTTCTCAACCACACTAATTCATCCACACATACACTTGGCAAATAACTCTATGCATAACCTTAATACCACGATTTCACTTTATACCACGATTTCACTTTGGGAGATTAACCTTGTCAGAAAAGCAGTAAAATCTATATATAATAATCCAAGTAATTCAACAAAATTCAATATACCAACTCTCATTCAAAACATCGTACAAAATTACCAACTGCCTGGAAGGCTCAATAGCTTAAAAATCCAGGCAATGGTTTACACACACATACAAGTATTTGCATACATAATAAACATAACATATACGGTAAGGCTTTCTATGCACCATGATTAGAGAGACCTCTTCGTGGGCATTGCTTCCTATCATATAGCACTAGAGTATAGTTAAATAAACAATATAAAAACATCAAGATCTTTTTCATACTCTGCATCCCTCTGCAACATTAATCCAGGCAAGCTCTTCCATATCAAGATCAAAATTCAAATCATTTATTGTTTCTCCATCATCGAACATAACATCTTCTAATGCGTCCACAAGCTCTGCCCCAATGCTTCTAGATAAGTCTAAATCAAAATGTCTAAACTCTCCTCCAAAACAAAGGTTCTCTTCAAGGAGGAAAGGAGACATTATTGAGTTGAGATCTACAGCCATCGCATCGAGCTTTGCCCGAGCCCCTCCTACACCATTGTAGGTATGATGAACATCAACACTATACTGTGAAACTGATTGTGATGAGGAACAAGGCGAGGAAGAAGCATCCATGTTGCTTAGACAAGAACTCTGGAGAGAAACTGCAAAAACATAATTAAGGTCTATCAGATAAATGCCCAAGAGTTTAGCCAGACATTCCGAACCAAGATCTAACAAAGACGCACAAAATTTAAAAGCACGCATCAAGCCAAATTAACAGAGGCGAATGGTGGGCAACACTCAACAGCAGATTCGAAACAAGGTCAATCCAATACTAGGTAGCCAAAAGTTTATCCAAACCATTAACATCTGAAGACAAAGATGCCAAAAGATAGTCAGACAAAGCACTCAAGATCTCTTTAGCAGCAAGAGGACCGAAATATTCAACAAGGCATCGTGGACCAGTCTATAAGACGCAGATGAAAATTGCTCGACCAAACATACTAACCAACAGATATAGTAAAACCAGGCATACCAAACCCAGGGATCTCATATTCCCAAAGAAAGGTGAACAGAACACATCGTAATAACAAAGACTGTCTAAGGTGCCCATACAAAACAGGGCATATCACACTAGGCAAAAAGTCTTCAGGATCCGATCGCACCCAAATCTTCAACAGGACTGTAAGGTGCCCATACAAAACAGGGCATATCACACTTACACTTAAGATCAGCATGATATACCCTGTTGAACAAAACAGGGCAAAAAGTCTTCAAGATCCAGCCAGGCCCAAATCTTCAACAGGACATTTAACAACTAAAGTCTCTCAGAGATAAACGGGCTTAAATTAAACAAGAAGGCATATCAAATAGAGCAAGATCTCAAATAGGCAAATTTGTCCAGGAATTCTAACAAAATGTCAAACAGAGCACTGAACATAGTTTAAATCATCTTATTTGATTCATAGATTATCTAATAGATGAGAAACAGCACGATCTGTAATAATCTCTTGTTAAGATTAGTACCATCTCAATCTTCAAGAGACCAAGTAGTATCTGGCTTCGTTATGGTTTAAGAGGAGGTGGGGTGCCCAAAGACTCAGACTAGAATCAAATCCGAAGGTAAAAGACATTTGCATGATACAATATCAAATCAAAAGACAAAACCAATTACCTGAAACGGGAGATATTATAACCTCTGATTCATCTGGAAGGTCACTTTCAAGAACAGATGAGGGAGACTTCAACAGATAATCAAAACCAGCGCAAGATTGAACCAATTCAATGTCCATTTTTGGTAGCTTGTCATTACTCATAGAGCTCTTCAGAGATAAAACACCATCTGAAGACGAACAAGACAGTGGAGATGATGAAAGCCCATTACATATCATGCTGATCTTACATGTACTTGTACTGTTCTTGGCCGATCCTTCCACAAGATAAGGGCTCTCTTCTGAGAATTTCCCAATATATCTATTTTTCTCCTCTGATCCGCCAACAAGATATATATTTTTCTCTGTGATATCCTTCTTATAATTCTTCTTCTTCTTTAAGCTTTCATGAGTATCACTCTTCTTTTCTGTCATGAAATCATCAGCATCGTGATTCTTAATAGAACATCGGATTCTTTTTGCAGCAGCTTCATAGGCTTTTGCAGCAGCGGTAGGACTATCATATGTCCCAAGCCATAACCGAACTCCCCTCGAAGGATCTCTTATTTCTGCAGACCATTTTCCTCTTCTTCTTTGTCTCACTCCTGTGTATTGAGACTGCTTCCGCAAAACACTTCTCTGCTTCAAACTATTACTATGGTTATTGTTCTGTTTTGTGTTCTTCAGATTTTGTCTCTTCATCTTCTTCTTCTTCATCAAAGCTTCAGTTTTCCTTGAAAGTGGCCTTATGAAGTCTAAAGATCTCATGGAGTTACAGCTGAACGATCCATTCTGACCAATTTCAGAACAGAAGAAAGAAGGAGAAGGGGGGGTTGTAGAAGGAGAGGAGTGGGCAGGTATATATACCTCCCGTATCAGTCGTTTAGGAAAGATTCTTTCCTCGTCATCGCTAGAAGAATCCGTGGCATCAGGATCTGTGCAGATCAGGCGAATCTTCTGTAACGGTTGTAGAGTTTCTTCTATACGAAGTTTGTCTGAAGGTTTAACCAAAGGTTTCTTTTTCGCAGCCTGAGAGCTCACCGCAAGAACTGTCATTGTGGAATCGAGCGCTTACAATAATATGCAGATGACTTAAGGCGGCTATGGAAGCTGAAAGTCCACAGTTAAAAAGAGAAAACATATATTTAGGTATTAAACAAAAGGGAGTTCCATAGATTTTCAGTTCAAATATAACAGAGATTAGCATATAGGGCAGAAATAAGAAATACTTGCAGAGATAAGAACAGATCAGGGAAGATGGGAAGAAGGGAAGAGACAGAAGGAAGATAAGAAATTGACAGAGACAGAAAAAGGAAAGGAAAGAAGATGATGGAAGGAAGATAACTTGCAGGGATTCCCAAACAATCAGGAAGATAGAAGTCGACAGAAGACTTCATAGCAGAAACTTGCACTTAACAAAAGAATAGAGCGAAGACATGAAGGATTTGAAGGAAAAATTCAAGCAAAGGTGAAGGAAGATAGGAAGAAGAAGAATGACAAGGAAGAATACTCTACGAGATTAGCATTAAATTGGAAGGAAAGAAAAGGTGGAAGATTTAATTGCAGAAATTAACAATGAAAATGAAGAATATGAAGGGAGATTCGCATAGACTTACAAACAGAAGGAAGGAACAGAACGATTAAAGAGGATTTCCCACAGAGATTTGCATGAAATGGAAGTAGACGAATAAGAAGACGATGGCTAAAAAGACGGAGAGGAAGGAGGAGAGAGAGAGAGAGAGATGAAGGAAGATATGTACTCACAGTGTTCTAGTCCTTGTAATCCTGTGCAGAAAATGGAGAAGAGATAGGAGGACGCTATGTCGCGTGCTTTTCAGGGACATGGAATGAGGCGCTGAGCTGGGATCAGAAGAAACTCTGATATTTTTGGGGCTTCTGATGCCTGAACCAGGGTTAGGGAAACCTGTGAAATTTTAGGGTTTCGAGTTTTCTCTAGGCTTTATACAGAAAGAAACAAGTTTTTCGGGATTTGAGGCTTTTTTTTTTGTTTATGGAGAGACTCCAGAATTTTGAGGACCTCTCGGTTTCACAGAAACTATATGGTTTTTAGTTTAACAGCAGGTACTCTGAGATTTTAGGGTTACAGACACGGTTCTTTTACAGAGTTAGAAAAAGAAAAGAAATTTTCAGGGCAGGGAAGCTTGGGGGGTTAGGGTTGTCAGGGTTTTTTTTTTTATCTAGTGTTTTGAAGCCTTGTGTTTGGTAAGGAAGGCGTTTTTCTTTCTCTATGTTTTTAATTAGGGTTTTGAGCTTCAGTTCTGCAGCACGCGAAGGAAGGAAGGCTAGCAATAAACCCCTCTTCCTCCGCGGTGCTGAGAAGCAGAGAAAGGGAAAGAGAGAAGGGAGGAGTGAATGAAGGAGGGATATATAGAAGAATTAGAATAGATAAAGAAGAAATTAATGGAAAAGGAGTCGAAGAAGTCAAGCCTGTCGCGAAAGGCAGAGACAGAGAGATAAGACGGAGAAAGAGAGAAGAAGAAGAAGAAGGAGAAGGAGAAGGAGAAGGAGAGGTATATGATGAAGCGTGTAAAAGCTATGGTAGCTTTTTTACTTTAACTCTGTCTCTCTCGTTTAGTAAAAAGTCAGTCTAGTAATAATTAGGGTTTTCGTTTCTCTTTCCCTCTCTTCAGTAATAATTAGGGTTTTGGTTTCTTTCAGCAAGAATTAGGACTCCTGCAGTATTTCTAGGGTTTTTATTTCTGTGTCTTTAATAAGAATTATGGTTTCCATTTCTTTCTCTCTCTCTCTCTCTCTCCGATTGTGTCCTCCGTCAGGCTTTCAACACAGAATTAGGGTTTCTGTTTTCGTAGTGACTTCACTTCGTTAAGAATTTAGGGCACCCCTTTTCTCTCAGAATCTCTTCGTTAAGATTTTAGGGCTCCTTGTCACTCTGTTTCATCTTCTGTATAATAATCAGGGCTTTCTTTGGCTGTATAACTTTTGCTTTTCTCACTGCGAGGAGAATTAGGGTTTTCCTGCGTCATGAAGAATTAGGGTTTCATTCTCTCTCACTTCGTAAGTTCTCTCTCATTCTACCTCTTCACAGTCTCTGTTGCCACCGGAATGAATTCTCTCTCTCTCTCTTCTCATTAGACTTTAATAATCGAACAATTTTCCTCTCTCCTCCACTGCGATTTTGTTTTTCCTCTCTCTTATTCGACGATTATTCTCTCTCCTGTTCTCGGAATGAATTATCTCTCTCTTCGCATTAGGGTTTAATAATCAAATAATTTTCCTCTCTCCTCCACTGCGATTTTGTTTTTCCTCTCTCTTATTCGACGATTATTCTCTCTCCTGTTCTCGAATGAATTATCTCTCCCTTCTCATTAGAGTTTAATGATCAAACAATTTTCCTCTCTCCTCCACTGCGATTTTGTTTTTCCTCTCTCTTATTCGACGATTATTCTCTCTCCTTTTTTTACGGTAGCCGCCTTGGGAGTGAATGAATGCCTTTTATGTATCTCTCTCTCTCTCTCTCTCCTCATCAGGATTTTTAACAATGGCGAATTTTCCTCTCTCCTCCACGCCGAATTTCGTTTTCCTCTCTCTTGCTCAGTCAATTACTCCTGCCTTTTTTCATTCTTGAGGTTGCGTTTGGCGCCATTTATTCTGGGGATTTGCACCAAAAGCAAACCCTTTTTATACATTGTGTTGGTTCATTATTTTCGTGGGCATGTCCTGCGTTCACACTTGGCAGGGTGTCCAATAACACCCGGTTAGGAAGCCCTGCTTGTCTTGTCTTTGTCTTTGTCTCTGTCTCTTGGTCTCCGAATCTGTCTCTCTCTCGGGGATTGGATGCGTAGACAATGAGTACACTAGGTGGACAAACATGTTTCGCTATGCTTCATACTTCTCGCTTGTGCCCACACCTCGGTGACCAAAACCCCGCGACACTCATCCAACAGTTGACAAAGGCACCCACCCTTTTGGGGGGTGTTTGCCTTTCTTTCTTGTCCACTCTCTTTGTGAGAGTGGTGGATAAGATGAGGGGATGCAATGGATGTAACAAACGGGTGGACAAAACATGTTATACGACCGCAAATAACCCTATAAGCATTCATCCCCAAAAACAATATCATGGTGCCATGCGCGACAAAAGCGAAGTTTTTTCTTTTTTTATTATATACATGCATATTTATTTCCGATAAAGTTTTCGTCAAAAGAAAAGAAATATCATGGGTTTGCTATGTTCACACAATAAATAAAAAGGAAACAACCCTTGTGATAGAAAACATTACGGCCCGGTTCTCAGAGTTCAGGAAGGATTTCGCCTTATTTTAGCCGATAGCCATTTTTATGTTCAGTTAGTTAAATGTGAAGGTCAAGAAGATTTTAGCACACTTTCCAATGCTTTTAGGTTGTCATAAAACACGTCCCCTATTTTAGTTAGCCCATTAGGTGCCTTGTTTTCTCGCTCTCTTGAAACCCGCACATCAAATCGATGAACATGTGTTTTATTGCATTTGCCCTAGTTTCATGGTCTTCCACATGTTCCTCAAGAAAAATGGGGTGTGACTAGTAGACATCCGTCCACCTTCAAGTTTCTAGCTACCGAGATTAATGTCTCTTATGTGGACTTTTATCATCTTTAATGTTGTCCTTCTTTATGTGTAAGTCTATCATTTTTAGCACAATCACCACATAGTAGTCTCGTTTGTGGATTTCTATCATTTTTTGCACAACTATGCTTCAAAGTTCAAACTTTGTTGCAAAGCCTCAAATCTAATGCGTTGTTTTTTTAATGCAAAGGAAAATAATTGTACTTAAATATGAGACATGTGGAGGATTACAAATTCAAAAACATCTTGGGAGTGAGTACATACATATATGGATTTTTATGCAACTTTTTTTATGTTAAAAATGTTGTAGGAATGGGGGACAATCCATGATCTTGTCCTTTGGGCATAATGTCTTGTCTTACCGACAAATTGGTCTAGATTAGGTTCACAAGTTTTATGTGACATTGAGGTGGCAAATGTTGTTTGAGCAATAAGCTTGGTGATGAAGGGCAAAAACGTAATAATTTGTGAATGTACTACCTATAGGAAATAGGCATAAGGGTAGAAGGAAGGAGGACTCGAGAGTGAATTGATTTTTGAGGAGGAAAGTGGAGTAAGCACAATGAATGTTTATTTTATAACAAAAGAAGAGATTAGTATTCCAAATCCAAAAGTTCATAACCAAAGGCGAACAACATCACAAATCACACAAATAAAAGGTAATTGCGCTTCTTCACAAGTTGAATATGTAACCTTGTCTTCCAAATTCTCATTGTTGATATATATGAGTTATGCAATTTTTTATAGTTAATTATCTATCTCTTTTTAAACATTGGCTTGCTTAGTCATTGGGTTTAATTGGATTTGTGTTTATGGTGCATTTAATTTGTTGGCACGCAAGTGAAGTAACGACACATTACAATTAGAGGTTAATATGAGATTATTGGAAAGTGTATCCACACTTTTTTTATCTTTTAGAAGTAAAGCAGGCATATATAGTTAAAGTAGAAAGTGATGTCCTTTGCATTTTCCACATACATCCCATGTTGAATGTAATTATCCTTGCGCCACTTTGTGAAATGAAGTAACAAAGTTACACAAAATCATGGAACATTGGTTCACATGATTTTAAATTATTATTTTTCACCTGATTTTATTTGGGGAAGAGGATTTTCCCTATATTCATGTTTTCTCCCTCTCAAAACTTATATTCGTGTCAAATTTACCCCAAATAATAATTTAATGAATGTGATTAGTGATATACTAGACCTCGACTAATGTATTTCATTGGGACTAGTCACTTGGAGGATTGGCATCAAGATGAGCTCCATTGCTCGAAGTGTGCCAACAAGTCATTGTTGAGTCACTCAATATCTTGGATGTATTTATTCGATTGGAAATAAATACATAGTTTGTCAAAGTCTTCATACTTCCTTCTTTATCTAATAATACAAGCATGATGTTTCATCATTATTTACAACCATCATTGACATTATTCATTACTGTGGAAATGTTCGAGACACATAATGACCACAAAATGTACTCCATACAAATGAGAGATTGTTCCGGATGGGTTATCTTTGATTGAAAAGCAAGCAACCTAAATAAATAGTACACATGACTTTCTAAGGGTTTTCAATGTGATCATATTCACGCTACAAATATTTAAAAATAAAATATTGGTTTGCCATTGTCACGAATTTGCCAATTTTTTATTGTTTTGAAGTTCAACAACTTTTAAGTATGCATTACTATAGTTAACATGTTTATCTTTGATGTTAATCACTATAACAATATTATTAAAGTTAACACTACATAATTGTAGATTGAAAAGGTTGAAACTTGATTTGAGATAATTAGAAACCCTTCATTGATTCATTAGTCAATGTGCTATACTCTTGTATGTTCATAAATAGTTATCGACACAATCATCCAGTGAAAAAATGCTTCCTATTTGAGCCCATGAGGTCATGCATCTTATCCTAGGACAATTGGTTTACATGTCAACGTTTCATCTAATATAAAAACCTTGAATGGCGCACTGTGTATAATAACATAGTGCAAATAAAATAAATACCTCTTAGTTTGCGTATTTTCACAATGCCCATTTGTCAAGGTACAACACATTAATTGTATTTGTCAAGGTGCCATTTATATGATTAGGATGAATGTATGTATTTGCATTTGTTAAGGTGTCATGGATGGTCATGGGTATGCAATAGACATGTCAATAATGTATCATGCATTCGTCGTGGATGTATCATGTATACGTCGTGGATTGGAGGGGAAAACAATTTTAAATGCTTGCCAATTTGAGATGAAATCTCATATTTATAATAAAGGGCCTACATGTAGAAGAATTAAAAAGCTCAAACATTGCTTGCTCACAAAGCAAATCGTACTCAACCACACCTTTGATGTATAGACTCGATCACTTGGCCCATTTAGTTAGATCTTAGAATCAATTGTGATTGCATACGAGATCGCAAGCAGTGTCCAATGCAATAATTGACATTTAACCACACTTATCAATTATCAATTAGTGGAAACCTTTGAAACATCCACAAGTTTGATTTATCCCCTAAATGCCATACATACATTTCACTACGTTTTTAGTAGTCCCTCTCTCTCTCTTGACAAATAAACAAGGTCAACATGCAAGAAATCATACAATCAAACTCGTCCCCTCCCCCTCGCCCCGCATTTTTATATTTTTTGAGCGTGAAACAATGGAATAAAGGGAAATGACAAAACAACTTGAGGTATTTATTTATTTATTTCCAAAATGAAGCTACTTTCCCATTAGTTAGGAAGGATTATTACATAGAGAGTCTACAAGGAGACTTATACACACATCGGGGAGTCTTCCTCCGATCAAGTAAAAGAAGATGAGCCTACTTACAATGCCTTGCGGCCTAACTTAATGTAAGAAGCTACCTATATCTAAGGCGATGCCCTTCAATGTTGCCTAGTACGAGTCGGCTCTTGGGGCCTACAACGAAGAGTGGGTGGCAGGTGAGTAGGAAACAACCAACGTGGGGGTTGGTAGTTCCACCTCGGGCCACTCCCGCCTTGCATCACCATAGTGTGTTTAGGAAACAAGTTGAGGTATTTTTTTCAAGAGGGGTTTTTTCTCCAACACCACGAAAGCTTTTCATTTATTTCCTTTGAAATGCCCTCGAGTTTTTCCCATTTCCTCGAAATGGCGATGTCCGGATAGCAGGGCCATATAATTGCTCAGGTAGTGGATGGACGGACGGCATGAATTCATGGAGAGTAATATGGGAGTCTCCTTAGGAATATATATGTATGTAAAGAACAACCGAGGGAAGGGTGTGCGTGTCTATGTGTCTCGGGGGGATTGGGGGGGGGGTCATGTCTAGGAGGATCATGCAATATGGATGTCCTGTGTAGACCTTTGGTTTGAAAAAGCAAAAAAGAAAAGAGTCAAGAGAGAGGTTGCAGTGTCCGGCCTGGCAAGACGCCCAAGTGTGAAACCAACAGTGGAAGTCCATGGCCAGCCGAGCTTCCCGCCGCGTTCGCTTGGACTCACTCACTATTGTTATTCTTTTTTGTTCTCCTCCTCCTCTTCTTCTTCTTCTCCTTCTTCTTCTTCTTCTTCGATCGATCGATCGATCTTCTTCTTCCTCTAGCTCGATCGATCCATCTGCCATCTCTCTCTACATCGCTTCCTCCTCCTCCTCCTCAGAAGAAAATCCTCCAGTCATAACCCGAGCTCGTTATTCCTCCTTAGCTCTCTGATCTCCATGGATGCTTCTTCTGCTGTTGCAGCGAATGAAGATCACCAGCTCCCACCCCCCGTCTCGGAAGCGAAGGAACTAAAGGAACGAAAAGAAGATAATCCTAGTCACTCGGAAGTTCCCGTGAAAGAAGACGGAGAGGAGATCCATATTCATGACGTACAGAAGGAAGACAAGATCGATCCTTCTTTAATATCTGCAGCTGATCCGTCAGCAATATCATCTGCTGACGTTGCCCTTGAACGAATGCCTGATGAGCCAGTATTCGATGGAACTGAGAAATCTCCAGCGGACATGGAGAAATCTAGTTCTCAGGCAGAGAAATCGGATAGTATATATTCTGGAAAAAGCCAGACTTCTGCCTTCGATTTTGCTCGGAAAGGCGTGGATTGGCCTGAGAAGGCTGCTGCATTGAAAACTTTCGTGAAAGAGAGAGGAGCTGTGGTATCTAATGTATTGAGAAGACTTTCTGATAAAATGGAAGATATTACATTCAATACTGAGCAACCAAATGAGAATATGAAGATAGAAAACCTTGAATCTGTGGATCCTTTGCAAGAGAAAGTAGTTGAAGGTCCTATAATGAAAGGCAGAATTACTGTCTTTTCCAAATCTGGATGTCAAGATAGTAGGGCTGTCAGATCGTTACTGAGAAAGAAAGGAATCAAGTATGTGGAAATTAATGTGGACGTGTTTCCACAGAGAAAGCTAGAGCTAGAAGAGAGAACAGGAACTTCTAGTGTGCCACAGGTTTTCTTCAATGAATCCTTTGTTGGAGGTATAGACGAGCTCAATGCCATGGAAGATAAGAAAGAACTAGATGAAAGACTCAAGGAAGTGTATGAGACGGAATGCCCGTCAACTGCACCACTTGTTCCTGTGTACGGAGAGGATGAACCCCTTAATTCAAAGCTTGATGAGTTTGCAGACGTTGTTGCAAAATTGAAGGAGAAGGTTCAAGTGAAAGATCGATTTTATAAGATGAGATTGTTTAGTAGGTGTTTCCCAGCTGCAGAAGCTTTGGAAGTGTTCGCAGAAGATCAATATTGCGAGAATGAAGAAGTAAGCTAAATTTTCATATTTCCTCCATGCTTTGGTATGTAAACTATGAAATTTAGTCTATGTTATGCCAGTGCATGAAATATTCTGTATCACAATTTATACATTCGTAGAACACACTTGAATTTTTTTTATCTCAAACGAAATTCTTAGAACATTCCAACATCTTTTGGTTGAACTGTGCACGCTGTTTTTTTAAGTAGATCTAGTTTCGCAATTTGTACATTCTTAAAATTCACAGTCAAATTTTTATTATCTAGATATTTTATCACAAACAAAATTCTTAGAACACAAAAACATCTTTTGGTTGAACTGTGCACGCTGTTTTTTTAAGTAGATCTAGTTTCGCAATTCGTACATTCTTAAAATTCATAGTCAATTTTTTATTATCTAGATATTTTATCACAAACAAAATTCATAGAACACGCAAACAGCTTCTGGTTCAATTGTACATTCGAACATTATTTAAAACGAGATCTTCTATCACAGACTGTGCATTCTTTGGACGTGCTAACAATTATCTATGTAGGTCTTCTATAACAAGTTACAAGCTCGCAGGAACCACTAACGTCTTTTGGTTCATTTTAATATTTATCCAGCAAGATCTTCATAACAAATTGTACATTATAGAAATTGTTATTGTTTCTAAAAAAGTCTAGAATTTCTATCACGAATTCTTAATAAGAAAAAGCCCATCATACTTTGTTCACCATTAGGCCTACCTTCTAATTCATAAGAAAAGGCTGACCAAAAATGTTCTGGTAATGAACTTTAAATTTGAGGTATTTTTGAATGGATTTAATAAATGGGCCTCTGGGAGTCATGAGATGCGTTTCAAGGTATAGTCTGGCCTCTTCGAGGAATCAATACGGAGACAGAATCTTCAAGGTTCATACCCCTTTCTTATCCTTCCTAACGTCCAAAATAATCTTTAAAAGAATTCCATGTAGTTTTCATCTTATTCTTGATGCAAAATGATGTCGAATTCCATCTGATGTAAATGAATATGTTATAAGTACAAAACTATGATTTTGAACTGCGAAAGCTGACTTGTATCCTCTGCAATCAACCCTGGGCTTGATGAGATGTTAAGTAAAAATTCAAACTCTAGAAAGTAATAGAATAGAACATAGTAGTAAATATACTTCTCTATTATGGCATTGTGATCAAGCAAACAAGTTTGATCTTTGTATGTTATAAGTGGTTAATTTTTTGTTTAATTGATTAAATCTCAATCTTGTAGGGAGTGGATTATGGAAGAAAAGTTGGGGCCAAACATTTCTTCCATCATGTCTTGCAGTAAGTAGCTGTCTATTTGGTCAATCCTTTTCCATTCTCTGATCCATAAAGAATGTAATCTAGTTAGTTTTTGCTCATTGCAGTGATAATGTATTCGAAGATGGTAACCACCTCTATAGGTTTTTAGAGCATGATCCTGTTGTATCATCCAAATGTTTCAATTTCAGAGGAGCTATAAATATCTACGAGCCACTTCCTGCTACTGAGATAGAAGCTAATCTGAGAAAATTTGCCCTTGCGATAATTGACTCATATGTTTCAGATGATGGGAAACATGTTGATTATGAACGTATTTCCAGCAGTGAAGAATTTAGAAGGTATGCTTCTCTTTTGTGTAATGCAACATTCCTTTATTTTCTGCTTTACTTGATATATAATGTAATTATTCACAGGTATGTGAAAATGTCTGAGGAACTCCACCGCTTTGACCTCAGTTCATTTACAAGGGAGGAGAAACTTGCATTTTTTATAAATTTGCACAATATTATGACCATACATGCAATTATTCTGATGGGACATCCCAATGGACCGTTAGACAGAAGAAGACTCTTTGGTGATTTTCAGTATTTGGTTGGTGGTTATCCTTATTCTCTGTCAGCAATTCAAAATGGAGTGTTACGTGGGAATCGGCGACCACCTTATCAACTTATCAAGCCATTTGGACCAAAAGACAAAAGATTGCCGGTATGAAATTCTTAAGAATATTTTTCTGTATGTTTTTCACACACGAAACATCCCAAAGAAGTGAAATAATAACTCAAAGAAAAATAAATAGGATTCTTGTGTGAGCTCAATTTCCATGTACCATTATTGGGAATAGCAATATATGAATGCCAAATTGGTATTCTAGCTATGAGTGTGGAAAAGTTCTTGTGATGATGAGTAATCAATATACTTGTAGTTTATACATGCACAAAAGTATGTGTATTGTGTGAGTTAATGATATGTAGAAAAAGTTATGAGTCCTTGTTCAAGGTAAACTGAACTCTTTTTAATTATTTGCATTTCTCCATCCTTTCTCTGTGTTGACATCATTTTGAATATTTGCTATCAGATCAATATGAATCATTGAGAAGGTGAGAAACATTTCATCATTTTGTCTTTATCAATGCCATCACAAAGTTAGCATTGGTTCGATGAAATTGTGTTTAATATGATTGTACTACAACATTGTTCATTATTTACTACAACTGTTAAGAAATGTGTCCGTGGTGGTCTACTACATCGTATTGTGTTGTAGGAAGTAAGGACATCGCTAGGTACCAGGTAATACGAATAACATCTATTCTTGTCTCAAGGAGTGATCAAATCAGTCCATTGGATCTTTGTGAGTGTAAACATTGATGATATGGGTGGGCATCAGAGAAGACAGCTTTTTGTTCAGAAGTAGCATGATTGCTTTGATAACTTCTGCCTTCTTGAGCTAGACACTCAAGAGAAAATGATTGCATTATAATTGACTGTTCTGTCTGTACATGCTTCTTTGTGGTTCTTTTCACTATATCGTGTATAATGTGTGTATGTACAAACTGTGCATTTGTACATACATGGATGTCCTTACTTTTTAGTGTACATACATTTCCTTACTTTTTAGTGTGCTTTAAGGCAAGGGGATGTGTGTAGACTGTAGAGATGTTTCCATGATTACATATGACTACCATAAAAGTAAAGCTAGTTTTGTGAGAACCATGCAACAAAGTTTCTACATGTGGCTTGTACGTAAACTCATCTTCCTCATCAAGCTCATGATCTTGATGGTATAGCTCCACTGAGCATGATATTCGATATGCCTGGAGGAAATCTATGTCTGTCAGATATAGAGAGGCTCAAGATTCTCCTTCTCTGCATTCTGCTCTTAAAATTTTCATAATTAGATATACCTATCCTCATCCTTCATTGGTATATGTGTTGAATGCAATTTCCATTTTCTCACATCCTCTTTGATTTTGGGTCCAAGAGTTGAGTTTCTTCTTGTAATATGTCTGAGAAAGAATGTGCTCTAGCTCCTCTTGCATGAAATGGTCACACATGATAGCCTATGTACGTGCAATCTGCTATGTTCTTTTACATTTACATGGGCAAAAGTACCACCATCAGCCATATATGCATGACTGTTTTTTGAAGGTGAGCTTGATCAGCCTTTCAGTGTCCCACCAAGTTTTTCGTCCTCCCTTCAGTCACCTCATCCAGCTTAAACCCTTTATTCATCTCTTCCACATTAAACCCTTCATTCATCTCAACATCTTAGCATCTTAGCATCTTAGCATCTTATGATCATTTCCTTAATGTGCTGCAAAATATGTCCTAAACATGTGTCATGGGATCAGTAAAAAGCCTATTTCCCCCTTTTTATCAAAGCTTAAAATTTTTCCTCCAAATTTAAAAGCATAGATGCATAATGTGAATTGTAAGCCCGATCCTCTTATTCTCAATTATGGAAGGAGCGAGTTTATAATCAAGTTCCATGGTGGCTTCGTCCATACCCTACAAACACTCTTTATTCATCTCCACCACATTAAAACTTCCACTTTGACAAGTCTCCACAGCATGATTTGGAAATGTCAAAATATGTAGAGGCTCTCCATCCCATTTATGGTTTGCCCTGCTGCTATTATGATCTCTTTATTGTTTTAACTTGATTTATAAGCAGATGGGATATCTAACATTTCAACTCTTTTAGTTTGATTTATAAGCACATCAGCTAACATGTGATCTATTTGTTGCTTAATCACTGGTGACTAGGTCGCATTAACAGAACCTGAACCATTGATTCACTTCGCTCTTACAAGCTCATCACAGTCAAGCCCTGCGCTGAAGTGCTACTCTCCTGGAAATATTGATGCAGAGCTTAGAGCTGCTGTGCGTGCGTTTTTTCTGGATGGTGGTGTGGTAATTGATATGGATTCAAAGACTATTCATCTCAGCAAAATTATCAGCTGGTAATAAGGATGTTTATTTCTACCAATGTATCTGTCGTTTTTTTAAATTCTCAAAGTACTCTTCACTCTCTATAATTTCTTTCTTGCAAAGATAATTCGCAAAGGAGCAATTGTAGAGAGTTGATAGGGTTTAGGGTTTCTGATTCTAGGAGGGACATTTGTGTATTTCTGATTATATGAGGGCTATTTTTGTAGTTGTGGTATCTTGGCAAATTTCCCTTTGTTTTTGTGAGTAACTATGTATTGCTTGTCTAATGCTTTGGAGTTTTGTATTATAATGACAGGTATAGTGCTGACTTTGGCAAAAACGATCTAGAGATTTTGAGGTGGCTTGTGAATCATTTAGATCCAACTAATGCTGAGAATCTATTGGAGTTGCTTGATGGAAATCAATTCAAAGTTGTATACCAACCTTATGAATGGGCTCTCAATGCATAGAGGAAATGTGAATTTGCAAAATCTCGTTCTGTTTACCCAGGTGACAATAATCTCGTTTGGGTTTTTTTTATGTATATCTACGTCAATCACATAATATGAGAGATCATATTCTATTTTTTGAGAAATTTCCCTTATCAGCCATTTTATGGTCACATTGAAGAGAGTGATCTGCACTATTATTTGTAGTTATAATATTCAGGTTGCAGTCATTTGGCGGTAACCTGTGCACAATTTATTATTCCTAGAATAGAAGTGCTTCTTTATCGTTCTTATTCAATTCATTCTTCGTATCTTACCTATTTTTACTTGTATATGCGCTATGTTGATTGTTAGGTCAGATACTTATTAATTGTTAGGTCAGATACTTATTAATTGGCATTCAGTCTTCTATAAACTGGATTTTCTCATTGGGAAGATAATCTCATATCAATTCCTGTTGAACTTTCTACGCTTGAGAGCTTCCTTTGATTTATAAGGAAATTTCACGTTTTTGGTCAGTTAACCTCCATTCTTTTTTGTGAACTTATTGAAAGGATGGATTTTGTTATCATGGTTTTGCGTGCTATGTTAGGTTTTGATTGGGGCATATAGTATTGTATTATTTTCTGACTGTTATGAATTGTGTGGAAGACACAGTTCGGTGAACTCTTAGTGTATATCCATAATCCTTCTCATACATCCGTATAACATTCCCTTATTAGCTTTGTAGGTGTGTTTGCTTTTTTTGCACAATGTTTATGAATATTGCTTTACATAAAAGGACTAATAACCATTAGGAAATTCCATGTTTTCATGATGGCCAATCTAAATATTTGCCATCAATATTGTCATATCTTTTGCAATGAATTAGCAGTAAACTGCAGAAAATTTGCTCCTTTTGATGTTCTAAGATGCAAAATTAAATATTGGATTACCCGGGAAAACAAGGTTGTGGTATTTTTGGAATGTCCATAAATACAGAAAATTTAGCATACCATGTTAGAGGTGACTTGTCTTGATCATTGGTATGTTGAATTGTTATATTTAGAGAGGATTTCAAATGTTAAATGATGATAAAGTTTTGAACATTTTTGTATGCAGTTACGTATTGTTACATGCTGATAATTAGATTGTTCCATGTCTTTTTATCCCCAATTATCAAGAGAGATGAGAGCTATAGAGATGATATAAATTCAACAATCGGATAGACTTGGTATTCTGATAATTATATTGTTCTACAGGTTTTTATCCCCAACTATGAAGAGAGATGAGAGTTACTGAGATGTAGATATAACTTTAATAATTGGATAGACTTGGTATGATTTGTTGTTTACCCTTGATGAGATCAGTAAACTTGATAAGCTTTTACAAGTGTTAGACAGCATGCACAGAGTATGTATGTACTAAATCTAATTACATGGCTTGTTTAACATGCCTATATAATTATTATAGGACAATCATGCATGATGTATGCGTGCACAGAGCATGTACTAAATCTAATTACATGGCTTGTTTAACATCCCTATATAATTATTACAAGACAATCATGCATGATGTGTGCATTATCCTGCAACTCATTGGTAAAGCAAAGAACTATTACAAAATTCATCTTAAGGCTCATATTATAGCATAGTTTTGGTTAACTTCAATGGCTAACCTGTTTATTGTATTAAATCCATTGCTCTTTTCGCTGGATCACAATTAAATGGTGGATAACACCAACCAATCATGCAACTATATTAATGAGAAATTTAGATATCAAGAGAGAAAAATGTAACATTCTGAGGAAAATGTGATCATGGTCGTGGTCTTGTGCACCACATTTTGGTTTTACAAACAAAGATTCACTTCTTCGTCATTTGATGAGTGTGAAATGGCTAGGAAACCTATAGAACACTTGATTAAGAATTTTGACTATTTAGGAGTGAGGAGAGTCATTAAAGTTGAACAAGGGTCTAGTAGCCCACCTTATATACTTGTATAAACCATATAGGATGATTGTATGCGCTTCTATTGCTTGTTAAATGTATGTATTAATATGTTGCGCTGTTGTGTGGCTTGCCAACCCTTGCGCCTACACTCCTCTTGTATTACCCAAACTATCGTGCGTGCACGAGAGGCTATGGCAGCATGGAGTGAAAGGAGAAGCATTGAAGCATTCGAGGTTATCAAGATTGCTCAAAGCTGCTTTGTCATCCTAAGGGAATGATTTTAAGAGTAGGAAGGTTATCAAGATGCCCTCAATTAGGTGCAGAATAATCTAATCCTTTGGTAGTATAACAAGTCATACATCTAAGCATGTTTGCGCAGGTCACAAAGAACAGGGTAGTCATAAATTATGCATGTCCATATACATTCTCTATCAGCAGGCAAATGTTTGTGAACTTGTAATAATGATTCACAAGCAAAACTGTTTTTTATCCGTGAAGATTGCATTCCTATTTATAAAATTAGAAGTTCACACATAATATTCAGGATGGAGAGAAACGCCACATTTTTTTCCTTCACCGGCATTGCCATCATATTCATATGCATAGGTGAGACTGTCATTTTCATGAACTCATCAACTATCATAGCGACTCTTCATTCTGGCTGGCTGAACTTCATGATGAGTATTCTCTAAGTGTATACTAATTTAGCTGCTCAGTTTTCCACGACTTTAATGCATCTTCACATATAGCTTCTAGCTTAAGGGTGAGACCAAAAATGTTGAACCAACTACCGTTTCTACCAGTACAGGAGTGCGCATCTCAAGTAAACTCTTTGCACCCTGCTTCCTATCTGTAAACGTAACAGCTAAACTAAAGAATTATACAGTAAAATATACGAGTATGTCTTAAGTAAACTATTTGCAACCTGCTGCCTAACTGCAAAAGCAACAGCTAAACTTGAGAAATGTTGAACCAAATACCGTTTCTACCAGTACAGGAATGCGCGTCTCAAGTAAACTCTTTGCACCCTGCTTCCTATCTGTAAACGTAACAGCTAAACTAAAGAATTATACAGTAAAATATACGAGTATGTCTTAAGTAAACTATTTGCAACCTGCTGCCTAACTGCAAAAGCAACAGCTAAACTTGAGAATTATACAGTAAAAATATAACAATAATATCACCTACATCGTTCTGTCACAGTAAAACAGTTTCAAAATAACAAAGGATTCAAAATAAACACATTTAAGGTTGTTTAGACTCGTCGTACTACATGCTTCCATGAACAAAATAGTGACTCAATTAGAATAGGAGAAAGTTGCTTTTGACAATGTGCTTCCCAAGAATTTATACATCCACCTGCCACAGATAATGAAAAAACAGAAGTTGAAACTCCTTTATTTTCTTTTTACTCGTACATGACTAGGTGTGTACATTAGCAAATACAACGCTCCTGAATGGTTCAGAATTTAGCACTGTAAGCAAATGGAAACAAACTGTACCTTCAGAACCTAAAATTGAAGGGGTAAAACCCATTGGGCTCTAGATGTGTAACGAAACTCTTGATTGCATCAAATAAATATGAACACAACATAAAGAAGCACCATACACTTTTCAACTCAAATTTACCCACATACAGAAGTATATGATCACTGGAATGTAGAGTCCTTATGTGGTAAGTGAATATTTAGAAACTCTCATGGCAAGCACGCTCTTCATGTCCATGTGCCATCAATATTAGCGACATAAAGTTCCAAAGCCTTTTTTGTCCACATTTCAAGCCATGATTTTCAGTCACTATCTTTGAAGTCGTAGAGCTGCCGGATATTTCCTGAAGCTGCAAGTTTATCATGTAAATTCAAAACTCAATGGACAGTATGTTCAGCAAATCAGCAAAACACACAGGTATATTTGCAAGAAAAATCAAAGGTTTTCAATTTTCCTTTTTAACAAAATATAGTATATGTTTGAAGATAGGGTATTTTCATGGTTTATTAAATCTCACAGGCATTCTAATAAATAATAATTCTCGTTTCTCCTAGAAAACAAGGGTGAATGGACTTGAATCAGACCAAGAATAATTGAAAAATCTTGGAACGTATGCTTAGCAATCACTCTATGGGGAACTCAATCTTATTTTCTTACCATGGAGCCATTCTCGAAAATGAACATGAATAGCTTGCGATAGGTCTTGTCTCCTGCTATCGTCAATTGATGCATTCCTCAGAGTCTGCCTTAAAGACTCCACAGCTTTGTTCTGTTAAAAGGAAGAAGATAAGGCATTTAGTTACTAGGTTAAATGAGTAAAAAGAATTCATGCTCTTTGAAGAGATGAAATGACCTAGTTAATTCCTTAAAATGGTTTCTAAAACAACGAATCATTGGCTCAACTGTAAAGACTACATATATGTTCACGGTATTAATAAACTAGAATAAAACCTAATCACCATATTTTTAGCACAACCATGTATCAAGCATTATTGCTCCAGACATAACAAGAAGGATTCTTGCTCCAAAAGATATGCCGTTAGCTAAGGATATTAATTAGTACAGTTACGAAAATGCAGAATGATTTTATTTCATATCACTCTTATAGTGAAATACCATCAAATTGAAGCCAAATTCCATATTAAATTAATCGCTTGCCATATAATTTAGGCAGAGCCACGCTCAGATATCTGTAGCAAACCAACCAGAAGTGTAAATAAATCACTAGCAAGGATTTGGACTTCTTGGTACCTCATGGATCATAGAGAATCATCAGTCCTCTGTAACTTTGATAAACCCTTATAGAGTGGAAACATAATCACAAGTAAAATAACAAATCATGAAGAACAAACATAGCACATCAAGTTTTATTCTTCCAAAGTAAGCATAACTTTGGATAACTTTGGTTTTCATTAAAATTAACAAACCGTTTGAAAGAATGGCATTGTCATTGTACACATACAAAAAGATTCAGAACAATTGATCAATAAAGTAAGAAGGAAAAAAAGTCAGGATTTCTATGCTTGGGGACATCCTTCGGCATCTGCCTACCCTGTCATGTACATGACTTAACACTCCTGGTTACACTGTCCTGCTCTTGGAGGTATCCTGGTTTCCACAGATATTATGTAGACTTCTTTAATAATTAATTATTAATTACAACCTTGCACGGATGATGACAAATCTCAGCACAAATAGCGACATATTCAAACTAATTTGATTATACTCATCACCACAATCTGATTTCTTGATCTTACTAATCAAGACTATACCGTAACTCCTCCAATTTCCATCTAGTCCTTAAACTTTAGCACAAAACGTAAGAACTTCATGAAAAATACAAATCTACCTTTTGTTGTTGAGCTGCCAAGTATGCCTTCGGCAATATAAATGGATTGGCTTCTGTTCTGGGCTGATGGTTGAGCTCGGCATCATTCCATTTTGGGATCTACTCATAATCACATCCCAAATAAATACTATACACTTGTCTCTTAAAAATTTCAGACAACTAATAAGATGTCTAGCTAAAGCTGGAAGCATATGGCACATACCACAAAATTCGTGTATCTATCCGGAGGCAAAAGTGATGCATCCTCTGCCTGTACATCTGCAACACCTGCTGCATGCGGTAATGAGTCATGTGGGTCCATAACGCCAAGAGTAAGAAATTTGTCCCATTTGTTGACTGATGGAATGATACCCACTTGAGCTAAATGTGCCTCTAATTTTGGGTAAAAGGTATTATAAGGTGCAACCTGAAACAAAGTACATCCATTACAATGACAACAATAAGTACTTTCAACTTAAGCTATTCAAGTGCAATAATGAATTTGTTATATATAGTAGTATGATAACAAAATTATTACTCAGAGGATGGAATTTCTCCTAAACCCTAAATTGACTAATACAGAATGCAAATATTTAATACCAATAAGTTTCTTCTAAAAAAATTGATAACTGGCCATCTCAAAGTTATCCAACAGACATCCACAATTTTCATGGGAAGAAATTTAACGTGCAATATGCAAAAATTTAAAGTAAGAACCCTCTAATACATAGCACCCACTTCCTTACAAAATACTGCCCCCACCCCCCCAAAGAAACCTAGGTACAGATTCTTTTCCTGCCATCAGACATCTTAGCTGATTTCATTTCTTTGGTCTCATTGGTTTTTGGCTATTTGAAGACGTTAGTATAATATTTCAAATCTATCTCCCTATCATCCAGTTTCAGTGGTCAAACTTATATTTGCAAAAATAGTATATTATTTGTTCTAAAGAGTGAAAACTCAAAGACTACCAACCTGTAAATTATGGTTTTCACCAATTAGTAAAGGTTTTTGATTCACAGCCATGTAAAATATACATTCCCGACAATTGGTGATACGTATTCGCATTGTTGCAACGATCAATTGGACTCTTTCACAATGTTCAATTCGCACCACCTGTATAATAAAACATAATAAAAGTCGTCCTCATAAATAAAGACCTTATGAAAGTATGTATAGCAATGTCAGCACATCAAAAGAGTGTACAAATGGTGAAAATAGGCAATGGGTTACTAAAATAAAGCTCGTATCTCAGTTGGGGAAATTGTAGGAACATTTTCAGCATCTCTGTTTTCATTCCAGTTTTTGGAGGAAAAAAAGTAATGCTTTCTTAGAAAAAATATTCAGAAAAAAGTGCAGAGTCAACATCCATCCAACATAATATGATCTCCCTCCAAACAAGACAATGTAAATAAGGAAATGCAAACATAAGCAAAGATGGCCAAAGATGCCTACACTCAAGCTCAGCATGTTCAAAGAAGAAATTATCGCAACAGGATAGAGGTGGTGAAAAAGAAAAACGAAACAACAATAGATAAGTTCAAAATGATGAATGCTACATTCGAAGAAGATGCCAAGTGGAAGGTTCATGCATTACATGTACAAGTTATTGGCCCAGCTGAAAAACTAAGCCCACAAGAGAATGCCAAGAATTTTGGAACAAAGATTGGAATATCTGATATTCCCTTTGTTGTCGTATGGCAGAGTGAGAAGCGATGAGTCTGGAGCTAAAGCCTTGATTATCTCTTTCACTGATATGGAAAAGAAGGGCACTCAAGGGTGACAAATATAGGTAGACAAACTCACTCCAGTTCAAGTAACACATCGCAAAGAAAACATGCTACAAGTGCTCGACACAAGAAAGGAATGTCTCTGATTGTTTACCCTTACTGCGAGTGGTTACCTGCTGTAATACCGGTTCTTCTGTCGTCCTGGTATCGACCACCCCTGTAAGGTTGTCGATTATTGCTATCCTGCCAGGGTGAATAATCCCTGTCATAATTGTTCCGACTATTGCGCCGATAGTCATCATGTCGGTCATCTTCCCGACATGTACATAGAGATGGCAAGGTCATTATTACAAAGCAGCGAGCCACATGATAGTGTACGGCCTATGAGACCTTACACATGACTATAAGGTCTTGCAATGGCTCCCTAAGAACAGATGCCAGGTATCTTAACGTAATGAGCACAGATACCACTATGTATAGAAAGATCCATCAATGCCCAATGTACAAGGATATAGATGGCAATCAGTATCTTGTCCCGTACCACAGATACCACAAATGAGCTCCATGATAGATGCGTGTTGTGCATAAGGACATAGATGTATCTTGTAGGTGGATACGAATCAAAAGAGGGCATCTTAGAGAGTTACATATTGCGATCTGCTACTTCTCACCTACCTACACAAGGTTTGCACCTCTCAAAGAATCAGCACATTTACCATTATACGATGATATCATGAAATTTTCTACTGCGGGCAATATAGTAATCTTAGAAAACTTCAACGTACAAACTAAGGATGACAAAAAACCATGTTTGACACAAGGCTATGATGAAGAAGGTATGGCAGAAGACGTTGGTTTAAAAGTGACAAGCTCAAGATATGAGTGAAGTAACAAAATATGGCAAAACCTTTTCTCACCTTGAGAAGTGCACATGGATTTGTGATATACAAGGTCTTTCACAATGGCATAGATCATATGATTTTGACATGTTAGAACCCAAAGGGAGATGTAAGCGTAGTCAATTACCTGATGACGTCCCCATTTCTTATACAGGAAATAATAGAGCTCACTATCTCTAGTAGACATATTGGCCTAGCAGCAGATCATGCATATCTACACTTTTGAGGTAAAGGATGTATATGCTAACAACTATAGTGGGCTTGCTAGATACCAATTTACCCGAGAGACAATTGACGTGTGTCGTTCTAGAGAATACAATGGCATGCACAACTAGAGTGAAACAAGGATGCCCACTATCACCCACACTCTTTGGTCACTATATAGATGAGATATCACATCACATAGATAGATTTGGCGGTTCAGGAGCATGCCTAGTGGGTATAGCTATACAAATGTTACTACATGCTGATGATATTGTGCTGATCTCCAACTCTCCGACACCTTGTAATAATTTTGCATAGACAAAGGTTTGTTAGTAAACCTAGGTACAACTGAATTGATGGTGTTTAAAACCACTCAAACATGGGTAACAAGATTAGAACAAGAATTCTTCTTGGGAGAAGAAAAGGTTGTATACCCAATCCTAGATACACCTACGAGTAACATTACGTGGCCTTGGTCCTCCTTACACGAGGGTGCCAATGCTTGACTTTCTCATAAATACATAACCCTTGGCACCCTTGAAAGACAATGTGCACATATAGAAATCCAAAAGCCGCAAACTAAATTGTGGCTATTTGATACACTTGTTACATTGGCTCTTCTCTACGGAGCAAAAACTTGGGGACCAAGTATTAAGACAACAAATAACTGGAAAGATTTGGAGAGACCTTTAGTCTTTACAATTGCCCCCTTGTTAAGGAGCAAAACATCACCATTATTTATGTGGAGATAGGAGCAACCCAAATGATCACCAAGGCATTGTTGCGATCAGTGAACGATATCCAACAGTTTTGGGAGTTGTCTAAATGAAGGGTCAAAGTTGGCACTTCTGTCATCAAAAGAACTTGCTGAACACAACGATAATCATTGTGTGAGTCATATGGCATAAGCATAAATGCAAACCCCCGTTCGAATATAGCTTGGATTATACCCATCTAAACATGGCCAAAGAGAAAATGAATAGAGTATTCCAAACTGATTATCAAATTGAATAATGTAAGATCATAGATCAGCACCACAAAGCTCTTGGTAGGAAGATGGCCCACTATAAGGCACACTTTATAAACATATTGTATGATGGTTTCATCATCAGGAAGATCTCTCCCATGTGTTATGCATTGTTATAGGGAGATTGTGTACCTCTTCACACCAGTTAGAGATTGAATTATGCAGATATGCACACACTCCTCAAAGAAAGAATTTGCCAATTGTGTCATAAGGGAATGGAATCTAAAAAGCACCCATCTTTGTCACTGCAATGTATTTTATTAAATAAGAGGGAGATATCATTGCCTCTTTAACCAAGGGATTGACCCACTATATAAGGTAATGGAATATGAGGACCAACGGTGCTTGGGGCTGTTCTTGTTAGAACTCAAGAGACACAGGGAGAAGTTGAAGGACAACAATACAACCACACAAGCTCATCAACAAAGAGCAATCACAACTTTCTTTAGCCAAGAGTCGATCAAGAAATACACAATTAGACTCCTAATTAGTGTAAGGAAGTATAAGATAGAATGACAGTTTTCTAAGATATCTAAAGGCAGAGATATAGAAACTAAAAACAATTACGGGGTTTAGCACATAGGAGGGATTAAAGAAGTAGAAACAGTTCTGCAAAACAAACAAGGTAGGAGTGCACACACACATATATATGTGCTATCCAAGATACATAGAATATGCTCTTAGCATAAGAGCTTTGAATGCTGATAGGACAACTAAGTCATGGCCTCATAAATACCTATTTAATGCTGAGTGGAATCTTGTCCAAGGATCTCATTCAAACTACATAATATTCTCTTTAGAAGTTGTAGTACAACTCTGAAACGAGAATGTACACCTTTGACAAAAATTAGAAAACATTAAATAATATAAACTCATTTTTCTGCTTAGTTAGAGAAACCTAAAGGGCCTTTAATCCCAACAAGGACATTGTAAAGGGGCTTATTGTTGGGTAATAGTGATTTGTGTGCACCTCGGCCTCGGCCTTGTGGAACATGATCTCGCCACCCTTGTCATTTATAGATACATGCCATTATCTCCCACCACCATAGGTGCCTCCCCCGTTCAAGATCTCTCCATTCTAGATCAACCCATGCTAGAGATCTTTTGAAGACAAAAATGCAAGCTATCTAACTTGAGAATTTAACATGTATAGATGATGGGATTCTTTAGTCACTTTCATTTTCATTTAGTTAAATTAAGTTTGGGTTTCTTATTCTCAAATATGAGACAAAATTTTAAGATGTAAAATCTTTTCTGATCCTATAGACCATTTTGGACTCTTACAGATGTTAATATATCTTTTTTTCTTTTTACACTTTGTTTCTTTGAAATTTTTCCTTTCCATGTTTTTTTATCAGAATGTTTGCCATGGCCATGCCATCACCATCCTACATAGCCCAGCCTCCTTCAATCTTGCCTATCTTACCTTACAAAGTTTTAGCCTATTGACGGTAGTCTTTTTCTTTAAGAATTTAAAGGTATCTGTGATACTATTTTAATATGTATAAATCATGATAATTGTCTGGACTTACAGTAATTTATTCCCAGTTCACTTTTTGTGGGAGGTGTTAGCATAAATTGATCAGTAATGAGAGTAGAATTTTACATTTTAAATGGGAATGATATACGACATCAACCCAGAAACTTAAGATTGAATAATTTAAAGACATCACAAACTTATCATTCCATCACAATGATTTAGTCAGACCTGTGTTTATAAGGATGCAACTTAAGCATATGTTCCCGTATAAGAATAGAACCAGAATGTCATGCACCATATATTTCAAATGCCTGTATATTTTCTGACCTTTTCAACAGCCCCCAGGATAATGATAGAGTCTGAGCACCCATATACAGAAGCATATTGCATTGGAGCTAGGATGTACACAACAGCATCATGACAATTAACAATCTGCATGAAAGGTGTGATGAGCACATGAGTCACCTGCTTACAGCATCAATAGTCTTACACATCCTAAACAACTCTCGTTATACATGTTCAATTTGTAGAAGCAATGTTAAGATAAAACTACTGGTCTACGAAGATGAGTAGTTTTATCTTTATTGGGATGTCTTATGTCCATCCCATGATTCAAAGAACATACAATGAGATCTGGTTACTGAATTACAAACAATATACATAAACCACCAATCAAAATAGGTCTCAGCATCCCAACACAATCCTCACCTTCACAGAACCTCGATTAATATCTTTCTCATCCTTGAGAATTGAAGCTTTAGTTATCCCATCAACAGATGTTAAATCACCCCCACATATATTCTTATACTTGCTAGTGGTGCTTACAAGATCTTCATTTGCAGACAGGGCAGTTGTATTTAGACAAGCATCAACCATGTTGATGTCATCAGCTTCCCCATATTGTCCTTTCTCTTTTAACCTCCCTTTTGGCCGATCTGATGAAGAATGAATATGCTCTAGAACCCAATCAACTACTGTTTGCAGAGGAACAGGAGCCGCTGGCATATCAGGATCTGAGTTTGCAAAAAAGGGCGCTTTTTGACTTAGAGGCAGCACCTCTGAGCCTTGGTCTTCCGACTTGAGTAAGAATCCAATATGGTTAAACTGTTCAAGTGATAGAACCTGCTATTTGACAAAACAAACTCAACAGACAGCCAAATAGGAAACAAACGAATTTACATTTTCTTGCAGTGGTGTGATTGACCTGATACAGCATAAAAGCATACAAACTCTTTGTAGGCACTAAAAATGGTGTTTTATCATTTGCATTGACACCTGGTGTATCGAGTAGACTTAAACCATAGGTACCATTGCCAAGTTTCACCACCATCGAGTTTTTTCCTTTACATACTTAATTTCATTTTGCCTTCTATTCGTAGATACGAAATTTACATTATTTGGAAATAAGCATCATTTAGTTGGCAGATGCAATCTGCCATATGGAATAATGTGAGTAAGAAAAGGGTATGGAGTTGGGTCCACAGGCAAGCAGGCATTCCCTCGTAAATACCATCTGTGGACAATGGATTATCAACTCAAGCAACTGATTCCAACGTTGCGGGGCATGTCAAGTGCTATGACTGGAATGTGGAATGAAAATGTGAGGAAGCAGTAGAGATATTTAAATTAGAAAACCGGTAAAGCACAAGTGGAACCCAAGGAAAAGACAAGTAAATGTCATAAAAGGACATTTGACCTGGTTATTGAGAGGCTTACTTCTATTCCAAGGCACTTTGTCAATTTATAATGCCTTCCAAAGGTGTCAAAGCATGAACATTATTAAGTTCTCAATATCATTAATTGATAATTGCTGATCCCAAGATATAATGCGTTTGTTGCTAATCTTACAGACATTTCTTTTGAGATAGTGACGATGAGAAATATACAAAGAGGACACACAATAGCAAGAAGTAAAAAAGCTTGTTTTGCAAAGGACAACAAAAGCAAAAGTTTATTTTTCCCTGTATGATTCACAAGAACTTTCTGGAAAGCTTATTCCCATCACAAAACTTTGTTGGTAAACATGAACTACAAGCAAGTTTGGAAAGAAAGCACAATTAAAGAGAATATTCCAGCTCCAAATCATAGAGAACCAACTAGCTGTAAAAGAGGGATTTTTTTCTTGAAGAAATAAAGAGCAAGTCGAACCAAATGTTTTACATGTGAAACCCATGGCTGCAATAACCAAGATCTTTTTTAAAACTTCCTCCAAAATGTCTTTTACCATTGTACTTTTTGCACAGAATAGGTGAAATTGATCAGGGTCTTGTTCACTTCCTCATAAACTTATGGCCAGTGTTTGTGAATATTGTTCATTATAAAGAACTTGCCTGCCTCTTTGCTGACTGAAAAAGGATATCCTAAAGCATCTAGTGATGCAGTCTTTAAAACAAAACAACAATATATTTGATATGACCTACCAGTGAACTTGAATCTCCTTCTGAGGATGTATCTGCTAAAAGTGAAAGCAGCATTGACAGATGCCTTTGCACATACGATAGCTGATGAGCTTCATCATCTGCTTGTGTGGGAGCATTCTTCCGTCCAGTTCTTACCTGGCATCAATTCAAATACATTGGATCTTTGCAAGGTTGAAATTGATCAAGTTACATTCTCAGAGGCAAACATACATCTCATCAATAGAGTGGGTTACAAATTCCTACTATTTTATGGAATGCTAAGCATATGACTTTGAAGAATGTGAAGTTTTCACTCCAGCACAAAGCTTGCTTTATACTTGTGGATTTATAGTACATTATGATAGGACAGATTCGGAAAAAAAAAGTTTATGACAGCACAAGACTGTTATTCTGATAAAATATTACTCACTTGCAAGGGTCAAATTCCAAAAGGTACACATCACTCTGCCAAATTCAGAATACTTTCAAATGGTAACAGGAAACAAATTCAAGGTCATAAAATTAGGTGAAAATTTTGAGTTAGGCATGGTCTTGCAAAATGCACTATAAATAGCCTCTCCCGCACCATTTTAGCTTTGCAATTATGGATTAAAGCTACGTTGCAATAAATCAGATGCTTCCCTTCAATGGTGGATTGAAACTGCACTGGTGTAGATGACAAGATTTCCTGAGAATGTTGGACTTTATAATAGATGACTAATTTGCTGGAGAATGATGGACATGATCTAAAATTACAATAGATGACATGCTAGCTTTGCACTCACTAATATGAACTACATTGTAACAGATATCCAGATATAGAAGTGAGCTTAAAAGTTCACTAGCTTGAAGATCAATTTATCAGATACCAATGAAGATTCTCAAGAGGCGAACTATACAAAATGACCCATGCTGATGTCTGCGTATTACACTCCAAACATTGTAATGGATTTGAAGGTACATTGTAATGGCCAGTGAATTTTACAAATTACACCCCAAACATTTCTTTACGATCATGAAGTTTAGCTACATTGTAAATAGAGGGTAAGCATCCTTTATCCTCATGGGTATCAACTACATTATCATAAAATAACCAAATTCCAAAAATAAACATACAAACAAAGAAACCTACTTGCAGGGGTGATAATGTGGGCATCAATCCATCAAATGCTGTTGTCGAAGAAGGCCATATATCAGCAACTGAAGCTGCATCTTTATGTGGACGAATTGGTGGCTTCTTATAATTCTGGATATACAGGAATAATAGAAGATCATCAAAGCTGACGCGCTTCTCCTCGTCAATAGGTGATGAAGCACTTGGTGACACGGTGTTATCAAGCTTTGAATCTTGCCGAACTGAAATTAGGGTTTCGAGCACGAGATGAGCTTCCTCGTCTGATAAATCCAGTATCTGAGCTATACCTTGAGAAGTTATAGTTGTGTTAGCTACGTTCATGGTTTCAGCAAGATTTGAACACATGACTTTATTTCGAAGAGCTTGAAGAGATGAGACCGGATCTGAGAAAATAAGGCTAGGGAGAGGGAGAAGTCCATATTCAAAAGGCTCTCGTCTCACAAGAAGAATAGTTAATGGTGAGGTATTTTGCTCGTAAGTTTGTTCTTGTTTAACAGAAGAAGAAGGAGAAAAAGAAGTCGAATAAGAAGAGGAGGAGGCTGTACTATCAATTACTGCGTTCATCTTCTCTCAGGCTTCTGGGGGCTCTTAACATTCATTCGTTTACAGCAGATAGGCTCTCATCGTCATCCATGGTTTGTGGATGCAGACTATGTATGCAGCTAAACCGGACGATGATGAGGAAGGATGACGAGGACCACGAAGACGAAGACGAAGACGAAGACGAAGTCTTCTGATGCTTCTGCTTCTGTTTTTTGCTCACGAGACTCACTCAGAAGAAACGAAAGCCTGTCTGTCAACGAGACTCTGTGTCTCGCCGGGTCTCTGTCTCTGTCTCTGTCTCTGTCTCTGTCTCTGCCACTGTAACTGCGTCTGCGCCTGCGTTTGTGTCTCTGTGTGTGCAATCATCCATCCATAGGCGAGAGAGAGAGAGAGAGATGGGGAGAGGATACATACATTCATATACCATACATACATAAATTCATATACCATACATACATACATACATATCTATGTGTGTACATATTTTGTTTGTATTGTACAGTGTATTGGTATTGAGCTCATATGTGTATGCTTTATTCACACATAGAGACTTTGTGCTTCAATGTATGAATACCCCCTTCCTCGGAAGGAGACAGACACATACATATCAAGAACACATGTATACTCTGGTCCCATAGGTCAAAAATGTCCTCTTTATGGACGATAAAATTTCTAATTCTCTCTCTGTCTCTCGCAGCAAGATGCTTTGATGTGAGCTATTCTCCCTAAGGGATGCCGCGAGTGACTATGGTTTTGTCTCTGACACAAGAGCCAGCCATCGCTCACTTAGTTTTCTCGGCCATTGATATGGTACCTCGTGAGCATCTTTGATGGCGAGTGGAAGAACTCGAGGTGTCACATGATTGTATGCTTGCAATTTCCCAAAATCTATGAGAAGGTTACAGGTTGTGTGCGTACGATCGATCGATTGTCAAATTTTCTTCGACAACACTATTGGTGTTAAGCAAGGAGGCCCGCTCTCACCAAGTCTATCTAATCTATTTGTTGATGAATTAGAACAAATGGTTGCCAAGTTTGTAAAGGAATGATGTGTTGAAGAAGTTGACATTGAGAATGTAGTCGTCGTGCTTTTGTTGTATATAGATTGATATAGAGCTTTTCACAAATACTTTAGGACATGTGCAAAAGCTTATGAGGGCATTAGAAATTTTGGCATGCATGGTTAATCAAGTGTCAATAACTCTAAAACAAAGATTACGCTTGTGACGTCTTAAGAAATAAATAAACCATGCATTGTGTACAATAATGAGCCACTTGAATATGTAGAAAGATTGCAATATCTTGGCCTTGAAGTTCCATGTACTCATAGATGGAATGGATGTGTTAACCGCCACTTGGAGGCAAGAAAGAAAGCATATTATGCATTTAAGAACACGTGCACTCATATTATGTCGCCCAACCCATTCCACTTCATCCCTCACATTTATCAACTTCTAATACTCTCTCAAACATGTTATGTGGACAACACATCGATGCTTACCTAACATGCCCCACCCTTCATACACATCCATCTCATTCTCACTCCCCCAATGCGCTCATTTCGAACCTCCTATCACAACACATCTTTCACTTGCTAATGTGTGGTGCATCCATAACATATCTTGACTTTACACGTTGCTTTATGCCCCTCGCCCCGTTAGCGTCAACAATAACATGTTTCAATGTTACCTTAGTATAGTCATATCCTCTTTGTAAGACCTCCGCTTCACTGCCCCTTCACCGAACACAAAGAACAATACCACGACCCAAGCAAAACCTAGAGCTTATTATTTTATGTGAGCCACATCACACCATGATTAAGAGCGTTCCTTAGCTATGCAATAACCCTCCAAATCGTTTGGATGACTCAAAGAATATATTCAAAACATGTTTTCTAAGTTAGAAATGAAAAAGGCAAAGTGAACCTTGCATTTCAAGATGTAGGGTGGCTTATAATTCACCCTATATGGTAACCTCCAATCAGTTTGGATGTCTCAAATTAGTTCATACACTTGCTAAAAATTCCTCGTTCTCCTTGGAAAGTCGAGTGGTAATTTTGATCTAATTGTTGTGACTTGAGGTCTCAATCATTTGGCTTCATGCCATATTTATCATGCCTTTATTAAGGGTAACTTCGATTTAAAAAATGCAAGTTATATTTTCGACTCAGTGTTCCTCACTCATGCAGTATGAGTCATAATATGTATTTAATTAAGCATTGGATTATTCATCATTTAAATCCTACTCACTCTTAGTTGCAAGTTTTGTTGTGAAGACTGTTTGTTGTCTACCAACAAGTTGAAACTCATTATTTATAATAATCCGACCCTTAAAAGGCAATGGTTAAAATGAACAATACCATGTTTTGCACATTGTGGTTAGTCACGTGTCCACCCAATCTTTTGATCAAATTTTCTTCAATTGTTCCCTTGTTTATATATCCACCGTTAATGAAGGAGAAAGAATAGGAATACACAAATGTGGTATATATAGGTGTTGGAGTGTCAACAATTATTTGAAATTCATTAACATGTTTAGTACATTATTAGCGTCTTATATGAAACTATGTTTCCATTCTCAATGGACACAATATGCATTTGTATGTCAAATAAATTTGAATGTTGGCACACATTCACTTGGTTCTTTGGTTGATTAGTTAGTTAAATTGATCATGTGGTATGGTTTATGTGAAATTAGTTGTTTCCAAATCGATTATTTGCTCTATGTTGTTTCGTGCTTTCTTTATGATGCGTTTAATGTTAATTTCCATGAAATCACGTGCTTATACTTTGAGCACATGGATTCAAGTAAGCGAAATATAGCCAACATAATTTCCAAAATGTGGAAACACATTTCCCATATTAATTAATAGGGATTTTATCAACATTGTCGGAACCATTTTCAAGGTAAAAAATTGTTACTCTACATGCTTCAAACAAAAATTATCAAGAAATTATCATACCAAAAATCATATAGCCTAACACATTTACCAATGTTCAAGCACTTGATCTCAAAAGCACAATCTACCTTAAATTTCAAACAAATGTATTATCTATCATTTATACACAATAAAGGCAAGTATCAAGCCTCTAAAAAGCCAATGCTTTCACGTTGCAGGCTGCAACATGTAATGCTAACACTCTCTCCATCTATATAGAACCTCATCAATATAATCTAAACATGGTTAAACTAGACGTCCATTTGTGTGGTTTTCATCCTAAAACAAAGTTAACAAGTGTGTATTGTAATATGTTTTGCTTCTCCTCAAAAGTCATTTACATTTGAGACTGAACCTTTATACATTTTTGTCCATATATGTCAATGCACTTATAGATTTTCGATGCAACACTATGGATATGTCAGAGAGCAGTTTTTGTTCTTACAAGTTACTCCTCGAGAACAAAACCAAATTGAATCGATCAAATTATTATTGTGTTATGAAACATCGTTCAATATTTCAACAATAAGAAATGTTGTGTTGACGTCTCCTAAAAAACAAGTAATAGTTTATATATAACCTTTGTAGATTTTGCTAGGTAAGCAATGTTCAAAGTCACAATTAGGTTTCTTACGCATCTTATGAACAATACATTTGTTGTATAGGAATATGTTACATGTTGTCTATTATTAGTAAATATATCAATAAATTATGAACCAATTTATAATAAACAGTGTGAAAGATACGGGATTTCACAATAAACAAGTTAGTTGTGATATTCCGTACGACGTTCTCTATCATGAATAGATGCATAAATTTCCTCTCTAAGCAATAGATCACAATAAAAACATTTATTTAATATTTAATAAGAATGTGAAACACAATAGACGTAACGAGACCCATCCTCGAACATTGGGTGGAGCATCAATGTTGCTTGATTAGAACCTTTCTCCTATCATTGGGCCCATCCTTGTTTGTACATTATGACATTGTCCTAATAAACAAACTCAATTATTTTTACAAAAGCTCCCAATATTTTCAATAAAAAAACAAGCATGTTTTTTATAATGAAATATAAAGTAGGTTTCTCAAAATAATCAACTGCCTATGCACAATGATACTTGACCAAAATGTATTGATGATTTGAGAATTGGCATGTACGATCATCAAGAGTGGAAGAGAGCACAATTAGAGTTCAACGGGATAGTGATAACTTTTTCTTTTTCCCCAAAAAAACTCCGTCCATTAGTTATAATGTGATAGCTTTATTTGTCTATGTGATAACCACTATGCACGAATTTGAAACAACATATATGTTTTCCACGAATATACAATTGATCTTTGACAACTTTGATTAAAGTTACATTATATTGTCTTCCAAGGAGGTTGCGGAATAATTTGATGGTTAGAGAAATATGCTAACAAATGTTATTTAACTTGCCCACTTGTGTTTTCTATGTTTTTCTATTTCATTTTGTAAATATTTTAGATCATGCAACTAACAACATGTTGGTGCTCACAAAGCTTTCTACTTGAAGAAATTTCATTCCAAAAAGTGTTATTATGTGGTTCTCATTCATAAACGTCCCATTTGGCATTAGGCTAGAGATTTATGCTCGCCTAACAAAACACGAGTCATGTTAGTTAGTGTGTACATGTTGGATTTACATATAGTTATGTACGACAACAAAATTTATTTGGAAAAGGTTATTGCTTCTCTTGCACGAGGTATATGGTTCAAGAGTATATAAATGGAGGACAATGATGTGGGCTGATATTAAGGATGAGATACAAGATTATGAAAAAAAAAGTTAACTTTGCATTTTATACAAGAGGTCGATATTGTAAAATGCCTCAAAACTCTCCTCCTATTTCCATTCCATCGGAATGCCTTTATACAACTTGGTAATACATTCCAAGATCCATTCGGTTATCTTGGCACACTTCTAGTTACTTTCCTCTAACTAACCTTTTACTAACTATAGCATAACTAACTAACTCAAGGTTTAACTCCCCTAACCCTGGTTATAGCCACTTGGGTTAGGTGAGGGGTTTTAGCTTGTGGTTTTACCACGTGACCCCACAACTCCCCCCTTCAAAAAATCTGAGCATGCCGACTGTGTCTGATGGCATCTCTACTCCTTGACTGTGGGAGCTACCTCCGTCGCGTTGCCATGGTTGAACGCGTCTCGCTTGCCTGTGTGTGATGGCGGCTCTGCTTCGTCTTGTTGGTTGGCTGCGATTGAAGGGTTTCCTAAGTTCTCCGCGCAGGGGATATCATGGTGAGTTTCTTCTTCTTGTGTTGTGTGAGTTGTTGATTGGAGCATATATGGCTTCATCCGTATCACGTGCACTTAGGTAATCCGTCCATTAGCATCTCGATGGAGGGAATAGGTGTTGGCCCTCATTGAACGGATGATCGTAAAAGGGCCAATCCATCGATGCATCATTGATTCACCGAGTTCTTGTCGCCGGATTGGGAAATTGACTAGGACCTTTGCTCCGGTTGCGTACTCTACTGCCCGACGACCCTTATCATAGCACTGTTTTTGTCGTGACTGAGCCAATTGTAGGTTCTTGTGTATGCTCATCCGTAAGATAGGTTGGACCTGTTGCAAGTGCAACCACCAATCCATTGCATTGGTTCGAGTATGTTTTTTGGGCAGATCCACCTTGATGTCGGGGGGTAAACGAGGGTCTCTTCGATATAGTGCTCTGAAAGGATTGATTTGAGTCGAGGCCTGCACCAAAGTGTTATACGCATGCGTGATGAAGGGTAGGATCAAGTCCCACGTTGTGTGTAGTGGATCGATGAATGCGGTAAGTTGTTGTTTAATCGTCTTGTTCATCCATTCTGTCAATCCGTTCGTTTGGGGATGATATGGGGAGGTGAATATTTGTTGAATGCCTAATTGTGTGGCTAATGCTTGCAATACCTCTCCGCTAAATTGTGGTCCTTGATTTGACAGGATGCAAGCTGGACAACCATGTGGCAAAATGATCCGCTCCATCAACTTCGTTGCTATGGTGACAGCTCGTGCATCCGGAATTGCGGCGGTTTCGGTCCATCACGTTAAGTATTCATATGTGACTAAGATATACTTGTTTCCTGCCTGGGATTCGGGAAACGGGTCGATGATATCCCATCCGATTAATTCAAAGGGTTCAGAAACAGTAATAGGCTGAAGTAGGCCGTCATTGGAATGGGGTGGCTTAATTTGTTGACATGAGTGACATTGTTTGATGTAGGTTGCAATCGTTGTACGTATTTGTGACCAATAATATCGGAGACAGATCTTGTCCAACACCTTGTGGAATCCAAGGTGGCCAGACATCGGGTGATCGTGAAAAAATTGCAAATATAAATTCCTCAAGCTTTGTGGTATGTAGATTCGTGGCTCTTTCCCTGTTTGTATAAAGCATAAGACATTGTTTTGCAATTGGAAATGGCTGTGTACCTTTTTGTTTGTTGTCGATTGGATGTCATGGGTGATTTGTCATATTTGTTCGTCGGCTTGTTGTAGGGCTGCTATCTGGGCCATCGTTGTGGGTAATTGGACTACTATAGCGTTGAATTGAACACATTGTGTTTCTACTCTTGACAACCCATCAGTGATCACATTTTGGACTCCTTTTTTATAAGTTAATGTGTACCGATACTCCCGTAAAGACATTGCCCATCTTAATAGGCGACCTGGTGGGTGTGGCTTGTTGATTAGATGGACTAGGGGTTGGTGGTCTGTTTCGACATTGACGTGGGTGCCGTGTAAATAGGGATGGAACTTTGTGAAAGCCCATACGATTGCTAACCATTCCTTTTCTGTTGTGGAGTAATTCTTTTCTGTAGGAGTAAGGGATCGACTTATATAGGCAATTGGGCGCTCCACTCCTGTTGCATCCATTTGTTGTAGGACGGCTCCCAATCCATGATTGGATGCGTCTGTCTCCAAAAGAAAGGGGCGTGAGAAATCTGGGTGAGCCAACTGACCTGCTTGGTGTAGTGTATTTTTTAATTGGATGAAGTTGTTCTCACATTTTGTTGTCCACTCAAACTTGGAGCCTTTTCGTAATAGGTGTCGTGGGGGTGCTGTCATGGTGGCCATATTCGGAATGAATCGGAGTGAAAAAGTCGCCATGCCTAAGAAACGCTGCAAGGACTTGACTGTGGTTGGTCGGGGAAAATTAGTCACGGCCTCGGTCTTCTTTGGGTCCATCTGTAAGCCTTCAGCAGAAATTATGTAGCCCAAAAACTTTAGTTGTGTGCTACCCCATCTGCATTTTTTTCATTGTAATTTCAAATTGTGTTGTTGTATTCGTTGTAGAATTTATTGTAATACCTGAATATGTTGTGGCCATGTAGAAGTATTAATTAGAATGTCATCTAGGTATACGAGCACTGTACCGTCAATGATCAGGTCTGCGAAGATTGAATTTGCCATCCGTTGAAATGTGATGCCTGCATCGGACAAGCCAAATGGCATCTTGTTGAACTGGAATAGGCCTCTGCGTGTTCTAAAAGTTGTCTTATGTGCATCTCTTGGGTCCATTGGGATCTGCCAATATCCGGCCGCAAGATCAATAGAGGTGAAGTACTTGGAGCATCCCAATTGGTCCAAGAGGTCATCTATTCGCGACAGAGGGTAAAGGTCATGGATGGTAACTTGATTGAGCTTGCGAAAGTCAACACAAAATCGGTATGTGCCATCATCCTTTTTGACCATGTGTGGCTCCGATACCCAATCACTATGTGAGGGTGAGATGATCCCCTTTTTAAGCATCTCATTCACCGCTTGGTCAATGCGTGCATGATCTAAAGGAGAACGTCGTCTTGTTGCTGTCCGGATAGGTGTTGCGCTTCCTGTGTTGATGACATGTTGGGCCGAGAATGAGACTGTAGTGGGCTTGTCAGATGAGTTGATTAGCTCGGGGTATTGAGCTAAAATCTTGTGGACATCATTTAGGCGAACCTCCTTGCTTAATGCTACCTGTGCATTGCTGATTTGTTGGTTGCATTTGCTTGTGAATAGGGGAACTGAACTTGCTTGTGGTAACGTGAGGCGACGCGTATGGAAATCGAGTTGGGCCTTGCTCTTGATGAACCAATCACATCCGAGTGTGAGTGGGAACAATTGATGTGGAAGTATGTAGAAGGTGTGCATGATTGTGGTGGAGCCTAGCTTGAGTGTGCAGGCGGTTGTGGTGTTGGACTTATATAGGCGTTGGTGATCGCCGAACAACACCTTGATTGGGGGGCTTTTGGAGGTTGAAAGTTTGAGGCGATCAACCAGATCTTGGCTGATAGAAGATATGCTACTACCGGAATCGAAGAGAACTTCCTGCGGGCTATTGAGAACTGTGGCCATGGCCGTGCACACGGGAGAACTTGAGGATGTGGATACTTGTATGTGCGGGGGTTGTGCTCCCTTCAACACCCCGTGACTTAGTTTTTCGACAAGTCGGCCCAATAACTGTTGTCAGCCAACTATACTTGCACATTCTGCTTCTGTGTCTGGTTGTTCCATTTCCGACAGTGTTTCTTCATGTGCCCATAGTTGTTGCAAAAAAACTACTTAGGTCATCCTTGTGCATCACGTGTTGGCAGGTTCCTTCTTGCTTGTAGTTGAGCATTCTGGATATCGATTTCCATCGACATGGCGTTGCTGTTGTACTGCTTCTTGGAATTGACATTGGACGACCAACTCATTTGGAGTTCTGTTTGCGTTGCTGCTTCAATGCGTTGCGCAATGAGGATGGCTTCTTGAAATGTTTTGGGGCCTTGGTTGCGCACTCGACAATATATTTCTGGGCGTAGCTGTGGCCATAAGAAGAATAACTTCATCGATTCTAGCATTGTTGGATTTGCGCGAGTAAGTAATTGTTGTAATCGGATTGTGAATTGTGTCACTGGCTCATGTTGTTGTTGTTTGATAGTCTCTAGTTGCTATAGAGCTATCTGAGTTGAGTCATGGTGAGCGAAATTCCCGATCATGAGGGATTTAAGTATTGACCAATTGTTCTTGGACTCCTCTGTTTGTTGTATGAACCATGTGGCCGCAATGCCCTCCAATAAGGTTCGCATCTCTAGTGCTTTCCGTGCTTCGGGCCACTGATGATAGCTTGCCACCATCTCAAAATGATCGAGCCAAGAAAGGATGTCCTCAGACGGCATACCTAAGAAGGATTTAGGTCGTACTCGTGGATATGGGCGATTAGTGTGCCTATCTGTCTGTGAAGAGAAAAAAGATAGCATGGCCTGATTACTCAAATTTGATTGTATTGCGATGTTAGATACCGCTTGTATTAGTTGATCCATCTGAAAAGTTTGATGATTTTCTTGGTGTTGTTGTAGAAATTTAGGATTCATGTCGATGCATTCTGTTGCACCGTTGTTCTGTATTGGAGATGCCATATGTATGTTGGTTTCGACTTGTTGTTGTTGCGTCTTGTTGTGTTGGGGTAGTGTTGCGGTTTCTTCTTCTTGATGTGGTGGTGTCTAATCTGTTGGAGTAGCGTCTTGTTTTTGCTTCAATTTTTTCTTGATTTGGTGTGTTGATTGTTGCCTGTCATCTCCACCAATGTGTGTAAAATGCTTCAAAACTCTCCTCCTATTTCCATTCCATCTGAATGCCTTTATACAACTTGGTAATACATTCCAAGATCCATTCGGTTATCTTGGCACATTTCTAGTTACTTTCCTCTAACTAACCTTTTACTAACTATAGCATAACTAACTAACTCAAGGTTTAACTCCCCTAACCCTGGTTATAGCCACTTGGGTTAGGTGAGGGGTTTTAGCTTGTGGTTTTACCACGTGACCCCACAATATGTTGAGGAAGTGTCACCATATATGTCTATTAACTTAGTACAGAATGGGGTGGTTTGGGAGACAATTAGTTCAATAGTCTTATGGGCTTTGTGGACTAGTAGATGTTGAAGGCTATTTTAGGAAATTAAATGGAATGTTGTGGATGTAGTAAAGGAGATTTGGCTAAACTTTGGTACATACACAAAAAGGAGAATACGATGCTATCAAGGGTGATTCAGATGTAGTCTTTAAAAAAGAAGAGGTTTTTGAGAAGACATGGGAAAGGATGAATGTCTTCTTCATGGTTAATGGTTGTATATGTTGGAGGTATCAACCACCTCTCTGTGTATTTCCTCCACCGACATGACGCATGTGGCCATGTACAACTATTCTTGGCAATGCTTTGGGAGGTATGTACGTCTGTGGTAGCCTAAGAGTAGTTTGGAAAAAGGTAAAAATTTGTGCTGAAGTTGTTAAAATATTTGAAAGTGTCCATGTATCATGTAAATTGCTTTGAAAGTGTCCCTCCATAAGTGGAGGTTGGTTTCAATTAGGACATAATGGGGGATATCTTACCCGCCACTAAATTGTATCATTATAGGCTTGTATTTGCTTATTGCATTGAATCACCTCACCTCAGTTTGCGACTTGCAATCCTCCTTCATCTCTTTGATGGCATCTACCTTTATAGCCTACACAAGTGCCCTAACAAAAGAATATCTAATTGCCCAATAGACAACTTCCTACTTGAGAATGAGAAATGTGCATCATCTTATCTCTCCAAGACTTTGTTAGAGTCTAACCAATTAATTAAGCAAAACATGATACAACGTATGTGCAGAAGCGTAAGACAACAACTTGGTTGTGTAACAACAGAGAAAGAGAGAGAGAGAGAGAGAATAATACATAGAATACAAAGAGTACTCAGGAGAGATAGAGAGAGCAGAACAAGAATCTAAATTCAAAAATTATATCAACACTCTGTACATACAACGTGCTCAACAACACTATAAATACAAGTCCTCATGGGACTGACAGAAGTACAACGTACTTCAATGCTCAGACGAGCGTCTGACACTAACTACGAGACAATAACTACCTAGTAATCTAAGTTATTACTAGGCTTCCGGTTACTGTTGGATTCGGCTAACGGGCTCCCCAGCTCACCGGCTCTTTCATTCACCGGGTGCTCATCGGCTCAGGCTTATTCAGCCGGTCCGGCTCCAGTTGAGCTTGCCGCTCAACACTCCCCCTCAAGCTCAACTTGAGGTCTGGTCGTAGTGTCAACGTCTGTGGCAACCGGTCCTTCTACCTGGCTCCTTCAGGCGTTGCTCCGCCTCGCTCGCGCTCCTCGTTCGGTCTGGTTCTGTTTGCCGCAACCCCTCTTGTTCTGTGCACCTCGACCTTCTCGATCGGCTCGTGTGCTCAATAGGCCCAATTCAACTCCCTCACTGTTGTGACTTCGGTGCTTGCCACTTCGCCGATTCCTTCGTGTTGGCGTCAATTTTCGCTGCCTTCTCGTCCTCTTGGCCTTGAAATGATCCGGTTCTTCCGAATCCGTCTGTTGAACTGAATTGGTTGTCTCCGATTCATTCCAACTCTTGTCCGAATCGGTCGCTCCCGATTCGTTTTCCGGTTCCAGGCCCTTCACCACATTGGACCATGTCCGGGTCTTGGCCTTCTCCTTCCGGTCAGCTCTGTCCTTCTTGACTCAGTTGCCGCAACCGCTTGGTCCGACTTGTTCGGATGTGTCAACTGCTTTTGTCGACTCCACTCCTTTCTTCTTCTCGTCTCCCCCTTTGTCGGTTCTTCCCTCACCGGCGCAATCAACAGTTTCCTTGCCTTTGCCCGTTCCAGTGTCTTTACCCGTTCTCCCCCTCAAGTGTGGCACGTCGAGATGCTGAACACCAAGCATTTTGGTAAAGTGTTGCAACTTGTCTGATCCTAACGGTTTGGTGAAGATGTCGGCAACTTGCCGATCCGTCTAAACATACCGAAGCTCTACTTCACCGCTCAGGACACGCTCATGCACGAAGTGGTAGTGCACTTCTATGTGCTTTGTGCGAGCATGGAATACGGGGTTCTTGGCGAGCTGCAGGCTGCTCATATTGTCGTAGTAGATCAGGATCGGGGTCGGTACCTCGATCCGTAGGTCTTGCGGCAGTCGCCGAAGCCAAATGGCTTCACAGGTGGCAACGGTAACGCCCCGATATTCAGCCTTAGTGCTCGACAGAGCCACTATTAGCTGCTTTTTGCTGCTCCACGCAACAGCCGCGCTACCTAGGGAAAACATGTAACCGGAAGTTGATTGGCGATTTGATGCATCGCCGGCCCAGTCGGCATCTGTGTAACCGACTAGCTCTTCGGTTATACCTCGCCGGTATAACAGTTCTCGGTCCTTCGTGCCGCTCATATACCGCAGTATTCGGTGCGCGCACTAAAGATGCTCTACGGTCGGCTTCTGCATGAATTGGCTAATCACAACGACCGAAAAGCTGATGTCGGGTCGGGTGATGGTCAAATATATAAGGCTTTCGACAATTTGTTGGAATTGTTTCTCATTGCAGGTTGGTCTGGAGTCGGGATGGAGCTTCTAGTTTCGGTCCAGGGGTATGGAGACCAGTCGGCATTTTGGCATGCCGAACTTGTACAACATATTCAACACATAGTGTCTTTGTGAGAGCAATATGCCGTCGGGGGTTCAGATCACCTCAATCCCAAAGAAATAGTGAAGGTCCCCCAGGTCCTTCATCTCAAATGCGTCCGACAACTGGGACTTGACTCGGATGATTTCATCGAGTCTGGGTCTGGTGATGACTAGATCATCAACATACAACAAGACGCAAACCGGACTGTTCGGACCTTGCCGGATGAACAGTGAAGAGTCAGATTTGGAGGCCACAAACCCCATCTTACGCAACCGATGCATGATCTTCGCATTCCAAGCTCGGGGGGCTTGCTTCAGGCCATAAAGTGACTTCTTCAGCCGGCATACCGCCGAATTGTTCATCTCCGACTGGAAACCGGGGGGTTGTATCATGAAGACGTCTTCTTCAAGATCTCCTTGAAGAAATGCATTCTTCACATCCATCTAGTGAAGATGCCACCCCTTGCCGCTGCAATCACCAGCACCACACGAACTGTCGTCATCTTCGCTACCGGAGCGAAGGTCTCGTCATAGTCGATTCCGTGGGTTTGCGCGTATCCCTTTGCCACTAACCGGGCCTTGTACCGGTTAACTGAACCATTGGCGTTGTACTTTACCTTGTACACCCACTTACATCCGATTGGTTTACAACATCGGGGAGGGTCAACTAGGTCCCATGTGTCGTTGGCATCAAGTGCCCGCATTTCCTCCTCCATAGTGGCACACCAATTTGCGTCCTTTGCCGCTTCTGCGTAGCTCTCCGGCGCACGCACTTCCGCCACCTTGGTCATGTACGCATAGTGATGCGCCATGTACTCATTGTACTCGTACCGCGTCACGGGGTTCTTCTGGCGGGAAGACTGGCGTAACTTCTTATTACCCGGTTTGGGCCCCTTCTTGGCCGGTGTGGTCCTCGTTGCCGAAGATCCGCCTTCTTTCATACCGAAGTCGGATTCGCTCTGACCCGACTCATCGTTGCCGGTTTTGTATTCCAGCATCTTCTTCTTCCCTTTCTCTTTGCGCGTGAACCGTCTCCTCGGTTCCTTGCGAGGGGAGAGCACGACAGAGTCTCCATTACTCACTGGTTCCTCATCTGACTGGTCGGATTGACCCAGTCTCTTGTTCGGCCCACTCAACCGAAACGATTCCGGACTCTCTTCTTGAGTCCTGGATTCATCATCTTCTACTTGGGCCAGTTCACGCTCACTAGCCTCATCCTTCGGCATCGAGTCCGGGTCGGAAGTCGGAGTACCATGATGTTGTTTCATCAAACTCGACATCGCGGCTAACTCGGACCTACTTCGTCCGAGGGTTATAACACTTATACCCCTTTCGCTCATGTGAGTAGCCGACGAGGATGCACTTCTCCAATTTTGCATCCAACTTCCTCCGCTTCTCATCCAGCACATGCACATATGCAATACTATCGAATATCCGAAGGTGTCGCAAATTCGGCTTGCGCCCGAAATATAGCTCATGCGCGGACACCTTGTCACCGATCCGGTTTTGAATGTAGACGACCGTCCGGACTGCCTCCGCCTAATAGAAATGGGGCATGCTCTTCTCTTCCAGCATTGCCCTTGCCGCGTCGACAATCAACCGGTTCTTCCTCTCGGCCACACCGTTTTGCTCCGGTGTGTATCTGTAGCTGAACTCTCTCCGAATTCCTTTTTGTTGCAGATAACTGTTGAATTGGTCAGAAAAATATTCTTTTCCGCCATCCAACCGTAGGCACTTGATCTTCCTCTTCGTTTCCCGTTCAACCAGACTTTGTAGGTTCCGGAAACACTCAAAGAATTCGGTCTTCCGCTCAATGAGGTAGATCCATGTGTGCCGGCTATAGTCGTCGATGAAGGAGACGAAGTATCGACTCTCGCCAAGACTCACGTTCTGTGCCGGTCCCCATACATCCGAATGAATAAGGTCGAGCTTGTTATGGCTACGGTTTCGTTCGGTGAGGAATGGAAGCCGGTGTTGCTTCCCGAGTTGGTAGGCTTCAGATATATGGGCCTTCCGGCCACTAAACTTCGGCAAACCGAAAACAACTTGTTTCGTTTGCAAGACTTGAAGCCGCCGGTAATTGACGTGACCGATCCGCTTGTGCTAGAGATCTATATCCTTTTCAATCTTCTGTCCTTTGGCAAACAACGCGGTGCCGACGTCATTGGTGTTGAGGATGAACATCTTCCCGTCTCTGCGCCCTTGCGCAATAACCTGGCCCTCATCCTTAATGAAGCACCCAAGGTGCGTAAACTGCACCTGCATCCCCTAGTCAATGATTTGCCCAACTGACACCAGGTTCTTCGTGATAGTCGGGACGTGTAACACGTTTATCAGCTTCCCCCTCTGTCCGACGTGGCTCAAAGGGACTTCTCCGACATGCACAATTGGGTGAGGAGTGTCGTCTCTGGTTTCGACGACCCCTGGTTGTTCCGGTTTCTCCAAGAAGGAGAACCACTCTTTGTGGCTCGTCATGTGATTCGACGCACCGGAATCAACATACCATACTTCCTCCGATTTGGAAGTGGTCTTCATCACCAAGGTTGGCCCCTTACCGGTCTTCCCGGTTCCAGATCCTTTCGATCCTTGCGCGTAGTGCAAGTTTTGCCGGTTCTCCCGACCGGTTTTGCCGAATCCAGATCTGTCCGAATTGGCACGCTTCTTGCAACACTCGGTTTCTTTGTGGCCCTTTTTGCCACAGTACTAGCATTCCGTGGTGGATTTTTCTTGCCGGCCTCCGGCACAACCTTGACTCCCCCTGGTTGTGGAAGTCCCGTAACTATTGTCGGCACGTTCTCTGTGCCTTCTTTCCTGCTCTTGTCGGCCGCCTCCTGTGCGTGCCGACCCACCTCATCCCCCACGCCCATGGGGTCTATCCGCCTCTTTGTACAGCATCCGGCTGCCCGATTGAGTGGACTTGGACCCACTCGCGTGGTTTTCTTCGACCATAAGCATCGATTGCAAAGTCGAAGAAGGTTGGTGGTTTCTCCCGGTGTAGATCGCTGTCCGGATTGGCCCGTACCTTTGCGCTAGACCACCAAGGCATATTTGTACCATTTCGTCTTCATCCACCGTCACATTGATGGACTTGAGCGCATCGCAAATCTCCTTTATTTTGGTGGTGTAGTCCGTAACCAACATATCTCTTTGTCGGATGTTGTTCAGCTCTTGCCGGAGCTGCAACTTGCAGGCTATGGTACTTGCGGCGAAAATCTTACACAGATTTTACCAGGGCTCCTTCGGCGTCTTTACATCCCTGATGTAGCCGAGCATCTGGTCGTGCACATAAGATGCGAGGCAGTATAATACTTGGCTCGCTCCTTGCTCCCATACCGGGAAGTCCTTGTGTCCAGGCTCTGGTGCTACCTCATTCGTTCCTTCCACGAAACTTCAATACCCATGCCCTAGTAGGTCCTGGTGCATTTTGTATGACTAGGACGCGTAGTTACTTCGGTCGAGCTTCTCTGTAGGAAGTGAACTCGCCATACCTCTGTCCATATTTTTTCTCTGTTTACTATTCTATTCTCACAACCTGTAGGGTTTGTCTTGCGAAAACAAATGTCGGTCGCAGAGGTCTTCAACCCTCGCGCTTTGATACCATGATAGAACGTATGTGCGGAAGCGTAAGACAACAACTTGGTTGTGTAGCAACAGAGAGAGAGAGAGAGAGAGAGAGAGAGAGAGAGAGAGAGAGAGAGAGAGAGAGAGAGAATAATACATAGAATACAGAGAGTACTCGGGAGAGACAGAGAGAGCAGAACAAGAATCTAAATTCAAAAATTATATCAACAATCTGTACATACAACGTGCTCAACATCACTATATATACAAGTCCTCATGGGACTGACAGAAGTACATCGTACTTCAATGCTCACACGAGCGTCTGACACTAACTACGAGACAATAACTACCTAGTAATCTAAGCTATTACTAGGCTTTCGGTTACTGATGGATCCAGCTAACCGGCTCCCCAACTCACCGGCTCTTTCGCTTACTGGGCACTCACCGGCTCACTGATCCGTCTCGCTCACTGGCTCAGGCTTATTCAGCCGATTTAGCTCCAGTTGAGCTTGCCGCTCAACAAAACATAAGGAATTATTGACCAAAGAAAGGAAAGAGGAGTAAACCACCCAATCACCCCCTAACAATGGCATGAGACTGTCCCGAACCTTCTTGATATCCCATACCGTCGAGGGTTGATCTGAGTTGTACCGTGGGTTCAATAAGGATCACACATGCTTAGCTAACAAGAGCCATAGCCACACAATCATAGTCTCAACATAAGCCAAGCCTCCCTTGATAAGAATGTAACTAGCCTCCTTATATAGGCGGAAACCCTAGGCCCTAGTGTGTTCACGGTTGATTGCTTTATTTGAAGTGGTCAAGTGATAACATGCTTAATAATTATCCCACACCGTAGAATTGAATATTACAATTTATGCCCTCCTTTCTTTCAGAATTAACTCACATGTACTCATCATAAGTGAAGAGATAGGACTGTAAGTAGACGAGAAAGATGTGTTGAAATATTCACACGGTATACAGAAAATAGTAAAATACACATTACATAGTTTTTACGTTGAAACCGTAAACATGGGAAAACCACAGGAACGGATATTTCACTATAGGCAAAAATTAAAGGAGACGAAAAAGAAACAGGTTACAACTCTCTGTAACTCAGAGAATACCCCTTAGCGTTTAAGGCAAGTTCCATTGAACTATGTATTGAAATTCCGTGCTCGGCCACAACCGAGGAACAGGATCGATTCACAGAAAACGGGAAATACAACAATGCACGAAAAACAATAGAGAGAAAGGTACACTGGATGTTTTACGTGGAAAACCCTAAATGGGAAAAACCACGGGAGTGCTCAAACTCCAACTATCACTATGAACAGGGATGTACACTGGTGAAGCTACAAGGCAACAACCTTGAGCTCACTGTCTTCGCCACAGGCGGCGGCAATACACAGAGGCAACGACCTCTTCGTCTCTCTCTCTCTCTCTCTCTCGGCTGCTCTCACTTCGCATGAAAATTAAGCAACAACCACATAAAACTGTTTGCCCTAAGTCATATTTATACATATATGACTTTCGGGATATTTACAAATATAGCCCTGCATCCGGATCTCTCTCCGGGTACATTCGTCATCCGGCTCCGTAGCCGGGGTCTTCATCATCCGGATCCGTATCCGGGTACTCTTCATCCGGCTTCATGCCGGGTACTCTTCATCCGGCTCCGTAACCGCAACCGGGCTTGCCGTCATTCATCTCCGGACATCCCATCCGGAGGGACCGTAATCCCAACAAACTCCCCCTTCACTTCGGCATGGGATGTCTCTCCAATCCGATCCTCTTCCGGCATGCTTCCAGCTTGTCGGGTGTGAGCACCTTGGTCAGCATATCCGACCCGTTCTCGTCAGTGTGGATCTTCGTCAGCACGAACTCCTCGTCTTCTATCCTCTCCCGGATCCAGTGGTATCTCCGCTGGATGTGTTTCGTCTGGGAATGGTAGGCCGCGTTCTTCGCAAGGTGGATGGCACTCTGACTGTCGCAGTAGAGTCGGTACTCCTCCTGTTGGATACCGAGCTCTCTAATGAAGTCCTTCATCCATATTATTTCCTTGCCGGCTTCAACAGCTGCCATGTACTCCGCCTCCGTGGTTGACAACGCAACCGTCTTCTGCAGCCTCGACTGCCACGAAACGGCTCCCCCTGCATAGGTCATCACATACCCTGATGTGGACCGGCTGGTATCTGCATCAGCCGACATATCCGAATCGGTGAAGCCGTCGAGTTGGGGCTTACCGGAGCCGAATCGAAGGCACACGTTTGCCGTGCCCTTCAGGTATCGGAGTGTCCACTTGACCGCGTTCCAATGCTCTTTGCCAGGATTGCTCATGTACCGGCTCACCACTCCGACTGCATATCCTATGTCCGGTCTCGTACACACCATGGCGTACATCAAGCTCCCGACGGCTGAGGCATACGGCACTTTCATCATATCCTCCTTCTCAGCCTTTGTCTTGGGGCTCTGCTTGCTGGACAACTTGCAGTTTGCTGGGAGGGTTGACCCGACCGGTCTTGCTTCCGACATGTTGAACCGGTGAAGCACCTTCGTCACGTACTTCTCCTGTGACAGCCACAACTGCTTCTTCTTCCGGTCCCGGATGATGTGCATCCCTAGTATTTGCCTCGCCGGACCCAGGTCCTTCATTGAGAAGGTTTGGTGAAGAGCCTTCTTCAGCATCCGTATCTTGACCTGGTCCCGTCCGACGATCAACATGTCGTCCACGTACAGGAGGAGTATTAGAAAGTCTCCTCCTTCGAACTTCTTCACAAACACGTAGTGGTCGGACTGCGTTTTGAGGTACCCTTCGTCGGTCATGAAGGAGTCGAACTTCCGGTACCATTGCCGGGGAGCCTGCTTCAATCCGTAAAGGCTCTTCTTCAACCGGCATACCAGGTGCTCCTTCCCTTTCTTCTCGAATCCTTCCGGTTGCTGCATGTAGATCTCTTCATCGAGGTCACCGTGAAGGAATGTCGTCTTCACGTCCATCTGTTCTACCTCGAGGTCCATGCTTGCCGCTATGCTCAGCACCGTCCGGATAGAGGTCATCTTCACTACCGGGGCAAATATCTCGTCGAAGTCGACGCCCTTCTTCTGCTGGAACCCCTTCACCACGATCCTGGCTTTGTATCTCTGGGGGTTTCCGGCATCTCCCGGTTTCAGCTTGAACACCCACTTGTTTCGAAGTGCCCGCTTTCCTTTCGGCAACTCCACAAGTTCATATGTGTGGTTCTCATGCAGGGAATCCATCTCCTCCTGCATGGCACTTAACCACCTGCGGCTCTGGGTGTCGTGCTTTGCTTCTTCAAAGCTCTCCGGCTCCCCCTCGTCGGTTAGCAGCACGTGCTCTGGTTCCGGAAATCTCCGGGGGGCCCTTCTCTCTCTTAGAGGATATCTCCGTTCGGGAGCTTCGGTAACCGGTTCTTCCGATTCTTCTTCTTCATCCGAATCCATTTCGGGATCGGGGCCGGTTCCGGTATCATTTTCATCTTCTTCGGCCGGTTCTGTTTCTTCACCGTCTTCGGCCGGGTCTTCGAGTGTTAACCGGTCCCTTGCCGGTCGGGACTGCTCCTCGTAGAGTTTATCCTCACCGGTCGACTTGGAGCTCTTCATCTTCTTCTCCGACTCCCAGTCGGCGAGCGTCTTGTCCTCCATGAAGATGATATCTCGACTCCTGAATATCTTCTTGTCGACCGGGTCCCATACTCGGTAGCCGAACTCGTCGTCGCCGTAACCGAGGAATATGCATGGCCGGGTCTTTGGATCTAACTTTCCTCTCCGGTCCTTTGCCACATGCACGTATGTGAGACACCCGAACACCTTCAGATGCCGGTAGGACACTTCCTTACCGGTCCACACTTTCTGCGGCGTGTCTCCGTCCAAAGGTACTAAGGGTGATCTATTTATCACATACGTCGCCGTCGACATTGCCTCAGCCCAAAATCCCTTGGGTAGTTTCGCATGCGCTAGCATACTCCGGACCCTCTCCATTATGGTCCGGTTCATCCTCTCGGCCAGCCCGTTCAGTTCCGGCGTCTTCGGCACAGTAAACTCGAGCCGGATTCCCTTCGAGCGACAGTACTCCTGGAACTGCCCCCGGTATTCCCCTCCGTTATCCGCTCGTATCGCTTTCAGCTTCTTGCCGGATTCTCTTTCCACTCTCGCGTGGAGTTCTCTGAAGACGGACAACACTTGGTCCTTTGTCTTCAACGGTGCCGTCCACAGCTTCCGGCTGTGATCATCAATGAATGTCACGAAGTACTGGGCTCCGCCATGTGACTTCGTTTCTACCTGACACACATCAGTGTGCACCAGCTCCAAGGGTGCGCTACGTCTCGTCGGTGGCCTTGAGTGGAAGGAGGTCCGGTTTTGCTTACCGGCCAGGCAGTCGGTGCACTTCTCCAGGTGCACATGCTTCACTGGAATAAGGTTGTCTTCTGCAAGCCTCTTCATCCCCTTCTCACTCATGTGGCACAGTCTTTTGTGCCACAGCTCACCGGCAGTGTCGGCTGCCACATTCAGCTCTTCCGGACATAACCGGGCATTCATCAGGTACAGAGTGTTGACCTTCCGGGCCCGAGCCACTATCAGGCTCCCCTTGCTGAACTTCATTACGCCGTTCCGGATGCTACCCGTGTAGCCTTCATCATCTAGCCTCCCGGCCGAGATCAGGTTCAATCGGACCTCCGGAACGTGTCGCACATCCTTCAACAGCATCTTGCATCCGGTTGATGTCATCAGCCACACGTCTCCTATACCGGCAATTCGGCATGTACCTTCATTTCCCATCCGGACAAAGCCGTGCTCACCGGCTGTGTAGGATGAGAAGTATTTCTTCTCCGGGGTCAGGTGGAACGACGCTCCGGAATCGACCACCCAGGTCATCTCTACGCCGGCAAGGTTCAACTCCCTCTCTTCGGTAATGAGCATTATCTCTTCTTCACTTGCCGCGAGTGCCGTCGTTCCTTTCCGGTCCTGCCCTCGCCGATCCGGACCTCTCCGGTCCGTGGCTCCCCGGTATGCACCGTTTCTCTCCGGTGACTTCTTCGAATCGGTGTCGTCGGCTCCGTTGTCCTTTCGGTAATGCCGACAATTCTTCCGGAAGTGCCCCGGCTTCCCACAGTGGAAGCAGATGGGTCTTCCTCTTGACTGCGACCGGGTCCCCGACTTCTCCCGTCTTTGCGGACTCCGGTTCCAGTGTCTTCCCCGTTCCGATTCGGTAAGCAGCGCCTTCGAGTCGGAGGCCGGTTCTTTATCTCTCCGACGCGCTTCTTCATTTAGAATACTTGTCTTTACCGTTTGTAGGGACAAGTTGTCTTCCGTGCAGGAGGTGCTGAGAGTCACCACCAAGTTCTCCCAGCTGTCCGGCAATGTACACATCAGGATGATGGCTTGCATTGCATCCTCCAACGGGAACTTGATCGCCGCAAGCTGGTTCACGAATCCCATGAACGTGCTTACGTGTTCCACCATACTCTCGCCGTCCCGGTACTTGAGGTTCACTATCTTTCTCATCAGGGAGGTCCGGTTCAACGCATTCTTCCTCTCATAGAGGCCCGACAGCTTCTTCCACATCTCATAGGCGTTCGTATCGTTCGCCACATGTTGCAGGACACTTACATCGACATATTGCCGGATCGTCGCTACTGCTTTCCGGTTCAGGAGCTTCCACTCCGACTCAAGTACTCCCTTCGGTATTTCCGACCTGTCAATCGGTTCGTACAGGTCCCGAACAATCAGAAGATCCTCCATCTTGATCTTCCAGTCGGCGTAATTCTGCGCATTCAGCACCATCATTCCCGGCTGCCCGCTGCCGCCGCCTTCCATTTTCTGTGTTACCGTCGCTCTGATACCACTTTATTGAAATTCCGTGCTCGGCCACAACCGAGGAACAGGATCGATTCACAGAAAACGGGAAATACAACAATGCACGAAAAACAATAGAGAGAAAGGTACACTGGATGTTTTACGTGGAAAACCCTAAATGGGAAAAACCACGGGAGTGCTCAAACTCCAACTATCACTATGAACAGGGATGTACACTGGTGAAGCTACAAGGCAACAACCTTGAGCTCACCGTCTTCGCCACAGGCGGCGGCAATACACAGAGGCAACGACCTCTTCGTCTCTCTCTCTCTCTCTCTCTCGGCTGCTCTCACTTCGCATGAAAATTAAGCAACAACCACATAAAACTGTTTGCCCTAAGTCATATTTATACATATATGACTTTCGGGATATTTACAAATATAGCCCTGCATCCGGATCTCTCTCCGGGTACATTCGTCATCCGGCTCCGTAGCCGGGGTCTTCATCATCCGGATCCGTATCCGGGTACTCTTCATCCGGCTTCATGCCGGGTACTCTTCATCCGGCTTCATGCCGGGTACTCTTCATCCGGCTCCGTAACCGCAACCGGGCTTGCCGTCATTCATCTCCGGACATCCCATCCGGAGGGACCGTAATCCCAACACTATGTTGCCACTCTCTCTCATGCATCTCTCTTCTTACCTTCATTATATTATGCACTACACTCACTATGTTTGCCCTAGGTCTATTTATACTCATACACAGTATGGGCTATTTACAAACATAGCTTTCATTATTATTATTATTATTAATCTTAGTTGATTAGCTAACTAATCGACTCCTATGTCGATTTTTCAGTCAGCCCGACTAGCCGACTCCCATCTCATAAGGTATTGTCCACCCCGATGCGAAGGAGTATCCACGTAGCACCCATCTGTGTGGACCAGTTCTAGTGCACATTGTCTCCCTTTTGGTGGTCTTGAGTGGAATACTGCTTTGTTTTGCTTTCCGACCAAGCACTTGACACACTTCTCCAAGTGCACTCCTTTTACTTCTAGAAGGAGTTTCTGATTGACTAGGATATGCATTCCCTTCTCGCTTATATGGCCAAGCCTCTTATGCCATATCTCTACGCTTGAGTTGTCAACCACATTTGCTTCATCCTTGCATAGCTTTTCTTGCATCATATACAATGTGCCTTGTTTTTGTGCTTGGGCCACTATGAGATTCCCCGACAGAACTTCTATTTTCCATTTCGAAAAATACCATTGTAGCCTTCGTCGTCCAATCTTCCAGTTGATATCAGGGACATGTCGAAGATCCCTCAGGGTCAGCCAACAACCAGTCGATGTTGTCATGCACACACTTCCAATGCCGACTATCCTGCATTCTCGATTATCTCCCATCTTCACATAGTCATAGTCACTGGTTGCATAAGACGAGAACCACTCTCTCAAGGGAGTTATATGGAACGATGCACCGGAGTCGATCACCTAGGTGCATTCTTCATTTGCAAGGTTTGCACTTGCTTGCTTGCAAATGAACAGGAGTTCCCCTTCGTTCGTAGCGACGGTTGTAGTGCCCTTCTCATTAGAAATCTTTCTGGCTTCAACATAATTCGAGACACCTTTGTCCTTAAGGTAGATGGGTTGTGATTAAATTACCAACACGATAAACACCATTTCCCCTACTTCAAAAAGAAAATCCTAAATCTTAGAGAGTTCCTTTTACAATTGCTAATGATTTGTTTTGCCAACATAATTTAAGCTTAATATCGTCATAATGGAGAGTTATTTTTTATGTTTTAAAAATTAGATAACGATGTGTGTTTATGATCATAGCCACAAGCTCATAGAAATGATAATAAGCCCAACAATGCCAGTTTTCGTGAGGGGGAACACAAAGATTTGCATACATGATTCTTTCTTCCAACACAATAAACACTACAAGGGACACAATCATAGAACTTCTAGTGATATGAAATTGTTGTTTGTTTTGCCAATGTAAGATCACACAAGTTAGTGATATGTGATTAGAATCATAGCCGCAAGCTCATGGAATCCATAAGAAGCCCAACAATACCACTTTTCATAAGGGGGATGCCAAGATTTGCATACAAGATCCTTTCTTCCAAGCCAATAAACATCACAAAGGATACAAATCATAGAGTATCTAGTGATATGGAATGTGTTATTTGATTTGCCAATGTAAGATCACACAACTTAGTGATGTGTTTAGGATCATAGCCACATGCCCAACAATGTTTTTTTCATAAGGGGGAACACCGAGTTTTGCATAGAAGATCACAATAAATACAACAGAGGATCATAGCCACAAGATCATAGAACCCATAATAAGCCCAACAATGCCACTTTTCATAAAGGGAACACTAAGTTTTGCATACAAGATCGCAATAAACAACACAAAGGACACAAATCATAGAACTTCCAGGGATATGTAATGTTTACTTGATTTGTCAACGTACGATCACAAGTTAGTGACTTGTGCATACTTGAGCACATGATTCCAGGATCACAAGTTAGTGACTTGTGCATACTTGAGCACATGATTCCAGGATCACAAGTTAGTGGCTTGTGCATACTTGAGCACATGATTCCAGTCTGCAAATCCTCATAGATGTTACAATAATTAAGAAAAAAACTATATATACACACACACACACACATTGCCATTGTTCCATAAAACCAATTCTATATGCTTGCTATATGCTATATGCTATATGACATTGTTCCATTGGATTTTTTATACTTTCCATTGTTCCATCATGTCGATTCTATATACTTGCCCTTGTTCCATGGGATTGATTCTATATGCTTGACATTGTTCATTCCATCAGATTGATTCTATATACTTGCCATCGATCCATTGGATCGATTCTATATACTCGCCATGGTTCCATCGGATAGTTCTACAGTCTTGTCATTGCATCCTGGAATTGATTTGTAGATGTAGATTCAACTACTTAGAAAACTCAGTATACACATGAGCACATGTTTCCACATCAATGCAAGAATTTGTTTATGTTATATATACTCGCCATTGTTCCATTTATTTGATTTCCGACATACACAGGTTTAAAATAAACGAAACGGGTGGCAAACTAAGTGTGTACATATTCCATCACCATGTCTGAGAGAGAACCTGCTTAGTTCACAAGATAATAATCAAAAGAAAGAAAAATAAAATAAAAATATGAGAGATAAGAGGAGATGGGGGGCTCAAAGTTGTATGGAATACAATTGAAGATGTGTAGCCATTACAAGATAGAGATGAGCATCAAACTGCGGGCTCAAGCTTGTCGGCTAGATTGATCTGCGAAGCGATTTTATCGAGCTGCCCTTTCACACTCATATCGATGAGACGAGAACCATCCTTACCGAAACGGACAACAAAACCAGCTATGATCGAAGGATCGATGACATTCTTCAGCTTAACGCTCTTCGATCCGGACATATTCTGCACTTTCTTACTGATAAGAGACAGTTGTGGCGGTAGAATCTCCACCGCGGATGTGACCACAGCTACTTGGGTATCGGTAAGTTCATTGTAAAGAACATCGAATTCCTTCACAAGCTCCCTTAGGACTATAGTTCTCTTCTTCTCTACAATCAAGTTGAGCAAATTGACAGTGGCAGGTTGGAACTTAGCTTCTATGCTCACCTCTTTCAGGATGGCTTTCTTCTCCTCCACCCTCGCGACAGGGTTGATTATGAAGGACCAGAACTGCTCATCTTGAACAAATACGGAGAGCTTCTCTACGTCTTTCGCGACACTGTCGAGGATGCCTTTCGCTTGGCCTACTTCTGCAAGGGCGGCGGCATAGCCAGATGCAGCAGATTTAGCCATGGAAACAACACAAGGCCTGCGGCTCCTGCTGCCTGCTTCGCCGTCGCCGTCGCAAGATGCGGCAGATCTTCCCTGCTCTTGGACCTTCGACTTTAAAGCATTCATACTACTTCCATGGAAGAAGGAAGTGGTGTTGGTGCTGCTTCCTCGGATCCTGAGGGATGAAGGTGTCCTGATGCAAGAAGGTAGCAGGGAGTTGCTTATGTTGAGAGAGGAGATAGATTGTTGCACTGTCTCCATGATTCTCAGATTGGGGCAATGGCTTCTGCTGCTGCTTTCTGCCTGCCTTTCTTCTTCTTCTTCTTCTTCTTCTTCTTCTTCCTGTCTTCCTTCAGTTGAGCAAAACAGAGCAAAAGGAAAGGGGCCTTATCCATATGGGCCAATGGTTTTTTTTTGTGTGTGTGGTTCCTACACCTCTGCCTATCCTTTAAACTTGAACCTTTCTCCTCCCTAATGATCCTCTCAAGACTCATAGTCTCATACTCATTCGGTCGGTCCCTAGGGCTCCATCTCGCTCTGAAGGCCCGATCCGATACCCGCTCGAGCACACTACATTGGCACACAATTCAGTCTTTGTCACCCCGCACTACCATATCATCTACTCATACTCATTCCGTGAGGTGAGTCCACAAAGCTCAAGCCCATTCTACGCTCAACTCGGAAGGCCTAAGCCAAGACTCGCTCGAGCACATTACTGTGGCATACAATCGAGACTTTTATCACCCCACACTCTTCGTTCTGGGGTATCATGCACTAGATCAAACACATGTTTCCAATACGTTACCATGGGAAGAAGGAGACACTAGCCCATCCCACATTTGGAAGGAAGGCTCGGGGTCAAGGCTCCTCTGAATGCTCGATATTGCGATTGAGATTGCCACAAACTTAGTGTCACATAGTGTCCCCCAAACTTGTTACCGAAGTATCTCTTTCATCAAAAGTTATCGAACATGATATGCGCCTAAAGTTATCAAACATGATACGCCTCTAAAGTTACTAGATTTTATACACATCTAAAGTTACCACACATGATGCCTCTCCAATAGGAAGTGGCACTTTTTTAAAACATAGGGGTATTAAGCAAAATATCTAGAATGTTAGGGATTATTGTGTTTCAACCCTTGATTTCAATGTCTTATAATCCTTGTGATTTACCACATTAACTTGAGGTCGTCAATGAGTGATAACTTGTTTCTCCAACACTTAGCAATTTTGTTGGTTGTAAGATGTGCAATTTGTATCTTCATATCCTGAAAATGTTTGTATTGAGATATAAGTATATGCATGATCCAAAACATAGAAAGAATGAGAAACTCTCTAGATGCCAAAGATTGACAAATCAAACCAAACACTAATATACACATAATCACTTTGGCAAACCTAAAAGGTGAGTCTCATCACGAGTAGTTGGCATGAACTTGTTAGGGTTCCACTTTCCACTTGCATTGGTTCTCATCCTTTTTCACACTACATGGGCAAATGCAACTATTTTAGTTGTTTTTGCCTCTACATCAATCTCACTTTTCAAGACTCGTGTATATATCGTGTCATGAGAATCAAGTATTTGAGACCATGTTAACTTACATAAATGCCATAAACAACATCACCACAGTATACACCATGAATAAATATAAGTATATATTTATATTAAACAAAGTGCTAAAGTGCGATTATTATAACAAGGTTTGATGCAATCGGAGCTACAATTCATGTGCTCTTAACTTGACGGATACAAACACAGCTCAAGAAATTACGCGAGTAACTAACCCTAGAATACATTTGACCAACTCATTAACCATATTTGATACGCCTCCCTTTCAATTGTCAACACACGAGATGGTTGTTGGCAATTCTATTCACACCAAATAAGGTTTATGTTAGTGTAATAGGATTACAATCTCTTTATTCTTGGCATTTGGTTTGATGGGTCTCGCCCTCGTTTGGATAGACATCAATGAGTATGGTGTAGTTTCCTTAATCCAAGGCAACATTGTAAGAACATATTTTGTACCTTCTTGATGTTATTAAGATGGTATACTTCCTCTGCTAATCTTTTACCCATATTATAATAAGATTTGGAATACCAATGCATGCTTGCAATGTACAAAGGTTTTTGTTATTGGATCAACTAGTGTTCACCTATGCATGTGTTAACACTATAGCTCGTGGTGATATTGAACTTATCCTAAGTATTGGAAAGACCTCATAGGTTTGATAATATTGCTCTTATTGGAAGCAAAGCATGGGTAAACATGGAGTATCATGCATACTCGGTTTTCGCCATGTTCCCGGGTAGGCAACACTTGGAGTCGGAATCCTTGATGATGTGAAGTGATTGCAATCGAAGACTCTTGGCATGTGTTGTGAAGAGAGTAACACATGGTGTGGATCGACCCGGAAGTAACATAACGAGATGTTCCGATAGAGTCTGTGGGTTTCAAGAGAAAGAGTCGATCGTAAGCACCAAAGTACTTGGGGGGTATAAAAGTACTTGCATGAAGAAATGCACTTTTAAGTGGTTGATGAAGCGTTAAAAATGAGTGTAGATGCGTGCATATGGATGTGCAGCTCGAGGAGTCCGTGGTGTTGAGCTATTTATTAGTATGGGGGGGAAAAGGTCATGAATATGACTCTTATGTAGTATCATGTATGTATGTGTCTACACACATGCATGCATGCATATTTATGATTTGCATGCCTATTTACATAACATATTAATAATTACACCATACCATACCATACCATACCATACCATGTCAAGTCATACATCCACACATCATCACCACTTACACCATCGCCATTGCCATCATCTAGTCGCCTTCTCCATATCATACACACACACACACACACACACTTCATCTTCATCTTCATCTTCATCTTGGTCTTGATCTTCAACTTCAAGAAGTTGAAGACATTAATGAAGGTATGGTATGGATTTACTTCTGCAAGAAGTTCTACAATAATAAGTAAATAGTAGCCGGATGATCCTCGCCATCATTAGCACTGGCAATATAGCAAGCATTTTGACCATTCCACATCTCTGATTCTTCTCATCCATCTAACCCCACTTTTCCATTAGATCTCAAATTTCAGTTACATGGGCATCTATTTATACTGGTAGAGCATTTGGATCTAAATAATCTCCAACAACACATGAATTTAATAGATCTCTCTCTCTCTCTCAATGTTTTTACTTCAAATCTGAATTTTCTATATATATATCTATATATATAACCAGGTGATGTCTTCATCTGCGTACTTACTCATTGTAAATCGCATCAAGCTAGGAACGTGGATAGGTTAAATTCTGATCTCTATCTCTATCTCTCTGTGTGTTCCAGTTTCTCCGACTCAAAGAGTGTGTGAGTGTTTCTGTGATGGCGCAGATGTCCATTATGACATGCGAGAAGAATGAAATCCTTTTTCCTACTTTGCCGGTTTTTCTCCACCAATGGTCCATCAATCTTTTTCTTTAATTAGTATGGTAGATTAAACGTACTTTCAAGAGACTAATGCAATATAATGACTCGAGTTGTGGTCCATCCACTCCGTGTTTTCGTTTGTGTAGTATAGTAGATTAAACGTGCTCTCAAGAGACTAATGCAATTTATAAAGGTTCGTGTTATAATGTGCAGATAGATGTTTTGATCAATTCCGGAAACATGGAGTCATTTAGTTAATAATGGAAAGGATGTTAGCGTTAGTCTAGCTTTTGAGTTATACGATTACTCGCTCTCATTCCTACCATTGCCATGTACTTAATTGGAATTAATTTATAATGTTGCCATTAAAGCTTCTAAGCTTTTATTCTAGTTGCTACAGGTTCCTAGTCTTCATAATTCATTTCCTTGATTGGTTTAGATTCTCAACTAAAATTTCCACTCATTTATTTTCACATAAAATTACAGGTTTGATTCTCTTTGATAATACAATATTGAGGAGATGGGTCTACCGAAGCTCGTCCTTGCGGATGCTGCCATCTCTTTTCTATGGGTCCTATATATTGCCCTGACTAAGCCGACAACGGTATTTCTGACAACTCTTCTGAACCTGAAAGGCTATGAATTTGCCATTGCCATTGGCCTGATAGCCCTCAATGTTTTCTTCTTTGGCTGGCTTGGTGGCATTTTGGAAGGGGCAATGTGGAACCCTGTTCCTCTACTAGCCTTTTACTCGGTTGGAGCAAGCAAGGACTCTCTTTTCTCTATGGCCGTTCGGTATCCAGCTCAGGTATGTGTATTATGATCGTGTTAATTGAAAAAACTGGCATGTTGTTAAGCACATCAGCATTTCCATGGTTTTCTCTGTTTTAATCACAGCTACATTACTACTACTACTAGCATGTTTTACTTTTAATCACATCAACACTTTTATGTTGCATTTAATAACTTCTCATCTTTCTATGTTTACTTCAAATCACATTAACACCTCTATCCCATTTTTAACCACATAAGGCCTCGATCTAATGGAGAAAAATAGCATAAACCTTCTTGTTGTGATGGAAATGGAGAAACTATCATTTCCAAGATCAGAAGTTTGGTTTAGTAATAGATAGAGGAGGGAGGGTCTATTTTATGTGGGCATTGCTGTTGTAGAGAATACAGCACAGCATCTCATAGCATTTATTTGTACAACTAGATTTGGACTTAGTTCCGAAATAAGGCACATATAAAACCATGTGAGCAAGAAGCTTATCATAATGCAAGTATCCTGTCTATATCATAGTCAGTGGAAAGATTGAGGTAATGTTCAATTTTGATGAAGACAATGAAAGCATGTCTACTGAGAGCATATCCTTATGGAAGAATGTGATTTAGAGTAAGTTTTATGTTGAATAGTTGTGTGAGCATGTATGTTACGTTGAACCAAAGAGAAATGTTGACACATTTGAAACTTCGCTACATCATCTCTTCCTCCATTGATGACCTCCGCTAAGGAACTGGACAGGTTGTAGATAAAGAATCAGAATTGTGCATGCAGATAGATGTAAAGCGGTGCACGAGTTTTTGTCCGAAAAAACATGTTAGTTATTACTTGATTATCACGAAAGATATAATGCTCTGTTGCTCTAGATTGTTGGGGCTGTAGGAGGTGTATTAGCAGCCAAAGAACTGGTCCCTTCACAATACAAGCATTTGCTTGGAGGACCTCAGTTGAAGGTGGATTACAAGACAGGAATACTTGCGGAGCTGATTTTGTCTTTTCTTATCACATTCTCTATTCTGCTCGTGATTTTGAAGGGTCCCAAAAGCAAGTTTCAAAAGAATTGGTTGATAGTTTTAGCAACAATAGCAGTGTTTACACTTGGATCAGGTTATACAGGGCCATCTTTGAACCCTGCTAATGTAAGGCACCTGGTGAATTATTACGTTATTCTATCCCATGCTAAGGACGATTTAACTCTCCATTTACCTAATGGTGCATTTTGGCAGGCATTTGGATGGGCTTATGCAAACCAAAAACACTACGAGAGGGATCATTTTCTTGTTTTTTGGCTTGCACCACTGGCTGGATCGTTGATATCTGGGCAGGTCTTTCAGCTACTTTTCCGAAATCAGCGTGCTAAGAAAGAGAAAGCTGCGTGAGCACTCTTCTGATGGAAGTCAAACCATATCAGCGTGCTAGGAAAGAGAAAGCTGCGTGAGCACTCTTCTGATGGAAGTCAAACCATATTATTATAATAGAGGCCTGATTTAACTAAGAATTGGTTTCTGTGAGCAGTCTGCTATGCAAGTTAAGACTATTGATGTTCCTGTGATCTATATGCTCTAAGTAGTGTTGTAACCTTTCCGATTCTTGCCTTATGCTATTGCTTGGATGTATGTCAACTTGTGTACATCATAATCTAGAATGCCAATTCCTGTTTGATGCCTTGTCAACGTAATGTAGAATATCCATCAAATAACAGGGAATGACATTTTGATGAAATGCTTGATAGATTCTTGTGAATGCAGACACTAATGAATTATATCTCTAACACTGGATCATACACATGGATGATTTGATGATCAAATGCATGGACGATTAGACAGGATCACATGCATCATCTCTGCCGCAATGAATGTCCTACTGCATTGGAATGTTTTGGTACTCAATCCCAAATATCCCACCATCACGTGATAAGTGTTGGTATGACAAAGATAAGGAATAGGCATCCCATAAATACTGTGAGTCGTGACTATGCACTCAAATAAGGTCATCAAAACTATGCAGCCCATGGAAATTTTGACTGCGTTCAACTTATAAACATCAATAATAATTTATTGACTGTGGATTTTGCACATAGGTACTGTCAGTAAGTGAACGAAAATATCGAAAATACAACAGAAAATTGATCAAGGCCATGGTTCCAGTAAATTCCCATATAAGAAATAGATAAGTTGTGAATGATTTGATAACATCATATAGATGCGTATTCATATTACGTGAAGTTAAGTAATAGCTTACAACCATCCGGAAATGCTAGACCTCTAACAATTTCTAGAGTAAGCTGATCACAATATGAAAGTTCCAATTTTTCTAATTGTTGGCAACATGCTGCAATCTTTATAATACTTGTGTTTGTTATGCCATGGCAATTATTTAGCTTGAGAATTTTTAATGGAGATGCACCACTTAGTTCTATGAAGCACCCATCGGTAATATTGGAACTCTCCAAATCAAGATGCTCAATTAGTGAGCAGAAAGTGAAAATCAACTTTACAGCTTCATCAGATATGTTTGTTAACCATCCTAATCCCAAGACCTTGAGAGTAGATCCACGGCATCTGACAATCTCCTTCACAGCTTCATCAGAAAGCTTTCTGCATCCATTGAGGATAAGGTTCTCCAGGTGTATACATTTTTCTGCTAGATTCATAATTATATCATCTTCGATCTTGGAGCAACTAGACAAGTTTAATGTCCTCAGCTCCACGCATCTCTCTGCAACACTCTGCACTCCTGAGCTAACCTTTAAGCACATGCTTAAATCAAGCACACGCAAAGATGTACATCCCTGTGATAAATATGTTAGTCCCAGATCACCAACATTGATACAGCTTTGAAGATTCAGCTCTACCAAGTGCTTGGAATGTCTTCCTATATGTTCCAAGCTCTTATCTGTCAGACGTTTGCAGCCACTGAGAAACAAACCTTGTAACTGTGGGCAGCCTCGTACTAAAGACTCAACCCCTTTATCACTAACAAGCTTGCAATCAGATAAATCAATCCAGCACAATGTTGACAGGCCACATCCTAATGCATTCAAACCAACATCTGTGATGCCTGCATGTCAATAACAAGGTTCATATGTCAACGGTAAATGTTTCTGAACACGTCACTGCATTTTAGCTAGCATAAAAATGATCAACAAACATGTATCTTATGCGATACAGTGGCTCAGCTATGATGAAGGCTAGAAAAAAGCAATGAAAAAAAAATTGTGCTCAGGAAGAGAAAATAAATACTATATAATAAAATAAGTTACAAACAAAAGAATGAACCATAAAATTACTCAAAAATCAAGATTGTCTAATATCTCCTCACAAGAGACCTGGGTATTGGGCTTTCATTCCAGTGTTCGCCTATGTTATCCTTCCTACACCGCCATCTATCTCTGTGTTATAAACAAAGAATGTACAGGCTATGCTACAAACTAAGAACAAACCAGACACTGAATGATGAGTCTGAATGAGGTCAGACAACTGTACAATTTGGTCCATCGGCATCAAAATGTTGAGAAACATAATCTCAACCCTTAAAAGCACTGCAAATTGTATGAAATGATGTCAAATCAATCGAACAAAGAAAAAAGCAACCTTCACACATAATATCACAAACGAATATGAAGAAAATCAATCTTAAATAGAAGATGAAAATCCATAGAAAATTTTATAAATTGTCACAAACAACTATGGACAAAATGGTAAACATGTTTTATACATCAATTCCAAACAACTTTTGAGTGATCATTTCTATACAACCAATCCTGTAGAAAATAGAAAAGATTTTATAATTAAACAGCTGCAAAGAAAATGGTAAACACTTATTTTAATACAAACAATCCTGGAAGGAAATAGCGAAGACTTTTCTACAAATAATGCTGAAGAAGACAGCAAAATGAAGTTGTTTATACAAATAATTCTGAATAGCATTCTAATGATTTTTCATTGTAGAAATTTCGAACATAGATAATTCTTCGAGAATAGAAGAAAACACTTTTAATTTTTCATTTCTCGAGATCCAATTGTGATCACGACTACATAAATACTCAAGATCGCAAACAATCACACGAAAAGGTCATAAATAACTCAAAAGAGAATTTCTATGTACAAACAATTTTGTAGAAATCTACATAAAAATTTCTGAAACAGATGATACGTGATTTTCACGCAAGCAGCACTGAAAAGATGAAACAGGTTAAGATGTTTTTGTAATCTAAATCAACAAGCACAAAAACTATGAAAGCAATAGAGACCTTTGCATTCACGAAGATTGATCCGTTCAAGAAGCCTGAAATTCTTAGAAACTGTGAGCAGATCGACATCACTAACACCAGGGAAGAAAGAGCGAGAGGCGGACTGAGTCAAGTCGAGGTCGATAAGATGAGTGAAGCGGAGGGCAAGGCGCTCGAGCATAAGGGGACCTGCACGAACACACAACCTCCGTCTCTCTCCATTCTGGATGTTCATCCAACGCTTGCAGACGAGGCCGAAGGCGTTCTTGTCCTGCTGGGTGGGGAGCTTGAAAAGGATGGATAGGAGATCGTCGTCTGTGAGGATGTCATTGATGCAGAAGACGAGGAGGAGGCCTCCATCGCCAGGGGCAGGGAGGTCTGGACAAGAAGAAGAAGAAGGAGAGGCTTCTTCTGCTCCTTCTTCTTCTTCTTCTTTCTTCTCGGCCATCTTCGTAATCTTCTCGCCCACTCTCCTCTCTTCTTCGGTCGCCCCTCTGTTTTTCGCCTACAGGCTCAGAAATTACAACAAACAAACAAACAAACAAAAAAACTTTTCTTGACTCGTAATTATATACATAAATGAAGCGAATGAATGAATGAATAACAACAGCAAATAACTATGCATTGAACCAAGTGTTTTTTTTTTAGTAAGAACAAATGTTTTTTAGTAAAGTGTACTGTGTACACACACACAATCCAAATAAATACCCATCCATAGCACTCTACCAATTGAGCTATATCCCCTGTGCTTTGGAAAGACGAGGTGGAGGAGAGTTATGCCTCTTTAAAGAAGAGGTTTGTCTCTGACCAATCGACTAGTTCCGAAGAAATGAAGAGAGAGGACGGAGAGAGAATGATTTTGTGCGCCCATGTAGAGGAAGAGGTCATGGGTTCAACTCCTACATTCCACACTAGCATCTAGTACATTACGAGATGCCTATGGAGTACATATGGAGTAAGAGTAATAGAGATCTTACAATAAATTAGGTTTTGAACCCGAGATATAGGATTAGTAGTGTAACGACTTTCCACTAGGGTAGACTAATTATAATAATAAAAAAGAAGGATTATGTATGTCAGCTTTGATTCGGTCCTCGTCTTGCCCATGACCTCTTACACATGGTGGTGGAAATTGTGATATGGTCCACCCACTGTTTAAACAAAGGGCTTGTATACATATTGTAGGAGGCCACTCGAATTGACTAACTAAGGCCCATCGCCCCTTTTTCATTCAAGGGCAATAATGTTTAACAATTCCTTTGTTACTTTTGTTTAGCCTTTGAGACCATTGCCATATAATCAAGTAAAGGTAATCCCCTTAAATGCGAGAACTTGGTCCAAACATTGTACTATGGTGTAGTCCACCAACCAATAACAATGGGTTGTAATGACAAGTTACCTTATCATGCACCGAATGTTGAGAGAAAGAGAGAGAGAGAGATTATCATGCACCAAATGTTTGCTTCCCACCTTCCTCTCTAAGATTGTCTACCAAAGGTGGATTTTGACATACAAACAAATATGATAGGGATAATGTTTCAAGGCCTTGGGGATGCAATAAATTAGATCTATGGGACCCACTAAAGAACACCACAAGAAAGTTTCCTCTAACGACATACGTGAATAAACCACATGTTGCTCATGTATATTTCTCTTTAATATGATGACACATATGCTCAATCATAGATTGAGCCATGCGTGATATTCTTGAGATTCGACATCCGTAATATTCGTGGTATTCGAGAATAGAAAATGGCCCTAAGAATATTATAAAACCATTCGTTTACATATACATATACACACATACATACATACACATACATATATACACACATACACAAACATATATATACATATACACACACATACATAGATACATATACACACACATACATATATGTGTACACAGACATACATCAATAATTAATTAACTCATTAATATAATGATTAATTTACTATTAACTAATTAATTCACTTAAACATTAATTGATTCACTAATAAATTAATTAATTTACAAATACATTTCTTAATTCATTAACACATTAATTAATTCATTGGAAAATATTAGTTAATTAATTAATAATCAATTAATGCATTAATAATTAATTAATTAGGGCTTTGGCAAAACTTAGGGTTTCAGTGAAACTTTGAATTTGTAGCGGACAACAGGATGTAGGATTAGGTAGAGCATGAGAGGGAGTCGATGACGCAGGCCGAAAAGAAGAAATTTTGTCGAAATTAGGATTATGATAGAAATTAGGGTTTTCTGTCGAAACCCTAATTTCTGGCCGAGAACAGGATATAGAGGGAAGCGAGGGTGTAAGTAGCACGCAGAGGGAGTAGGGTGAGGCGTCTTTGCTTCCTGTTGGCCACTGTTCACTCGCTCGTAAATAAAACACAATTTTATTTATTTATTTATTTTTAAAAAAAGAAGAAAACGAATATATTTACGTGTATTCGTATTCCTATTCGTATGGACTCGCTCGTAAATAAAACACAATTTTATTTATTTATTTATTTATTTATTTAAAAAAAAAGAAGAAAACGAATATATTTACGTGTATTCGTATTCCTATTCGTATGGATTCGTGGGGCAAGCCCCACGAATGCGAATATTTCAATCTATGTGCTCAATTATACAAAGAGCAAAGAAATATTCAATGCCTAGAGAGGAAATGACAAATGCCTTCAACTCATGTGGATGTGGAGTAATCAAGAGAGGAAAGGAATTTCTATCAATGGGCAGGAGGAGATACTACTTTTTTATTGTGATTACCTCACCTTATGGGAAGTTATTAGGGCTTAAAACCAAACTTTGTCACCTCTCAATTACTGCATAGATATCTTATTTTAGTATAGATCCTCCCTCCCTCTCTCTATGTATGGATATTGATATATATGCCTTTTGGTGTCCGTTTGATCTTTATGCATTTCACCACTACTCCACTGAAAATTCCCTCAAGTTCCTACCCTATGTACTCTAGCGCCAAATAGTTTCCACCACATGTTTGGGATTTGAAATTTGACATTTAAGAGAGAGAGAGAGAGAGAGAGAGAGAGAGAGAGAGAGAGAGAGAATGGAAGATAATACTCATCAATTTATACAATGTTCGATTGCTTGTTTGGTTTAGAGTTACATTTCTCAAATTTGGTAAGTTTTATCACGGTGTTATTTAACACCTAGGCAGTGGGTGTTTCCACAATTTACACAGGTTGGCCCGAAATCCGAGATGGAGATCGTTTTCCTATTTTTGAGATATTGGGGATTGCGTCATAATTGGGACAGGCGAAATGCCTTTGTATTCGATGGTAGACATAGAGTGAAAGCATATCTACAAAAGTTGAAGGGAGTACTAATGTGACAAATTTCTTTATTGGAGCAAGTGGAAATTCAACATGTTCCACTACCCATGTAGTGTAGTTAGTGGGTGACCATACTCCATTGTCACACTCATTGTAAGTAGTGTTTCCATACACATTTATTAATATAATTGCGTGTTTTCACCAAAAGAGAGAGAAGGAGAGAGAGAGGTGGATGTAGTTCAGTTGGTAAGGTTGCCCAATGGAGACTAGGAGGACATGGGTTCAACCCCTGCATTCTAGAGTGGCATCTAGTGAATTGAGAGATATGTATGAAGTACATAATAGATAGGTTTTTCGAACCCAAGATGTGGTGCTAGTAGTGTAAACGACTTATCATTAGGGTAAACTAATTGTAAAGAGAGAGAGATGTGTGTCGGACTTAGAGAAGTTTTTGTTAAGCTAGGGGTAATAGAGACGAGAAGACAAAGCATTGTCAGAAAGCTCGCCTGGGCAGCGACAAAACAACAATGTTGGTTTTATGTTCAGGTTTCTGGGGTGTTTTTGTTGTCTTTTTTTCGTGGGTTTTATTAATGAGCATCTCTGCCTCTCATTATTAATGTATATGTAGGAGGTAGGGTTTATGTGCGGGTGTACGAGCTACCTAGGGTTTATGAGTGTAATGTATGTATGTATGTATGTATGTGGATTTGTAGGAGGTTTAGGGTTTAATCTGCGGGTGTACGAGCTACCTAGGGTTTATGAGTGGTTTTGCAGTCCAGGAGAGTTAACAGCTTAAGAAGAGCAGGGATGCTCTGCTCTTCCTCTGGCCATGGTTTTCTGAGATTGCAGTAGTGAAGATGAAGGGCATCACCATTCGGTCTCTTGCTCGATTCCTCACTTTCACCTCAAACGGTCGTTCATTCTCTTCTCTAGCCGCTGCATCCTCTTCTTCTCCTTCTCCTTCTTCTTCTTACTCCTCCTCCTCCTCCTCCTCCTCCTCCTACGAATCTATCGCTGATATCCTGCAGAGAGAGCTCGGAATTACCTCGGCTGGTTATGGATATGGAGGTGACGGAGCCTCTGCTACCTTCTCCACCGTACACAAAAATATGCCTGAAAAGAAGAAAGCTTTCATAGAAGAAACCCTGGCTGCAGTAAACGAGATTGTAAGAGGGATAGAAGCCTCTAAATCCGCCAAAGATACACCGTTAAAGACTTCTTCCGAAGATGCATTAAATCCTCTTCAAGGTCCTGCTAGATTGTCTAGCTATGGTATCATCAGGTTGCTCATGTCGAGAGTTAGTGCAAAGAATTGGATTGAGCTAGACAGAGACATGAGGAATTATAGGATTGTTCTTAGGCCTAGCGAAGTGGCATGGGTTCTTAAAGTAGAGAAAAACCCCCATAAAGCATGGGATTTCTTCAATTGGGCTTCTCGTCGGACAGGGTATAGACATGATTCAGCTTGTTTTTTGATCATGATGGAATCTCTGGGAAAATGCTCAGCTTTCACGCTGATTGAAGATCTTCTTTCAGAGATGGAAAGGCTGGGGATTCCATATGATTCCTCGACGTTGAATAAATTGATTGAGATTTACTCATCGTGCACTGATTTAGTCAAAGTCGAAGGTTATTTTCACAAGCTCAGGGAGCTTCATGAGGAGCCAAGTTGTGAAACATATAAATGTATGTTGCTTGCTTTTGCTAAGACTGGAGATTTTGAGAAAGCTTTGGAAATCTATGGTTTGATTCGTAAACAACATGAAATTCTTGATGTTTCTATCTACAATGCTTTATTTGATGCGTTGATCACGAAAAGTGATAAGGTAAATATTTAATACTTCCACTTTCTGTTCTTAACATGGATGTTATATTTTATTTTGGGAAGCATTTATGCATGTTTGGACCAAGTTCAATGCAATTTGCTTTTACAAGAATTGAAGTCACTTTTTAAAATTTATGGAAGAAAAATAATTCTGATATTTTGGTATGAGACGTTTTAAAATAAATATGAAACATTGAGGTGTCTATCAGTAAATAATATCAACAACAAATATATTTGAAAGTTATTAATGTTCAACAATTTGTTTTTCTAACACTGGTTTAAATTCCCTGAAGCTTGTTGATCCATGATAATTTCATTCCTTACACCAATTGTTTCTTAGGAGAGTATCCATAATGGTATCAGGCTTTTCAACATGATGTTAGAGGATGGTATTGCACCTGATCCAGCCACTTGTCACACAGTTCTCAAATTGCTCTCTGAAGGAAAGCAAATGAATAGAACGATTGAATTGGTTAAATTCGTCAATGAGAAGGTATCAAAGAAGGAAGTTTATGAGAACCTTATAAAGGTATTGGTAGAGATGGGATATCTGCAAGATACATATGCTCTTCTCAGAAAATTAAAGGATAATGATATCAGATTGAGCCAAGTGACGTTCCTCGATGTAATTGACGCATTTTGTCGGGCAAATAAGCTTGTGGAGGCTCTGAACATCATGAGAGAGATGGAGAGAGATGGAAGTTATATACCGCGAATTGCGTACAACTCAGTCATGACAGTTTTATGTGATAACAACCAATTTCATGCAGCGTATGGTGTTCTTAAGCTAATTAAGGAAAGAGGTCCTCCAGATGATGCAATATGTCACAAGATTGTTTCAGGTTTGGCCAATTCAGGAGACTTTGAGATATCACTGAGTTTGTTTGAGGATATGTATGAATCAGGATGCTTATTAAATCTTGCATCTTTCAATTCGTTGCTTCAAACTGCGGCCAGTCAAGGTGATTTTGAATCTTCTCGGAAGCTCTTACATATGATGCATGTTAAGTCTCTTGTTCCAGATGTTGTAACATATAACAGCGCTATTGAATGCTTTGGGAGAGCAGGAAAGTTGGATTTGGCACTTCAGGTGTTTGATGAGATGAGGGAGAAAGGTTGTTCTCTTTCTGTCTCTACCTACAATAACATTCTTCTTGCTTTATCACAGTCGGGCCCAGAGGATGCAGCACTATCCTTCTATGAAGAAATGAAAGTGCAAGGGTTTTTACCGGATGCAATAACTTTTTCTATCCTGAGCACCATATCAGAGAATTATTCTGACTTTGACGAAAGGTACACCTTTTACTATAATTGTGCCACTTTAATTCATGCATTGAGGATGACCAAATAAGGCATTCTTTTTCATGAATATATCAGGAGGGAGCTTTGCTTTATCATACCATACATTAGTATTAAATTCTAAGAGCATAGGCTGACGGTTGTTCAGTAGGTTCATCGGAAACAATGAATGTAATAATGTTAAAAGGTGATAGTATAGCTAATTTATGGTTACGAGTTTATATCAGTACTAGTTTAGGGCATAACCGTAACACAGTGGCACTGTCCATATCCAAACTATTTTCAATATGGATGTATTATTGTTGTTATTCTTATTTTGATCTAATTCTTTGATGTATTATTACTTTTGTACAGGACTGATCTTGCTGTTGTGCCACTCTAACCGCAACACAGTAACATTGTCCATATTCAAACTATTTTCAGAATGGATGGCATTTGTCGGGATATTGTTACTGAGAGGATATATTTCTTGCAGCATGAGTAACCCAGGTCCATATTCTTATGACTGACACAATGGCATTGTCCATATCCAAACTCTTTCCAGTATGGATGTCATTTGCTGGGATAGTATTACTAATAGGATATATTTCTTGTGCCATGAGTAAAACATCTGAAGTGTCTTTGGAAAGGAGCTTTATTCAGGTGCTGGATAGAAATATGCATCAAGCTTCTCGGAAGGTTCTCTGCTTATCACTAGATTTAGCCTACACCCTGTATAAATTTTGGCCAATTTGGCATACGCCTTCAGTATAGAAAGGTTCTTGATGGAATGGTATGTTATATATAATATATTATATGAAATCAATGTTCTTGATGAAATAGCGTGTTTTATATCTAAAAATCACTGATACCTAAGGAATGCTAAGGGTAACTAGTTGCCCAAAACTAAAGATTCCATGATGCAGAAATGACCAATTTCCTGTGAGAAGGGGAAGATCAACTTGACTAGAGAGAGATGATGGTGATATATTAATGTCCATGGAAGGTCAACATGTAGAGAGGAGAGAGATGATATTCAATGTCTACTAAAGATTGGCAAAACCCATGTGATCAACAGTTGTCACAAAGACCGTTCCTCTACAACACACATATACACAAAGATGATTCTCCAACATTTTTGAATGTCACACAAACGAAATAATCAAGTTGTCGCCAACTATGACATGTGCTCTTTCATGGATATAATTGGAATTAGGATAATGAGAGTTTTAATGGATCTAATCATGATGTACGTAAGACCATTTGTTTTGTTTTTTATTGATTTCTTAATATTCATGTACGAGTCATTTTTGCCTTGCACGAGATATTATGTGATTGGGACATTATGGAAGCATTGCTTGCACGCATTATGTCATGGGCCTTACATTCCCACCATTTTGATAAAAACAAAGTACTAGCGTGCGTAGTTTATTGAATTTCATAGATGTAGATGATTTGGTTTAAGCTTGTGCTTTGCAAAGCTATTTCAAGTTTTGACTCTTGAGCGATGGTTTTATTGTACATTGATGATGAAATCTTCATGTTTTTAGATTCATATGAATAAATTTCTCTACTTTTTCTATGGCACAAGGCTTGAAAATGTTGGCATTCCATTTTTGTAAGCCAATGTTTTAATTTATGTGATGAACCACATTGACAAAATGCAAAGCACCATGCAATATATATATATATATATAAAACAAAGTGTGATTAGTAATTTCCAGGGAAGGACTGAATTTTAAGACACAATTGCATCATATCAAGATATGTTTTATAAAACATAGAGCTTTCTAAAGTTTCCAATGAGCAAATTTGTTCTTGTAGTTGCAACTCTATTCTATTGAGAGTCTGAATGTGATAAAATTGTCAATGGTACTCTCTAAAACACTAAACAATAGTTACCAATTTGGTAAAATAGTCTTCCATGTTACAAGGGATGTTTTCATCGCTACATCCAAAATATAGTATTGTTTCAAATTGAAATCATTGTCTTTGTATGTATTATGAAATGTTTTAGATGTTCCCCTAAACATATTGCTGAGATACTTTATATAAACATGATATTTGTATTTGTAAAAGATCGTGTTTTGCTATTGTGGTCCATTGACTTGAGCAATCAGTATGAACCTAAGTTCATCACAAACATTCTTCATAAATTTTAGCTTGCGAAAAGAATGTCTTTGCATTGTCATTTTTCACCATGCTAAGAATTGGTGCATTACCTTTCAAGGAACAATGATAATAAAATATACTATTTTGAATGCATTTGTTGCTTGATCAAAAAAAAAATGTGAAGACTCATATATCATAATAAAATAATATACTAATTTAGTATCACAATGCAAATTAACCAAGATAAGAGACATAATTAAGTCGCATTTTGCTACATCTTGGTGCACAAGAATTTCCAGGTATTTTCAAGTCAAAACTAATTATACACTTAAGTTAATGAAGGTCTTCTATGAAGATTATAGATACCTACTTAGCAATATAGGTACTTTGTTCTATTATTCTTGTTATGAGAGGGAGAGTAGCTTAGGTGTTGTCGACTATAGTACACTTGATGTTAGAGCTTAATCCTAATGTAAGCATGAGATAAGGTAATATAAGATAAATAGATAAGAGAGGAGAGAGAAAGAAGGGTGCGGATCCACCCGACCACCACCGAGTGAAGGGATGGAGATGGACTTGAGCCTCGATCGATGTCCCATACCATTGTCGTGGCATCGAGTCGTACCTGGTACTGGCACGCTCGCTACAAGAGTTTAATCACCACGAGTTCAATGTCTTGACATAGTCAAAATATCTCTAATGAGGGTAGCTAGACCTCATATTTATAGCTAGACCTAAGTTCCCCAGACAAGTTCACACTTGGCCCTTATGGGTTGTCCCAATTCCTAGGATTAAAAGTAATCCTCCCTTCTTTACACTCTCGTTTAACCCTCACACTTTATCCATGTGTATAAAATACTACGATACAATCTTACCATAGGATATTATATAGTCACGCCCACAACACTTGAAGTATGAGGAATGAGTCGTTCCTCGAAGGTCTCCATAGAGTACCACAACAAGCACTTTAGGCGAAAAGGAAAAAATGATTGGATCGGCTATCTCAATTGAGCTCTACGAGCACATTGTCCTAAAGAAGAGTTGCCTTTTTGGTCAATCTGGGAGGGGGGAGAGAGAGAGAGCTAGAGTAGAAGGGATTATATGATGTGACTATTCGATTTATCGGAGCGAGTGGGACTTCTCTAGTATGCGGACAAGTGTTTGTTTCTCTTGGTTGGTTGGCACTTCAACAATGTCCATATAGCGGTGATACTAATTTAGCCGTAATAACATTGTAGTGTATTCGTACATGGGATTGATATGGTTGTTTGTGTGTGTAAATGTGTATTTTTTATTCACCCCCCAAAAAAGTGTTGGGGTTAGGGGGGGTATTTGTGGAATTTTAGGAAAATCGAGTTTGGGGGGGGGGGGGTGGAGAGGAGATAAAACAAATAAAGAAGTAATTAAGTAAATAAATAAATAAGTAAGTAAATACATATATGATATATGTATGAATAAATAAATTTTATAGACTTATTTTTGGTTAATGAAGGCACTTCTCTTTTGTTCCACCACAGTCACACACACACAGTCACACACAGGGACAGACAGACGCGCGCACACAGGCAGGCAGACGATGCTTGGCGTAGGAGACACAGCGGCTATGGTGGCCATCCTCAGTGAGGATCGGACTTTGGAGGCTTCCTTCTCGGCCTTCGTCACTCATTTCAAGCGTTCTGCAATCTTCAAAGCTTGCTGTGCACTCGTTCTCCTACTAGAGGTATGCCTCCCCCTCCCTCCCTCGCTCTCTGTCTCTCTCTGATTAGACCTTCTGGATGAAGAAATCTGAAACAGAAGAACAAATAAGGAAATTATTTGCTTTCTCCGCTTCTTAACTATCCCGATTGGAAACCTGGATGAGTAAAACAAAAGGAGGAGTTGCCTGCTTTGTCTGCCTAATATACTCCTCTTGCTGGGAAATCTGGCTAGGAAGACCAAGGAAGAATGGTAACCTTTTGAATGACAAATCTGGCTAGGAAAAGCAGGAGTGGCGGCCAAGGAAAAGCAAATAAAAATTCATACCTCCTCTGGTTGCTAAAAAATCTGCCTAGGAGAAGCAAAAGGAACGACATTTTGAGGAAAAGTAAGGAAAAATGTGTGCTTTTCGCTATTAGCTGGGAAGTCTGGCCAGAAAAGTCAAAATGACTGGCATGCCAATGAAAAACAAGCACTGCTGATGGGAAACATGGCTAGGAAAAAGCAATATGATTGGTATTGCCAGAAAAGTATGGAAAATGGGACATTCTTCCTGTTTATGTATTGTAGATGAGAAATCTAGCTAGGAAAGGCAGGAAAGAAAGGAAAATGGTGAAATCTTTATGTGCTTGTAACCCTTAGATGAGAAATCTGTCCAGGAAAAGTGAAAAGGATAGGATAGTATGGGAATGGAAGGATACAAGTTTTCAGCATATTCTGTCATTTGTTTGAAAAAATGTGATTTGAAAAAGCCAGCGGAATGGCATGACTGCGAAAAGCTAGAAAAAAATGGCATGATGTCTCTCCTTGTACCTTTTGAATGACATATGGCTAGGAAGAGGAGAAAAGAATGGTATTGATAGGCAAGAAAAAAATTGCATGATCTGTGGAAACACAAGGAAAAACACTACGATCAGTGGATGAATCAAGCATAAAAGTCCGTATTTTGGTTCCAAGTTTTTCTTGGAAGATTTAGATTCTGTTAATGCAGTGGATTTGTTATTTGTCTCAGGATAAACGAACGTTGAAGCAACCTCAGCGTTTTGTTTCTTTTTATATTCTCAACGAGCTTTATCGAGCTGAACGACCTAACCCTTTTATGGCCATACTGGTGGAGGTATGTACAAATGGTATGTCAGTGGCATTTTTGACTCATAGTAACTATTTTGACGCAAATTTCTTGCATTTAATGTTTACGTCTTGTACAGGCAGCTTCAGATGAAAATTCTGAAAAAGTTGAAAGAGCCTTCGTTCTTCAGCTTCTCACTTCAACAAGCAACAAAGAGGTTCGGCTTACTGTGAGGACATATAACTAGATGTTTTTGCACAATTATTGTTGATCAACTCATGCTATTGATCTCAAGTGTTTTTCTCATCTTCAATGGTACATATGAGTTCCTCCAAATAAGAAATTTGGAAAGTAAGGCTCTAATGTGTTTGGACTTTGTCTGTCTATGTTTATTTGTTATAAACTTTATATCCATATATGACAATGAAGTGTTGTTCGTTTCCTGGAGGAATGATTGAATCATGCCTTCAGAGTGATTAGATAATGCTGTTTGATATGTAGCTTTTGCAATGCTTGCGACTATTACATTTGCAAAATCATGCAAATTTCAGTTAGAGTTATGGCAGATCTCTGTTAATGGTCTATATTCAAACTCACAATTGTGCGTGACTACAGATACAGAAGCGAACTGTCAACGAGTTTATTACAAATTATAATCCATCTTCTCATGTATGGAGATTCTTGATATTGACATTCTGTAATTATAAATAATCTTCTCATTTATGGACAACTACAAATCTTAATAGCGATTACTGTGATTGATGCAGAACTTTTTGAGCCGAGAAGCGTTGCTAAGACATGTCGCAGATAGGGTACCTTCAGAAACAAATATAAGCTCTTTCAACCGGGCAGCAATAAGTGTTTCTATACCTGATCCTGATGTTCCAGTTGGTTATGAGCTTGACCCCTCAGAGTACAACTCTGATGACACTTTTATTTACTAATTTCAAGTTTGATTATAAAAACTGAAATTGGTCTGATTTGAACCTTCTATAACAGGTCAAGATCATCTGCAGATCATGAAGGGCTTGCACTTGGATTGATTCAAAATTCTTCACTCAAGGGTTTTGAGCCACCATGGGTTCGACCAATTCCCCCACGATTGTCTACACAGGAAGGGGAAGTATGTAGCTCCTTGACTTTATATTTCTAATGAGTTTATGAAAAAATATTTAAGCAGTTAACAAGTATCTAAAAACTAAAGTCAGAATACGACAATCAACTCTCTCTCTCTCTCTCTCTCTCTCTCTAAAAGATCCACGTGGATCCACAGGTCACGTTGACCTTTTTAAAGATGTTAATATAACATTTCATTCCATCATTTCAGCTCTTTTATCTCCCCCTCCCTCTAGCCACTTCTGATGGCGTAAGTATTCTCTGCCCTGCAGGGTTTATGCGATAGCTAGCAACAATGATCAATGGGAGGGATCACACATGATGTTATATTCTTCCATAGTGTTATGGCTCCCTTCCATTTGTGATTCACTATTTGTCTTACAACCTTACATTTAGCTACTTTCTTTAGCTTATATCTGAAATTTCTATCAGGTATCAATATGGTAGGTGATTTTGATCTAATATCACATTCCTTTTCGGTTTTTCTTTTTTCTTTACACTTTGAGAGACAGGTTTTGTATATATGTTTTATATTGTATACATCTTATGTAATTTAGTTTGAAACTCCTCACTATATAAATTTATTTTAGTTAGTTTGAACCTGGTTAATCCTCGTCTTTAAGAGATGATGAGAACAGATGTAATAATGTCTAGTCTACGCTCCAGGACTTGCTTGTGAAAGTAGTTGTATCTTAAGTAACTCGGGAGGAATTATTTCAGTTTGAAAGGATCTTAATGTCCCTTGTACTCTGACAGAAATCTGATCCCTTGTACATGAAACATTTTATTTCACTAATATCTAATTTAGAGCTCTACCATTTCTACTTCACCATTTGTCTACTGTGTTAGCAACCTTTATTTCATGTGCCAAACATAATGGTTCTCAGACACATAAGCAATGCTCAGAAAGTTCAATTACATGTGTTTAGTATAAGTGAGAGCTATTTTATTTACTTCTCATGAATTCCATTAATCGTTTGAGCTCACATTTGTGCTTTGCCCATCAACTTAAAATCCTGACAAATGATTGCTATTATCGTTTTCTAAGGAGGGTCACCCATATAATCCATTTTCCATTTTTTGAAGTGGCCTGGGAAAGTTTAAGACCTATAAACTACAAAGATATAAGAAAAAAGCAACAAACCATTAAGACCTTGATTTTGGTTAGTAGTAGAAAGATGGCATACACTAGTACCTCTCTCAGGTGCTAGTAATTCTGGTTGATTATAACCGATTGTGCACAGCATGTTTTATGCAATCATAGGTGTTTTTGTAATTTGTAGCTTTCTGCAATTTTTTGGCCAGAGAGTAGTTTTGAAGGTTTTATGAGACACTGTTAATATAAGTCCTTTTTCTAGGATTGTGTAAGCTGAGTAGGATGGGGCAATCCGGCAAAGAATTGAAAATTATATTGAAATAAATGCATAGTGCTTTTGGAGAGGGTTCCATTTTTATGCCTCTTTTTGTTAAATATGCAACCTTCCTATTTCTATGATTCCACAGGTTTGACATGTTCATGTTTTTTTGATGTTTCAGATGGTGTGGCTCATGCCAGAAAATAATCATGAACTCCTTTGGGACCACGGGATGTGCGCAGACATAAGTAGAGGTGCAGCTGTTCGAGAACTAATTTCAAAGGCACTGAAAGGTCCATTGTCTCCTTCTCAACAGCAGGTGAAAAACCAAAAAAGCAGGATATCTTCATAAGTATACATGTTTTTGAGAAATACATAACATGTTAATATGACTGTATAGCAAGTACTAATCGAGCTAGAAGCAGATCCAAAACTTGTGTACCATTGTGGCTTGACTCCTCTGAGACTCCCTGTAAGCTACTATTACTATTCTTTGGTTTTCCGGAGAAAGCATTGCTTGGTCTCTGTTTTTACCTTCTCATTTCGGTTTTGATTCTAGGAACTTGTTGAGAATAATCCTGTTGTTGCTGTGGAAGTTCTACTAAAGCTTATGAATTCAGTGCAGATCTCAGAGTAGGTTCTAATCCAATACCACTGCATCTGATTCTAGTTCACTACCTGACAATGTCTTGGCAATAGAGTACAAGTATACATATATTTATAGAACTTTGCTTCCATATTTTTGATAATCGTGATGCGTCAATCATGCATATATTGTTGGCAGTATTCACTTGCATGCTTGTATCCACATGCATGTGATTTTTACAAATGCTTCTTTTTCACCATTGTTGATTGTTTGCACAGTTATTTCAAGGTCCTCGTAAACATGGACATGCATGCATGTGATTTTTACAAATGCTTCTTTTTCACCATTGTTGATTGTTTGCACAGTTATTTCAAGGTCCTTGTAAACATGGACATGAGCTTACATTCTATGGAGGTGGTAAATAGACTTACAACAGCTGTTGATCTACCCACTGAGTTTGTACACATGTACATTACAAATTGTATTTCCTCATGTGAAAACATAAAGGTATGTACAAGGATGATGAATATCCAAAAATTTGAAGGCAATCCCCCCCCCTCCCCCCCCTTAAAACAAGGAATATAAATAGTGTCTGAAGAAAATGCAGAAAACTATGGTTTTTTTATGATAAGAGCTAGAACTTTAGGCAGGGTGGCACCATTTGATGGCTAAAGGGTTAACTAATGAAAAGTAGTAATTGTGTCCTAGAACAACCACTTGACACCCAAATATTATAATGGCTAATCGTTTTTCTAAACTGTGTCAACAATCAAGATACTTTAAAGCAAGCTCTTTGTCAAGAAGGAAGCCTTAGAATATTTTAATACTAGGTGCAGCCTTTAGAAGTTAATTTTGTCATGCTTTGATTTCCCTTTTGGTGGGGTCTGTATTCTCTGGTCAAGAAACTTTAAAGAAATCTCCATGTCACGTTGTAGAATCTTTTTAATACCAAGAGTGGGCCGTTATAAGATGTATTATCTCATTTGTTCAATTCCCTGTTGGTTTGGTCTATCTGCTCTCTGTGGTTGTTTTATTGTACGTATGTTTGCTGAGTCTTATTTATCTACTCATAACAACATGTTTATGGCTTATCATATTATTTGGATATAGTTTAGCATCCTCAAGCCCTGCTACTTAACAAGATTGTTCTTATGAGCAGGATAAATATATGCAGAATCGCCTTGTGCGTCTTGTGTGTGTGTTCCTTCAAAGTCTTATTCGCAACAAAATCATTAATGGTAACTGTTAGTTCAAGTAAAAACATAAAAGAAAATTTTGCCATCTTGTGCTTGCTTGAAATTCACCTCTTTTAACATGTTGCAGTGCAAGACTTATTTATTGAAGTTCAAGCATTTTGTATCGAATTTTCACGGATCAGGGAAGCAGCTGGGCTATTTAGGCTGCTAAAAACATTAGAATGATTGTTACAGGCCAGGTTTAGATATTGTAAATAGGATTAGCATAACGGCAAAATTCAAGGGAAGATAAGCAACTTAGCTTAGATATCACAGGATGAAACATTCAATTGATGTTTTAGTCACTTCATGAATTTATAAAAATTACTTTTGTTAGCATCTGCCATGCAGCATACATTTTTTTGTTTTTATGGTTTCAAACACAACATACAAAAAGGTTAGCAGAGCTCAACTTGGCTTTGCAGCTCTCTATTATGTCGAGATCTCGGGACTATACACGAATTGTTGTCAACAGGGATTTACTCTGGATAGGGTGTTGTCACTCAACCTTGCGTTACACTTGATTTTGCCGAGATTTTTATTGAATTGTAGAGTAATGCCTTTGCACGGTCTGAACACGACAATCTGGTCATTTTCAGACATCTGGAAGTTGAGATTCAGATAAATGAAAGTTATTTCATTATTACTTAAAGTGGAAAATATGCTATGTGTCACTATCTTTAGCTGTTCTAAAATGCATATGTTAATTGGCTTGTGACACCTATTTTTGGTATTGCAACATCAGCTAACTTTTGTACTCCAACCAATGTGCTGTTGTGTGATCAATTAAAATAGAACATTAGCAAATTATAACCGTTCATAATCGTTGAATGCATCAGTTATCTTGGTTCTATAATATTCTTGGCACAAACGTTGTTCTTTTGAGCGTTTTTAATCATAGAGAGTTTGCCAAAAGCTTCATAAATTCAAGAGATCTAGACAACGACAAGTAAGGATTACAATAAAATAGCTCTTATTTTGCCAGTAGTGTTTTGGCATTTTCTTGACTAAGATCGGGCATCCAGGCTTTGTTAATTATAGATTTTTGAGGTTGTAATTTAGTCAATGCTTATGATAGTTGCAAAATTTGCTGACATTTCTGAAGGTGACAAGAATTGCATGAATAACTTACAGATCTTCTCGGAGTGAATGATAACATTCTCATTGTATGAACATTATAGTTATGACTTGACTTCCCATCAAGAGAGACTTTTTTTGGAGCTTTTCCAAGCTGGATTTATCATTCTCATTGTATGAACATTATAGTTATGACTTGACTTCCCATCAAGAGAGACTTTTTTTGGAGCTTTTCCAAGCTGGATGCATATGCTCTTGCAGCTTATGGACCCCCCCAGTATATGCTCTCTGCTTAGACCATTGGATCAGCCTTGAGAGAGATAGAGAAGCATGAATATGTGCTCCATATATCTCTTGTGCCGCTTAGCACACACATATTTCATAAGTCTTCACAGGACAGAAATTTTTAGGCACTTTATAGGCTCGTCTACGTTAGATACAGGATGTCGTGGCTGTCTGGAGGATTATAATAGCTCATCATCATCATCATCATCACCACCACTTTCTTTCGTCTCTCTTTAACATTCTTTTTCTTTAAATATAGAAAGCACAGAGATAAGAAGAACAGGATTATTATTTTTATTTAAGTAAACAACGTGAGTACTATTTAAGAGTAGTAATATATATATATATATATTAAGGTCAGTGTTTTCTCTTATATTACGTGCATAATGCTACATCCATATTTCTGCCTCTGTTTTGTGTGTCTCTCATTCATTCATATGGACCAGGGAACGAAAGTCTGACCATTCTAACCACCTCCTATGAAATAAAAATAATAGAGGCTTCTTTTGTCTTCATTTCCAAGTGGAAAGAGTGATTCTTTGCACACAAAGTCAAAACATATTGATGAGAAGAAGGAGCCAGACCATTATTATAATCCTTTTGGCCAAATGATCACACACACACACATCCATGATTAAAAAAGTCTTCTCTGTACGGGATAGAAAAAGAGAACAGGGAGGGACTCGGGAGGGAGGGAGAAGGGTTCATTAAGAAAATCCCAAGTCAATCCATCATTATTTCCCCACCTAAACATAATTATGAGAGAACTAGTTGGACTCACTAGATGTGAAGCACCATCAATTTCAATGAGATCATGGCCTTCTTTACTCGCAGTCATGTGCCTGATGATGATCGATCGGGCTTATTCATCATACCCCTATCATTCTTCTGTGCGATCCGCATTAATGAGTAGTGGATTGGAGCTAGATGTGTTGTATAGGTACTCACCTGACTTTGCATCTTCCCCCACCGCGCCTGAAGAAATTGATGATGATATGCGATGGGCGGAGGTCGGGTTACGGAATGTGAAGGGCGGGAGCATGAGGTTCTTCGAGAGGCTTTTGACTCATGATCACCACCGAAGGCGCCATCTCCTCAACTCCACCTCCGATGTCGTATCATTGGCACCCAACAACAGTACTTCCGAGATTGCATCCTTAGGCGGGTGGGTCATTGATTGTTGATTGTTGATTTTACTGTCTTACTTTGATTGATTCATTCACATGTCGTAGTTTTATTGAATTCAGTATGTAGAGATTCCTGATTATTGATTGACAAGAGTAAAAATGAACCATGGACAACCATGGATCTTGATGATAATGGTGACGAACATCACTTCATAATCATAATCATAATCATACTAATTGTTGTTGTGCACCATTAAACACAATGCCTGCTTTTTCTCAAAGTCTTTGCCGAGCTTAATTGGGCGGCAACTCTTGTGACCAATTTAATCAGCAAAAGAATGATTGTCGAGAATTTACCCAAGTCCTTTTATTGGCTTACAAGTTTTAGCTACAGATTGTCAAAACATCTAGCTACAGATACAGGTCTTACAGAGTAAAGATTGTTCGCCCAAACCGTATGATGGAGCCGAAATGTCTACACTTTTATACAAGTTTCATAGCATAAAACTTGTCTCGCCCAACCGTTTCACATTTAGTGATCGCCCACAGCCCTAAGACGTTTGCCAAATTTTCTAGAATTTCGTAGGTTTCATACCGTAGAAGCCGATCCTCCAACCATTTATATCTAGTGCGCGAATGCAAGTATCCGGATCAAGCAAGTCGAATGGGAAATATTTAACGATTAATGTGCAATTTGGAAAGTAGGGCGGCCTATAATAGTCTTGGAATTTTGTGGTTGAATTTTTGTTTAGTGCCTTGTCTTTATCTCATTGTAATTGGAGTGCCTTGTCACGATCATGGAGAGGTAATAACAGTGGTAAATTTTGTCGAAAATAACTTGTTCAAGGTAATTTACTTGATTTGGTGGTGCTTTTCCCTCAGATTGCATTATGCTATTGTCACCATTGGTTCCCCCTCCAAACAATTCCTCGTTGCCCTTGACACCGGAAGTGACCTTCTTTGGGTCCCTTGCCAATGTCAACAATGTGCTCCTGCGGATTGGTCTCTTTATGGCATCCAAGGTCTTCCGGTACATAATAAATCCTTCCTTAATCATCTCTTAATCCTTACTCATATACTTTAATAGAAGCATCAATATAAATTTATCATTTCCCTTCATTCAATGCAGTATCATTTGGCCTGAATCAAATAAGAATTACGTTGACCCACAATGTCCTTCATTAAATGTATCATGATTTGGCCTAAACCATATGGTAGCTAGGTTGATGCACAACGTCTATCTGAATTTTTTACACACTAGCACTTCTTTATAGAAACACAATCACACTAATTGAAGAAGGGTCTCTATTTCCAATAATTGGCGTGTTTGGAAGGTATGTTAGACACCTAAACATTAAGAAACAAGTGTTGAGAACAACTTCCAACAATACATACATAGGACTCAAGAGACATGTTGAGACATTAATAATAGGGAAAAGTACCAGGATACCCTTGGAAATTCGTCTATTTACTAGAATGCCCCTGGAAGTTCCAAAATTACAAAACTACCCCTATGTCCAAAAAATTACACTTTATAAAGTAATTATACACTCAAATATTTGGTAAATAAGACTAGTTCGGGTCCATTTCTTCTATCTTTGGTAAATAGGGCTTGTAGATTTGAGTGTATAATTACTTTATAGAGTGTAATTTTTTGGACATAGGGGTAGTTTAGTAAATTTGGAACTTCTAGGGGCATTCTGGTAAATAGACGAACTTCAAGGGGTATCATGGTACTTTTCCCTTAATAATAAAGTGTTTGACCAATCACTGATAATTGGTAGGCTACACCATGAGATGTTGATAGTTGGTGGACTATGGTTCTAATTGTAGCTTGTCCAAATGAAGCTTGTTCAATGGTAGATATGATTGAAATCAATATACAAAATTGTCTATCAAAGGAAGGAGACATTTTTGCAAAATATTCAACCTCGCCTTGTGTGCGCAATGTACATATTCTTTAATAGGCAAATTCCCAAGGTCATAGCCAAACATTCTTGCCAATGCTAAAGAGACATGCCATGACATGGATTGGCACATGCTCAGGCGCATTGAAAATACAGATTAAACTTATATTGAATATTCGGAAAAGGAGAATATGTGGTTGATGTTGCCTCAACTTACTAGAAACATGAGAACATGTCCCTTTAGAATGGCTCACATATGAGGACACCATGCATGATTTTGAAGAATTCCTACCAAGAGCTTATCACATGGACAAGTTCATTGCATGCGACACTAGGGAAGCTCACTGTTCATTTACTTAGCAAGTAAACCAAAGTCATGGAAGATCCAAATTATGAAATTAGGAGACAAGCTTAGTTTTATGTTTCCACTTCTACTTTTTCATTTTGCTCTATCATTGTAAATTTCCTACCTAAATGGCTAGGGAGAGCACCTCGTAGTGATAGTTGGCCTCAAGTGTTATGCTACCCCCCCTTGAAGTTTACGACTTTATAGGTATATATAGAATTGAGATGAAGGATGTGAGTCATATGCATGTTCGAGCAATGTTCAAATATTTGTGATAGCTTACGTCATGTCTCGTTTTATGGAGACTTCAACTTGCACAAATACACACACACACACACACACACACACACACACACACACAAAGACAACCCTCAAATGGGATGGTCTTCACTATGTAATGCAAGGGGTCTCTTTCTTTATTTCAATGTTAAGTCTTTATATTGATCCATAACCACAAGGTGGGTTTACATACAAGGGCTTTTGGTGTTGGGTTCGTTTAAAAGTTATAGTTGTTAACTTTTTCAATACTCATATCATGGGGAGATGAAGAGGATTGTTTAATTGGCATTAATGACAGTGGAACCGAAGGGAGGATTTAAGGTTAAATGATTGAAAAATCAATTAAGGTCATCACAATATTCAACCATTGTCTAAATAGAAAGTGGTGATGGCTTAAAAACTTGAATTTGTTTCTTAATTAGTTAATTAGTGTCTTGTATCACACACAAAATTAATTAACGTTATTTGTACATTCTTATTGTTATAGGAATAGCTTTAAAGAACCAAAGTTAAAGCCCAATTTTAGTGGATTAAGGGTGCTTAGCCACACCAATCACCCCGTAACAAAGGAGAAAAGATGAATATAGAGCACCATCAACGTCCCCTACCACCCAACATAGATTTGCATTATATTTATGAAGTTATGCAATGATAGATAAGAAGTATGAGAGTATTTTTAATCCAATGGAAGAGTCTCTTCACAACCACATCTTGATCTTATGCATTGTATGTCCTCCATTGGTTCTCCTAAGTTTTAGAATGATTGAGTTTCTACTTTTCCTACCCTTAAATCCATTAAATTTTGCATTTCATAATACTTTAGGTCACACCCCTAATAATAAAGATGTTATATTACCCTTGATTATTAATATGTATTTGGATAATGAAATGTACAACATGCCAAGTGTAATGTGTTGTGTATTGTATGTTGCATTTCTAATGCATGCTAGCAAAGTTTAGTAATTTTTCCACTATCACATAATTTTGGGCTTTGTAAGAGACGTTGATGTCATAATGGCTAAATGTTTGTGTAAACTTGTCCCAAACTCTATCATATGGCCTATGGTTTGGATTATAGAGCACCAAGGATCTATTTATTTGGAGTTCTTGTGTGAAAATGGTGACCTTTTTCTTACAAAGAGAACTTTGAAAACATACTCCACGGAGGTCCTTGTGTTAGTGATTGAAAGAGAATGATTTGGAAAGATTAAGAATGTGTAAACATCACAAATTGATGTTGTATAAAACCTAGTCTTCTTATTATAAGTTGTGAATGGTTTTTCTCATTGGATTGTATGAAGGAGATGAGATGACTAAAGATGTCACACAATAAAAATGCTAAAAGAAAGATGTAACTTGAAACCTTTACCATTAAGGGTAATTGGTACATAAGCTAAAATTACTCAAAAATCAATTTACATATTTTGATTATGGACAAATGCCCCTTTTCAAAGGAACAATAACCAAACCTCCTAGGAGTCTCTATGTTTGCACATATATGGAATGGATTCAATATAGTAGTTGTGCCTATATCCAAGGTTGGAGATGTTGCACCAAAAATATACATGGCTAGAGATACATATTGCACCAATATTCAAAGCTTGAACTTTGAGATTATTGCACCATTAAAAAGTATATACAAAATGAAGGGACTAATGATAAGACATCCTAACTGAACACATATTTCTTAAATCTCATAGATCTCCATTATAGCATTATGAGATAACCCTAATGAATACATCATGCTACTTTTATACAAATATCTTATGATATTAGAGATAACGCGTTCACATTATTCACGGATATACTTTGAACACGTGAACACAATGATTTCTCCTATAAACTGAAATTAAATGATTGCTTTGAAATTGTTTTTTTCCAGGAATTTGCAATTTATGATCCATCGAATTCAAATACGAGTAAAATTGTTTCTTGTAGTGATGGTATATGTGCCAACACATTGTCTCCCTATGTTTGTGTTGGGAATGGGCCATGTTCCTACAATGCAAATTATCTTTCAGAGAATACATCTAGCTCTGGAATTATAGTACAAGACGTTCTTTATTTAAACTCAGAAAACTCCATTGGATCATCAATTGAAACACCTATATATTTTGGGTATGTTCTACTTTATATTTGTGTCGGTTATTTTGTTTGGAATTTGACCTGATGATATTGATGTTTTTAATATGTTAGCCACTACTTCACATAAACTTTTGATACACTTTAGCCAAATTTTCGATAGGTGTGGACAAGTGCAGACAGGTCTTTTCCTTGATGTTGCTCCAAATGGATTATTTGGTTTGGGACCCGAGGTTTACTCTGTGCCGTCAACCCTCGCTGCCAATTCTATAGTCCCTAACCATATATTCTCAATGTGCTTTACATACACTGGGACCCGTGGAAGACTCATCTTTGGAAAGAAACCTCCAGCCTCTATTGTTTCTCAAACTCCACTCGTTCCTATTAATCCGAGGTATGTTTCAATCTCATCCTCTCACCCTTCCTTGTAATGGAAAGTCCATTCTGTAAGGTTACATTTTCATTAACTGTTTCAACTCCCCACCCCACAAAAATACGAAGGTTATAATTTGTAAATATACATTTGGCTAGGTAATGACAATATTCCCACATTTAAATGATGTTCAGCAAGCAGAATCCTCTACCATCATGAATCTTTACTATCACTCACTTCCCTATGAAGTACAATCATTTTTATCCCCTCCCTCACATCCCTACACAATTATTTCCATTTGTCCTTTCCTTCACCTTTGTCCTTCTAGTGGTAGTTTCTCTTACACTTTCAATAACATTTAATGCCTTGATTTGATTAGTTTTCACAATTTGTTGATTGAGTGTGTGTGCTTGTGTTTCCCATCCAAATACGTTTTGCCACTCAAAGCAACACTATCAACAAAACAAGAGTAATGTGTAGGCAACACCACCCAAATGTTGATTACACTTGCATAATGTCGAGAACGATGAATAAAAGAACCCCAGGAAAACTTGTCCTGTGAGAATTTATTGGGATGCATATATGTGTGCTCAACAAAGACAAGAAAAACTTATGTTGTTAATTAAGCAAAAACACATAATTGGATTCTTGAAATCATGATAATTCCTATAATTGTTGTAAAGAATCGATGGTGATTCTTGTGCAACGGAATAGATGTGCGTTATGTGCGAGAGAAAAGAGAACTCAAGATAGATAAAATGGGAGGAAAATAAAATACTCAAGAAGAAGGTGTATATTACACTAGTAGAATAAGAATTACAAAATGTAGCATAATGAGTCATAACCGACTTAGTATAATGTATGAGGAGGGTGCTTTATATAGAGTCACCCTCTCTCTTCATTAACTAACTACAACAACCACTCTCTCTCTTGGGGAATGTGAAGACTCATAGTCATGGGGAATATGTAACTCATTAGTTATGTGTCATAAAAAATGATTCTATGACACATAGTTAATGTGTAGAGAGTAGTGGTGTGACTCTTGACCTTTGAGTAATCATGGATTCTCAAAAGGTGTGTTCACACGTTGTGTTATGTTGAGCTTGATTCTCAACAATTGTTAATGAGTGACATAACTTGGGATGTGTTGCTTGCCAATAACCAACAATTGGCTCTTTTATAGGGAGGTTACATCTTGAGAAGTTAACAAGTTAGCATGAATGGAATATTCAATATACTATGGGACACTCTACACAACTTTGATTGTGGCTAGATGAAAGTCATCTAGGCAAAACTCATGTTGTTGAGTGTTAACAATTAGGTAGTTAACTAGGATTAATTATGTGAGTATTGATAAAGCAACGAAAGATTATGTGATATGTGTGAGAGGAAGAGAGAGTGTCATGAAGACATACACTTTGGCCTTACAAAGATTCGATCCCACAACATCTTGGTCTATATGTTAGACCTTTAACCATTACAGTAACATACATGATGTATAATTATAATAAATATATTATTAGTTATTACAAGATATTTAGAGTATTCTAGAACATTCTAGAATACTCCATAAGGACCTATAAATAGACGTCCATTCATTCATCACAACTCATTTGGTTCAACACTAGTCTTTAGCCCTTAGCCTACTCTTTGTAACCTTGTTTCCTCATAATATAATCTCATTTCCATTTCTTGTCTTCTCTCTCTCCTACTCAAGAGTCTTGACAGTTTGAACCGAATATTCTTTTCTTCTTCTCCAATTTCTTATTCTTCTTCTCTTAAACTTATTTAAGCGAATCTAGCAAATCTCTCTCGTAACTATGGAGTCCGTCGGCAAGCAAGAACATATGCGCGTTCTCTCCAAACTCGATATGCTAACAACCAATTTCGTGGCCCTAGAGCAAGAAAATCAAAGATTGCTAGGCGAACTACAACAAGTAAGTGCTGAGAAGGTACAACAATTTGAAGATTTATCTCAATGGGTGCATCAATTGGAGGGTACTTTATTGCAACGACAAGCGGTGGAAGTTCAAACTTCACCGAAAGAACCAAAGATTAGTCTACCAGCTAAGTTTGATGGTACAAGGTCTCAATTTCGTGGATTTTTAAATCAGGTACGGCTTGAGATTAAATTGCACCCTAGTCGTTACCCAACCGATGTTGCTTGTGTGGGACTAGTTGGCACCTTATTAACGGGTACCGCATTAGCATGGTTTGCACCACTCCTACAGAAGCACTCACCATTATTAGAAGATTTTGAAGGGTTTATTAATGAGTTCCAAGCCAACTTTGGAGACACTGATAGTATGAGGACTGCAATAAACAAAATTCGACGATTACTACAAGGAGATCGTCCTACTTCCACTTATGTTGTAGATTTTCGCCTTCTAGCATGTGATATTCCATGGGATGAGGCGGCGTTAATGGACCAATTCTGTCAAGGTCTGCACAATGATGTGAAGGATTTACTTCTTACCTTCCATGATGATCCAAAATCGCTTATTGAAGCAATAGGCCAGGCCGTGTGATGTGACAATCGCCTATTTGAGCGGTGTTCTGAGTGCCAACAAATGTTACGCTTCTGACCAACAGAAACATATGCTTCGGTGGTCACAACTCCACCCCAAGTATCAAAGTCAAGTTTGGTGGAAGGCCCTACTCCAATGGAAATTGAGACAACACGATGTCGAGGAAATTATCGGATGCTGAAAAGCAACAACGGCGAGTGAATCGTCTATGCCTCTATTGTGGTGGTCTGGGGCATATTGCTGTGAATTGTCCACATAAATCACGACGATAAGTTAACCAAGTAAGTGCTCATGACAATCCCATCTCAATTTCTGCCCCGCCTTCTCGTAACCCAAGTAGGCCTAGTAGTCCCTGTCATAAAAATATATTTGATGTCTTGAGCCAATTAGATGATGTGTTAAACGAGTAAGTCCAGCCAAAACACTCAAAAGAAGGTTGCTGACCGTCATCAACTTGATTCATCGACTACGTTTCAAGTGGGAGATCGAGTATGGCTTTTGCAAGGTCGCATTAAAACAATCCGACCTTGTTGGAAATTGGATTATCAACATTTTGGCCCATATGTGATATCTGGTAAGATCAATGATGTGGCATTTCACCTTGATCTTCCCCCTCATATGCATCTTCACCCGGTCTTCCATGTTTCACTTTTGGAGCCCTATACAACCAGCTCTATTCTAGGTTGTCTTACATCTCCCCCACCTCTAATCGAAGTTTCGGATGGCTCCGAATATGAAGTTGTTGCCATTCTCGACTCCAAGATCGTTTGCAACAAACTGTATTATTTGGTTGACTGGTTAGGTTATACACCTAATGATTGAACATGGGAACCTCTCGAGAATCTTGCTAATGCCTTTGAAGTGGTTGCTGTGTTTCACAACAAGTATCCGCATAAGCCAAGTCCGAGATCTTGTCTTCCGACTCATGTAACTCGTCGTCGAAAAGGGGGGATAATGTCATGAAGACATACATTTTGGCCGTACAAAGATTCGAGCCCACGACATCTTGGTCAATATGTTAAACCTTTAACCATTATAATATATATTATTAGTTATTGCAAAATATTTGGAGTATTCTAGAACATTCGAGGATATTCCATGATTATATTAAATATCATAAATATCTAAAATATTCTAAAACATTCTAGAATACTCAATAAGGACCTATAAATAGGCGTCTATTCATTCATTACAACTCATTCGGTTCAACATTAGTCTTCATAAATATCTAAAATATTCTAGAACATTCTAGAATACTCAATAAGGACCTATAAATAGGCATCTACTCATTCATTACAACTCATCCGGTTTAGCCTTAGCCTAGTCTTTGTAACATTGTTTCCTCATAATATAATCTCATTTCCATTTCTCTCTCTCTCTCTCTCCTACTCACGAGTCTCGACAAAGAGAGGAAGATACACTTATGAACAATAATATAAATGGGGGATGATTAACAAGAGTGTAGCTAAAGACCTTTGCTCTATATTAATAAACATCAAAATACAACGATATCCTCAATGAGGTATATATACATCTCATGTGCAAGGGTGCACATGTGTGAGGAGAATATAGGTACAAATGTGTAAGTCCTGTATTAAATGAACATGTGAGTGGAGTATCTAGAATGTATCCCACTCAAGTACAAAAACCTATTTAAGGCTTTAAGGTCAATACACTAACTAGATTCTATCTAGGTAACTACTAAGTTAAGTATGATGTGTTGCCTCCCTATACCCAACAATCAGCTAAGTAGGATATATTTTAAGATATTAACAATATAGTATTAACACAAACTGCAATATGCTAGGAACACCTATGTAACTTGCCTTAGCATATGTATCAATGAAAATCATCCAACATCACGATCTTCTTGCTCCGTGCTCGTTGTCTCTTGTTTGAGATTCCAATCTCAATTGTTGATGGGTAGAGTCTAGTATTGACCTTGATAACATGTACATCTACATGCACACATTACAATGTCATTTGGATGGTAGTAGACTGAAGACCTCAAACCACTATGATCAATACACTAAATATAATTTAGTATAAATATAGCAAGATACGACATATTATATATTACCATTGTATCATCCTTTTGTACAAGAAAAGGCCGATATGTTTGGAGATCTATATCTTGACATTCATAACTATTCTAATGAAAAGAATGAGTCAGTAGTTTCAGACATGAATGGAAGTATTAGACATATATGAGCAAATTGGAGATTTCTTACTAGGTAGTAGGGCCATGTGACATACATTTGCATGGAATACATTCCAAGTGGAAATGATGCTAATCTAATTTGAAGTACAAACGCAAAAAGATTAAGCATGAAAATTTTGATGATCTTTGTGAATCATTAAAAAACTCAACAAACGTTTTTTTTCCTTTTCGTACTTTGATAAAACAAAAAATTCCCTAGATCATACATGCAATAAGTTATTTTTTATGTGTTGCATCATGCAAAGATAAAGTCATCGTGACATGTAAAGCCAAACCAACTGATGTTTTTGATTGGCCATATAAGATGAGGTGGCAAATTTGGAGTACCTAAGTTGACGCATTAGAGGAGTTGATCATGTGTAACCTTATTCCATATTATATAGAGAATGCAAAATTGAATTGTTATGACCTTGCATGACCCATTAATGATATATTTATGACACATCCATGCCATCCAAAGCTACATTATCATGGCACATCCATGATACCCATGAGTCATGACCATCTTTTATACTCGTGATTCGTGAATGTCTATACCCTTAGAATTCATGGTAAAAATACAATCTAGATCATGGATCAACGTGCATTCTTTGGACAAACAAATCCTTCTTAAGTTTATTTATTATAATATTTAGTTTACTTCATATTTATACTTTTTTATTTTAATGGTATAGCAAATACGAGTTTATGTTAATGGAATGCTCCAATAAGAACTTTTATGTGGAAGACTCTTTAAACGACAGACACGAGGGTATAGATGGTCATGGGTATGTCATGAAGGTTGCAGTCTTGCAGATAAATCTCACCCATGTTCACAAATGTTAAAAAGGATTAGTCCAATGATTAAATAATGGATACAAGTATTCTTAAATTGAGAGATAACCCAAGGTTTTCCTTGAGACTAAATAGGGAATAAAATTCAACTCACCAACATTGCATGATTATGGTGTGATCTCGTCTAGACATTACCTCAAATGATGGACTAAAATAATGCACCAAGAGAGTCTGTTGCAAGTTGGTATTCAACCAAAACACAACACATTATTGATATTCTCGTTTATTTGCAAACTATAATTGAAAATAGGCGTAAAGTGCAACCGTCCTTTTGTAGATTTCAAGAAGTTTTTTTATACAATACCAATGTCAAAGTTATGAAAAACAATGGAAAAACGTGGAGTGACAATGTGAATGTAACGCTTTAATGGCCCAATTATCTCACCAAGTAATATGCAAGTTGTAGACAAATAAAGGCTTCTTTGGATAGTTGATTATCATCGTAGGAGTGAGACAAGGATGTGCTCTGCGACATACAATATTTGCATTGTGTGACAAACTAGAAGAACTCTAATATCACCAAAGTTAAATAAGAAATGTTTGTAAAGAAAAACAATTACTCATATGAGGGCATGGTATTTCTCATCATTTACTATAATTATTAATAGTTGAAACGAATTTGAGGGTCCCCACACATGTGGCCATGTACTTGCCAATAATAGAAAGTAGTAATTAAAGTTCCCTCATAATGTATTACCTCTATTGTGACAATAAAGTGTCTCATCTAACATTCTAAATCTCTTAACTACCCTACCATGTACCTATGGCTATCCAACTTGGTTATTACATACTTAGACTTACTTAACCATGCTCACGTTGAGGGTGCCTAGAATACAAATTAACCAACATTGCCAAACTTGATTTATGCCTACCATGGGAACAAGTTCAACGACATTGGCTTGTGATATGGTTCATTCAAAAGACATTGATGAGTCGAGCCAATTTGGTCGGTGCCTTCGCTGTTGTGACATATTATTCAAGATGGGGCATACCATCAAAGGTATGGATTTCTCAGTATGAGGTCGGATTTGCTCTAGAACACTAAAATGGATGCTCCCTAATGGAACTTTTCTTGGTGATGGTTATGTTGGTGATTGAATCTTCTTATCGTGGCAATTGGTCCTCATCAAGTTGCTCTACGACTTGATGCCAGACACTAGGCTCTTGATACTCAATCATTCTGATGGCCTCTCCAATCCCAATCCATAGAATGTTTGCAAACCATAAGCAAGTTAATGATTTTCTCTTTTGAGCCATTCACTTGCAATAATTGGTCATACTTTTCTTATGCATCATCGTGTAGCACATGCTCGTGTTGTTGACAACATGATTGATGACATTAAGTCCCACCAACTCCATGGTACACTTCTAATAACACTATGTATGCTCATACAACAATCATGTCTTGGTCATAGTGGTATAATCGTGGAATGCCTTTGCTTCCACTCACTTGATGCAATAATAGGTGGCTTTGATACTAGATTTGTTATTTATGTGGAATACAATTGGGTTGCATGGTCTAACAAATATGAGGCCTCATTTTGTAGGCAAACATGTTGAACACTTTGATGGCTCCAGATGCACGCATGTGAATTTACTCGAGGCATCAACATCTCTGTTTGCAACATTTCTCCTTATTCATTTGGTCCTTGAAACCCTCTTGGAGTCTACTTAGACAAAGGAAGATATAATAGAGTATATTGTAAACGTGAGTGTTTGCGGAAGCGTAAAACAGAGAAAAACACACAGAGAGAGAGAGAGAGAGAGAGAGAGAGAGAGAGAGAGAGAGAGAGAGAGCAGAACGTAATTTCCAAAATTATATCAAAACTCTGTATACACATTGTGCTAAGTAGCACTATTTATACAAGTCCTCTTGGGACTGACAGAAGTACCATGTACTTTAATGCTCACACGAGCATCTGACACTTACCACGAGACTATAGCTACCTAGTAGTCTATCCTATACTAGGCTTCCGATTGGACTGCCGGTTACGGATTGCATCCGGCCTCCACTGCTTGCCGGTTCGGTTGCTCATCGTCATACCGATCCGTTTCGCCCGATCCGTCTCGCTTACCGGCTCCGGCTTATTCAGCCGGTCCGGCTCTGGTTGAGCTTGCCGCTCAACACTCCCCCTCAAGCTCAACCTGAGGTGGGGTCGTAGTGTCGACCTCTGTGGTAGTCGGTTCTTCCAATCGACTTCTCCTGGCGTCACTCCGCCTTGCTTGCGCTCCTCGTCCGGTCCGGTCCCATTTGCCGCGACCCCTTTGGTTCTGTGCGCCTCGACCCTCTCGATCGGCATGTCTGCTCAATAGGCCCATCTCAGCACTCACGTTGCTGTGTCTCCGGCACTTGCCGATCCGTCGGCTCTCCCACGATGGCATCGACTTCCGTTGTGTCCGTGTCCCCTTGGCCTTCAGTTGATCCGACTCATCCGGATCCATCTGTTGATCCGAGTTAGCTGTCTCCGACTCGTTCCAGCTCTTGTCCGAATCGGTACACTCCGATTCGACTTCCGGATTCAGGCCTTTCACCACATCGGACCACTTCCGAGTCTTGGCCTTCTCCATGCTTCCCTCGGCTTCTTCAGCCGGTGAACCGAAATCGAATTCTTCATTCGACTCTGTATCATGGTCAGTACCGTCGTGATGACCTCCACTCAGCACGCACTTCTCTTCCTGAGTGCACGTCGACTCGGCTTCCTTCATCTTCTTGTCTCTTCTTCTTCCGGCTCTCCTCTTACCGACAGGTTCAACAATTTTTTGGCCTTTGCCCGTTTCGGTAGAGACTTTGCCCTTGCTTCTCCCCCTCAAGTGCGGCACGTCGAGATGCTGAATACCAAGCATGTCGGTAAAGTGCTGCAACTTGTCTGATCCGAGCGGCTTGGTGAAGATGTCGGCAACTTGCCGATCCGTATGAACATACCGTAGGTCAACTTCACCGCTCAGGACCCGCTCACGCACGAAGTGGTAGTGCACCTCGATGTGCTTTGTGCGAGCATGGAACACAGGGTTCCTGGCGAGCTGCAGGCTGCTCATGTTATCACAGTAAATCGGGAGCGGGGTCGGTACCTCGATCTGCAAGTCTCGCAGCAGTCGCCGAAGCCAGATGGCTTCACAAGTGGCAATGGTAGCGGCCCGGTACTCAGCCTCAGTGCTTGACAAAGCCACTGTGGGCTGCTTCTTGCTGCTCCACGCAACGGCCGCGCTACCTATGGAGAACATGTATTGGGAAGTGGAGCGGCAATAAGACGCATCGCCGGCCCAGTCAGCATCGGTGTAACCGACAAGCTTTTCGGGTATACCTCGCCGGTATAGCAGTCCCCGGTCCTTAGTGCCGCTGACATACCGTAATATTCGTTGCGCGCACTGAAGGTGCTCCACGGTCGGCTTATGCATGAACTAACTTACCATGCCGACCGGATAGCTGATGTTGGGTCGGGTGATGGTTAAGTAGATCAGGCTTTTGACAACCTGTTGAAACCGTTTTTCATTGTAGGCCGGTCCGGAGTTGGGACAGAGCTTTTGGTTCCGGTCCAGGGGTGTGGAGACAGGGCGGCAATCCGTCATGCCGAACTTATACAACATATTCAACACGTAATGTCGTTGTGAGAGCAATATGCCGTCGGGGGTCCGGATCACTTCGATCCCAAGAAAATAATGAAGGTCCCCCAGGTCCTTCATTTCGAATGCGTCCGACAACTAGGACTTGACGTGGTTGATTTCGGGAAGATCCAGTCCGGTGATGACTAAATCATCCACATACAAGAGTATACATACCGGACCGTCAGAGCCTTGCCGGATGAACAACGAAGAGTCCGACTTAGAGACAGCAAACCCCAACTTACGCAACCGGTGCGTGATCTTCGCGTTCCAAGCTCGGGGGGCTTGCTTCAAGCCGTAAAGCAACTTCTTCAGTCGGCATACCGCCAATTTGTTCATCTCCGATTGAAATCCGGGGGGCTGAGTCATAAAGACTTCTTCTTCAAGCTCTCCTTGAAGGAAGGCGTTCTTCACATCCATTTGGTGAAGATGCCGCCCCCTTGCCGCAGCAACCGCCAGTACCACACAAACCGTCGTCATCTTCACCACAGGAGCGAAGGTCTCGTCGTAGTCGATTCCGTGGGTCTGCACGTATCCCTTCGCCACTAACCGGGCTTTGTACCAGTTAACAGAACCGTTGGCATTGTACTTGACCTTGTACACCCACTTGCATCCGATCGGTTTACAGTGACGGGGAGGATCAACTAGGTCCCAAGTTTCGTTGGCATCGAGTGCTCGCATTTCTTCGTCCATAACGGCACGCCAATTTGCGTCCTTTGCCGCTTCTGCGTAGCTCTCCGGCTCACGCACTTCTGTCACTTTAGTCATGTACGCATAATGATGCGCCATGTATTCATTGTACCCGTACCGCATGACGGGATCCTTCTGGCGGGTTGATCGGCGCAACGCACCGTCACCTGATTTGAGGCCCTTCTTGGCCAGTTTGGTCTTCGTTGCCGAAGATCCGCCTTTCTCCTTTCCGGAGTCGGATACGCACCGATCCGACTCATCGTTGCCGGTTTCGAATTCCGGCATCTTCCTCTTCCCCTTCTCTTTGCAAGTGAACCGTTTCCTCAGTGACTTGCGCGGGGAGAGCACGGCAGAGTCTCCACCACTTGCCGTCTCTTCATCCGACTGGTCCAACCGACTCAGTCGCTCGTTCGGTCCACTCAACCGTAACGATTCCGGACTCTCATCTTGAGTCCCGGCTTCATCATCCTTTGCCAGGGCTGATTCAGGCTCACTGGCCTAATCTTCCGACATTGGGTCGGGATCGGAAGTCGGAGTCGGTACGGAGTACCAAGATGCCGATTCATCGAACTCGACATCCCGGCTAACTCGGACTTCCTTCGTCCGGGGGTTATAGCACTTAGACCCCTTTTGCTCTTGAGCATAGCCGACTAGGATGCATTTTTCCGATTTTGCATCCAACTTTCTCTGCTTCTAAAGGTGTCGTAAGTTCGGCTTGCGCCCGAAATATAGCTCATGAGCTGACACCTTGTCACCAATGCGGTTTTGTATGTAGACGGCCGTCTGGACCGCCTCCGCCCAGTAGAACTAGGGCATGCTCTTCTCCTCTAGCATTGCCCTTGCCGCTTCGACGAGTGTCTGGTTCTTCCTTTCGGCCACACCGTTTTGCTCCGGTGTGTATCTGCAGCTGAACTCTCGCTGAATTCCCTTCTGCTGCAGATAACCAGTGAATTGGCCAGAAAAATATTCCTTTCCGCCATCCGACCGAAGGCATTTGATCTTCCTCTCCGATTCCCGTTCCACCATCTTCTGGAGGCTCAGGAAACAGTCGAAGACTTCGCTCTTCCGCTCAATGAGGTAGATCCAAGTATGTCGAGTATAATCGTCGATGAAGGAGACGAAGTACCGGCTCCCGCCAAGGCTTACACTTTGTGTTGGTCCCCACACATCCGAATGGATGAGATCGAGCTTGTTACGGCTCCGGTTCTGTTCGGTGGGGAATGGAAGCCGGTGTTGCTTCCCAAGTTGGCAGGCTTCACAAATTTCGGCTCTCCGGCCGCTGAACTTCGGCAAACCGACAACGACTTGTTTCGTTTGCAGGTCTTGAAGCCTCCGGTAGTTGACGTGGTCTATCCGCTTGTGCCACAGGTCGATGTCCGACTCGACCTTCTGTCGATTCGCGAACAGAGCGGTGCCAAAGTCATTGGTGTTGAGGATAAACATCCTCCCGTCTCTGTGCCCTTGCGCAATGACTTCGCCCTCATCCTCAATGAAGCACCCGAGGTGCGTAAACCGCACCTGCATCCCCTGGTCGACAATTTGATCGACGGACACCAGGTTCTTCGTGATTGTCGGAACGTGTAATACGTTCATCAGCTTCCCTTTCTGTCCGACGTGGCTTAGAGGGACTTCTCCGACGTGCACGATTCGGTGAGGAGTGTCGTCTCCGGTTTCGATTACTCCTGGTTGATCCGGTTTCTCCAGAAAGGAGAACCACTCTTTGTGGTTCGTCATGTGGTTCGACGCGGCGGAATCAACATATCACACTTCCTCCGTTTTGGAAATGGTCTTCTTCATTGAGTTTTCCTTGTGATTCATCACCAAGGCTGGCCCCTTACCGGCCTTTCCGGTTCCGGATCCTCCTGATCCGTTTGCGTAGTGCGAGTTTTGCCGGCCACCCTTACCGGTCTTGCTGGATCCGGATTTGTCCGAATCGGCACGCTTTCTCCAACACTCGCTTTCCCTGTGGCCTTTTTTGCCACAATACCAGCATTCCGTAGCAGATTTGTCTTGCCGGCCTCTGGCACCGCCTTGACTCCCCCTGCTTGTGGAAGTCCCGGAACTGCTGTCGGCACACTCATAGTGCCTTCGTTCCTGCTCTTGCCGGCCGCCTCCATTGCGTGCCGACCCACCTCTTCCACCACGCCCACGGAGTCGATCCGTTCCCATGTACAACATTTGGCTGTTCGGGGATGCACTGGTAGATGCACCGGCGTGGTTCTCCTCTACAAGGAGCATCGACTGTAAGTCAAAGAATGAGGGGGTATTCTCCCTTGTACACACCGCAGTCCGGAACACTCCGAACTTGGACGCCAGGCCTCCGAGACATACCTGCACCATCTCGTCTTCCTCTACGGTAACATTGATAGAGGCGAGCGAGTCGCAGATCTCCTTTATCCGGCCCGTGTAGTCTGCCACGGACATGTTCTTCTGTCGAACATTGCTCAACTCCTGTTTGTGTTGCAGCTTCCGGGCAGTGGTGCTTGTGGCGAAAACCTTTTTCAGGTTCTCCCAAGCATCCTTCGGTGTCTTGGCGTCACGGATGTGGCTGAGCAGCTGATCGCCGACACTGGACGCGAAGCAGTACATCACCCTGCTTGCCACCTGTTCCCATACTGGGAAGTCCTTGTGTGCCGAGTCGGGCGCCGCATCATTCGCTCCTTTGACATAACTCCAATACCCGTGTCCAAGCAGGTACTAGTGCATCTTGTAAGACCAGGATGCGTAGTTGCTCCTGTCGAGCTTCTCCACCGGGATCGACGTAGCCATGCCTCTATCCATGTCTTCTACTGTGTCTGTTTTCGACCTGTTAGGGTTTTCTTCTCAAGAGTAAATGTCTGCAGCAGAGGTTCTCAACCCTCGCGCTTTGATACCATGTAAACACACAGAGAGAGAGAGAGAGAGAGAGAGAGAGAGAGAGAGAGAGAGAGAGAGAGAGAGAGAGAGAGAGAGAGAGAGAGAGAGAGAGAGAGCAGAACGTAATTTCCAAAATTATATCAAAACTCTGTATACACATTGTGCTAAGTAGCACTATTTATACAAGTCCTCTTGGGACTGACAGAAGTACCATGTACTTTAATGCTCACACGAGCATCTGACACTTACCACGAGACTATAGCTACCTAGTAGTCTATCCTATACTAGGCTTCCGATTGGACTGCCGGTTACAGATTGCATCCGGCCTCCACTGCTTGCCGGTTCGGTTGCTCACCGTCATACCGATCCGTTTCGCCCGATCCGTCTCGCTTACCGGCTCCGGTTGAGCTTGCCACTCAACAATATGCTTAGAGAATAAGTATCTCTTCCTTCTCGTATCAATACAACGAATTTGAGTTGTATGATGGTTTATTCACCCAACCGATGACTAGTTAGAGGGTCGCTACTCTCTTATTTAGGTGGGCCACCTAGTCCAAGGGCGAGGCATATCATTGTAGGATAATAAAAATAAAGAACCTAGGGCATGCTAATTCTATCAAATTGAACAATCTATAATGATAGAGAACTTGATTATAATATTCTTATAACTCCTAGATTTTATTCTTTAGCATGTCAATGATCATTCAATTATGGTTCTACCTCACTCATTCATCTTTAACATCGGAACATTTTTTATTGTTTTAGTCTTTTTTATGTTTTAAAGGTGTTAAGCTTTATGGTGGATACGTCAACTGTTAATATCACTAGAAATACCATTTTTGACACCGGAACATCCATAACACTCTTCCCTGCAAGTGTGGTGAAAGCAATTGGTGATATGGTAAGAGAAATCATGAATGGTTATTTTGTATGACATCGATGAGTTTAAAAACATGCCCAAAAGAAGTATTCATACTAAGAGTCGAGGAGTAAAGTCCTAGTGTGAGCCAATGACATTCACTCATAGATTAATAATTATGTACTCTTTCTATGAAACAACCTTTAACCTAGTTGTTATTGCACTTAGTTGAAGTATTGTTAAATCTTCCCATGCCCACAGACATGTGTGGATGCAACTCATATGCATCAAGCAACCATCCATGTGTAGAAATAAACTAGATGCCAAAGTATGGTGCCAATGGTATTTTTATTAAAAAATTATTGACAAATTTTTAAATGCAGTTTAATATAAAACTCGGATCTAAAGCATCCCCAATTGAAATTCAAGGTTTTACACTACGATATTGTTGGAACATCAAGTACGTATATGTATGCTTTATCATCTCATGATATCGATTGTTAATTGCTTTGTTGGATTAAAAGTCTATATGTTTAAATTTTCTAGCACTTTAACGGGCATTACAACATTGCCCACATTAGGTATTGTATTTGATGGAGGAAGTACGTGGGAAGTTCTACGCCCATTTGTGGGCATTGGAGATAACTCGGTAAACCATCTAATTTTTGTTTCTTATGAGTGTACATACATTATGTCATGTGAGTTACGATATTTGAATTGAGAAACATGACATATAAATGGTCTTAATTAAGAGTTTAAATTGTATCCATGCAACAGGGAAACCTATTATATGTTTGCTTAGGCATCTTAGAGGATCCAGACAATCGTTATAGCATAATTGGATGTAAGTGCAATAAAATAAGGGGATGATAATGCTTATGACATGGTTTTGTATTTCATAGTCACATTTTTACACCTCTTTCAACAGATAATTTCATGGAGGGTTATGAATATTTTTTTGATCAAGCATCGAGTATTTTTAGTTGGGTCCCTTCTAATTGTAAGTGTTCATATTGTTTTCGTTCACTGGAATTGTTTGATATAGGCATCCATGTCATGTATGTTGCATGTGTGTGTAGGTTCTGATTCTACTTCCACTACCACATCACAATCTTTACCAATTAAAGACTTCAATATAACTTCTTCACCGAACTCACCACCTGAATCATCCCAACCATCTACACCCTCTCCCACATCACCGACTTCAATGTCTGTAAATGATGGAGACAAGACGTTCCCTATTGTATCAATAATCTTCGTTATTTCAAATGCATTCCTTTGTTTAGTGTTGCAATTCTTATGTTGACAACATATTGATCAACCAACATATACGATGATGCCATTTTCTTACAATTCTCTGAGAAATATATACAACATTTTCTATTGATTACCAATTGGTAACCCTCATGGCAATATGCCAACAAATAAAGGTGTACATATATAACTTGATTGTGAGGACAACTACCCAAATTTGTAGTTTTGTTTATATAATTCAAGAAAACAACTACTTTGTGATGTACCATACAATGAACGAGGTTTTCCTTGAATCTTTTGTATCAATCTTTATATTTGTTTTATAATGCATGTTAGATGTAGAGAAATATGATTTGTGCTCACATTTGTTAGCTTGTGTATTTTTTGTGTTATATATATATATATATATATATATATATATATATTGATAAAAGATTCACTTCGGCATTAATGAAAAGATGCTCACATGCTACAAAGAACTCATATAGGTAACCATAACCATCATACCCTCATCAACCTGTTGGCATAAAAGGCTAACTCCTTCCACTTTGTATCCTTAGTGTGAACACATTATTTAGTTAAGGCTTGAGTATATAAGCTCAAACCTAACCTTATAAAAGGTGTCTTGGAGTAAAAAGAGTTATCTAGAGAAGAGAACAAGAGAAGACTTCCATGGAAGCTTAATTTGAGTCTACCTCCCTTCTTCTTCTTGTTGCATATCTGTGTTGTTTGCTATACACATCTTATCTTGCAGGTCCTTATCATATTCTTTATCTAACATATTACAATAAGTGGTATCAGAGTGACCTTATTGTCTAATGACGACAAATAGCAGAAAAACCTAGAAGAGAAGTCATCCAACTGAGAGAAAAAGACAAGGTCAACAACCTCTACTTCTAGTAAAAGAATGGTGACATAGTCCGACACGAGTATGGAAATCCAAACGTTCGATGGGAAGAAATTTGCCCTCTGGAAGGAACTGATGCAGGATGTCCTCATCATCCAACGACAAATTGAAGACATTCGGCATACCACCAAGCCGACTTCAATGTTTGTAGAAGAATGGCGATCTATGACAAAATAGTCAGCATGGCAACGACGACGACTACATGCTCTTTGTGGGAGAAACTACATGCAGTGTATGAAAAGAAATTCTCCTCATCAAAGTTGATACTGGTTCGACTGTTATTCAACATGAAGATGAGAGAGATGGATCCAACAACCTCCCACATCAACACCTTCAGTCGAGTGTTATCTGAGCTCTCCTCCCAAGGGATTAACTTTGAAGAAGAAGTTAAAGCCCTTGCCCTCCTTTCGAGCTTACTGGCGAGTTGGGAGGTATTTTGTATGACTTTTGCCACCAACAGTTCGAATCTAAATCTAGATGAGACAATCGAACAAGTCCTCATTGAGGACATTCGGTGAAAATTGATGGGACTCACCATCGAGGAGTTGGAAAAAGCCCACCATTCAACCGAGTTGATCGAGAGAACAAGTCGAAAGAACTGGTCGAAGCACCAGTTGACCAAGAAAGAAGGGAGACCGACAATAGTCGAAGTCGAGGAATAGTTGACCAAGTGATTTCTGCACCCACTACAGAAAAACTGGTCACAATGTTTTCGACTATTGGTTGATTAAAAGAAAGGAGAGCGGTCAATGATTCAAGTGGAATTCAGGACGTTCTGACTCGAACCATTCTCAAGTCAGTAGCCAAATCATTGTTGTCGACTCCCAGTTAGGAGAAATCCTCTCCCTAGAGGATTCGATGATCGGAGAAGTCCTCTATAGCATGCAAGACGCATGAACGTGGCTACTAGACTTCGGTGCCACATTTCACGTGATCCCAAATATCGAATGGTTTTCGAACTATTCGGCCGGAGCCAATGGCACTATCCAACTCGGCAATGGGCAGGAATGCAAAATTGCCGGAAATTGCGAGTACCAATTTGATTGACGAATGACAATACAATCGTCTTGCACCATGTCCAAACATTCCCAAGCTCAAAGGGAGTCTAGTCTCCATCAACATGTTAGACGAAGACAAGTACCGAACGACTCTCAATGAGTTGTCATGGATGATCAGTCGAGGAAACATGAAAATTGGGAACGGATGCAAGTATAATAACTTGTATCCATTAATGGCAATCAATCCCGAGGGCACAAGGAACTTAGCCGAATTGACTAACTCGAACATATGGCATGGCCGACTCGGCCATATATCTCAAGTTGAACTGGACCGACTAATGGCGAACGACTACATCGCCAACCTCCAGACAAAGGCGGGGTTCTGTGAGCATTGTCGTTACGGGAAACAGACCCAAAGTCCGCACTCTCTCCATTATGAGATGGTACGACAACCCCTAAAACTGGTGTACACAGATATATGTGGGCCAATGCTCGAAAGGTCATTAGGAGGCTCCCGACATTTCATCACATTCATTGATGATTGTCCACGGAAAGTCTGGGCTTACTCAATTAGGTTGAAAGATGAAGCACTCGAGGTCTTCACTCAATGGATAGCCAAAGTGGAGAACCAATCAGGATACCGAGTGAAGACACTCCGGTCCAATAACGGAGGTGAATACACCACATGAGCCTTCAAGCAGTAACTGGTCGAAAAAGGGATCCGACACCAAAAGACCGTTCCTAATACTCTCATTCAAAAGGGCGTGGTGGAACGGATGAACAAAATGATCCAAGAGAGGGTGACAACAATGCTCTAGCAATCCGGTCTAAAGTTGGAATTTTGGGTTGAATCGTTGTAGACGGCAGTATATTCGATCAAGCTGTCGTCGTCGAGAGCAATACAGCTTGAAGTGCCATAAGCACTATGGTCAAGCAAATGACCGACCTATGATAGGCGTTGTATATTAGGATGTGAAGCATAGGTCTTCATCCAAAGGGAGAAAAGGATGAAGTTGGCACCCCGTGCACTTAAGTGTATATTTCTTAGTTATGAAACTGATGGGGATTTTGGCTATTGGCTATGGGATCTTAAGAACCAGAAATTGATCTGGAGTAGTGACATAGTCTTCAAGGAAGACTTGATTATCTCTGAACGGAACCAACTGAAAAGGGTTGACAAAAAGGTCTCTTTCGACATCAACAAAGATCATGTCGTAGAAGGATCGACCAACTAGGCCGAATTGGAGATTCGACAAACAGTCGAAATTGATCGAGCTGGTGACCCCCTTGCCAAATACGAATTGACAAGAGGTGTACTAGTCTAAATTGATACAATTAAGAGATTGACAAGAGGTGAAAGAGAGAGTCGAAACAACCAAATCACTGAAATAGGTCAAGGTACCAATTTAAGGTCAAACAGAACCAACCAAGGCACCAACCACTCTGTCCATCGATCCCGAAGAAGGAGAGGATGATTTGTGTTGAGAACCGAACTCAACTTCCCATAGAGATAGTGTTCACACTAGCCAATGGACATCATACTAGGCTAGTTTTGTAATTAGTAGAAAGGGCACTTGCCCTAGACTAGTTGGTATTTAAACAAACACTTTGTAACTTAGTTATTGTTGGATGTAATCATATTTTTTCTAACATAGCTTCTTGTTCTAAGCTCTCTCTCTCTCTGCCTTGCCTTCCATTGCAAAGCACCACCTACGTCTCTCCTTCTTAACATGGTATCAGAGCGAGTGGTTTTCTTATCCAGTTTATTCAACTGACTTGCGCTACACACCGACGATCAACAGAACCGACTCAAGCAACAGAGAAGAAATCGACATCATGAACACTTAAATGGGAAGTGCTCTTCCTATAGAAGCTCGATAGGACAAACTTTGCATCTTGGGAGTACAAAATGCATCAATACCTTGTCGGATAAGCTTATTAGAGCTATATCAAGGGAGTTCATGAAACACAACCCAACCCAACACACGTCGACTACCTAGCCTTGGAGCAAGCCATAAGTTGTGTGTTGTATTGCCTTGCAGCATGCGTCCATGATCACATGCTCTGCTATATTCGAGAGGTGAAAACGCCAAAAGAAGCTTGGGGCAATCTCAAAAAGATTTTTGCGGCCAATATGGTTGCACGAAGGCTCCAACTCCGACACGAGTTGAATAACATGCAACAAAGGGACATGTCAATAACCTGTTATGCCTTGAAGATTAAGGAGTTGTGTGATGCCCTCAGGTCAATAAATGTCATCATCGATGATGACGAAATGGTGCAAATATGCCTCGGCGGCTTGGCACCTCCATTGGACATGATTAGATCAGCCATTCTCACAAGGGAGAACCCTCCTTCCTTTTTCGACCTTGAATCTATACTACTGGTGGAAGAAAATAATGCCTGACAAAGGAGCAATGCACTAGATGGTGAGATGCTCTACTCCCAGTTGGATCATAGAAGAGGATTCAGCCGAGGGCGATAGGGTCAAGCGACCCGAGAACGCAATTCCCACCAATGGCAAGAAGATAGGAACAATCACAGGGAGTTCGGCAGAAGGGGGAGGCATCCCGTCGGACCAAGCCATCACAACAACCTGATCGAATGCGGATATTATGGAAAACTCGGCCACTATGAAGAGGACTGCCGAAAGAAGAAGCGAGAGTTAGCTTCGACCAGCTGACAACTCACAAATTACGCCATGAATTCTGATTATGAAGATCATGGCGGAATGTTCGTAATGAGATACAAAGCTCATTTAATGTCTGGCACCTCATCCTTGGAAGATATATGGTTTGTAGACTTCGGAGCATCCAATCACATGACATATCATGAGATTGGTTCCAAGAGTTGAGAAAGCCCGATCAACCCAACTATGTCGAAACCGGAAACGACACAACTCATTTGATTCGGCAGATCGGAAATGTCCCATTCAGGAATGACGACAAACAAACCTACCTAAAGACCATATTGCATGTCCCAACCATCACGAAAAATCTAGTGTCAGTAGGACAAATTGTCGAACAAGGCATGCAAGTACGATTCAATAATGAAGGGTGCTTTATTGAGAAAGAAGGCCGATTAGTAGCTCACATTAGAAGAGAAGGCAAAATGTTCATCCTCAAATCGAATGAGGTGAAATCAGCCATGTTCGCCAAAGGCCTCAAAGTCAAAACTAACTTGAAACTGTAGCACAAGCGACTTGGCCACATCAATCTCCAAAAGCTTAAAGCAATGCAGTCGAAAGGAGTCATAATCAGATTCCCGACATTTACCGAAAAGGAGGTAGTTGGTGTATGTGAAGCCTGCCAATTCGACAAACAACACTGACGACCATTCCCGAAAGAGAGGAATGTGTGCAAAGGGATCCTGGATGTAGTACGTTCAGATGTGTGGGAACTAGCCCAGACGACAAGATTTGGTGGTTGCCGATATTATGTCACGTTCATCGACGACTTCTCGAGGCATACTTGGATCTATCCTATGTTGCAGAAGAGTGAAGTGTTCAGACACTTCCAAAGGTTTAAAAATGAAGTCGAAAAAGCCACAAGTCGACATGTTTGGTGCCTTCGACCGGATGGAGGCAAGGAGTATTTCTCGGATGAATTTACAACGTATCTCTGAAAGGGAGGAATTCGATGAGAATTCTCGTGCCGACACACACCTTAGCAAAACGGAGTAGCTGAACGGAAGAATCGGCATATAGTAGAGGTGGTAAGAGCAATGATGAATGAGAAGAACCTGCCAAAATCGTATTGGGCAGAAGTGGCTAACACAGTCGCCTACCTCATGAATAAGTGTACAACCTCTAGGGTACACAACGTAACCCCTAATGATAAGTTTTTCGGAAAGAAGCCAGATCTATCACATATCTAGATATTCGGCTCGATCGCGTACGTGCATATTCCCGACGAGAAGCGACAAGAGCTCGACCCAAAGTCGGAGAAATGTATCCTCGTAGGATACTCACTCGAACAAAAGGGGTACAAATGTTACAATCCGTTGTCGTGAGGATTGTCAGTTATGGTGAGAAAACCCGAGTGGGACGAATAAAACGGGATGTGCAACATTGCACATGCATTTAGTAAATTTGTAAAGTAAGAACAATAAAACAAACGTAAAAGGAAGGGTAAAATGTAATGTGCTAAAGGTGCACTACAAAGTTCATGAAGTATAAAGGTGATGTGCACTTAGGTGTACATGCACATGTAGACTAAAGAGGAGTGAATGGAAGTACGGGTGTAATAAGTAGGGGCATGGTTGTGTGTGAAAATGAGAGGAGGGCGAGTTAAGGCCACAACAATCTCTCCTCCTAAGATCAAGGCAAATATTCCCCCTTTGAAAGGAGTGGAAGATTTGAGCTCTCCTTTTTGTAATAAGCCTCACCTCTTTCTACTATAAAAAGTGTTAAGGGGTCACCATTGAGGGGGTCGTCATTTTGTCATTTAGAGGTAGACCGTTAGGGTTTTAGTTATCCTCATTTCATTTTATGGTTTTGCTTTGAGGTTCCTTCTATCATTTTCCTTTCTCTTGATTAGGGTTTAGTTCTAGTTCTTCTTCTCACTATCCGGTTAGTGTTTCGTCTAGTTATGCTTGAGTCCGGCCTATATGGCCGCGCTTGTAAATCATATGGTGGTTTTCGTAATGTAATTTGTTTGGTGAACCTTGTCTCAATCTAGCTCTTAATCTCTCTAATCTTCCCACGTTGTTCCTCACTTTTTCTTTTGTGCTTGGAGGCTCGGTTAAGCTCCCATTTCTTGTTCCCTTCTTCTACTCCCTAGTTCAAGACCTCGGTGGTCATGCCCGGATCCAACACGCACACGCGGATTTTCGCGACACCGTCTACCCGAAAAGTTTGAGTGAGTCGGGACGTCGGTTTCGACAAGTCAGCATCCTGGTACAAACCAGAGACAACTCCGATGCCGACCCAGAATCGGCCAAACGAGAGATAGAAAATGAAGATTGACTCAGGCACATATTTGAAGAAAGTCTGATTACGACAATGATGAGTGGACCAGAAGAGCCCCCGAGTGACCAAAGCACATTTCTCCTTCTTAATAATTTGACATCGTTGAAATCCTAATGCAGGGGTAAGTCATCTAGAAGGACTTGTCAGGACGGTTCAACTAATGCCGATCAGCCAACAGAGGCAATCGAAGGATCTAAACCAATGACCTCAGCACCCAGGAGATCCGAGCGAGTTCGAAGGCTTCCAAAGTTCTATTAATCAGGCATCGACTACATCAACTACACGGATGCAGGCGAACCAAGCTCCTACGAGGAATCTATAGCTGCGCCAGATGCCAACACATGGCTACAAGCCATCAGATTCCAGATGGATTCGATTCATTAGAATCAAACATGGGAGCTGATCGAATTACCAACTGGAAGGAAGTCGTTGCCCTAAAAATGGGTCTTTAGAGACAAATATGTATTTGTTCTGAGAAACCCATATACAAAGCTTTGCTTGTTGCAAAGGGATTCAAACAAGAACACGAGCTCGACTATGATGAGATATGCTCACCAATAGTCAAGATGACCACGCTTCGAATCCTATGTGGGGTCGTGGTGACTGAAGACGTAGAGCTCGAACAGTTGGACGTCAAGACGACATTCCTACACGGAGACCTGTAAGAAGACATCTATATGTCTCAACCGGCAGGCTTCACGGCGATGGGGATGTCGATTGAAGAAAAACCTTTATGGCTTAAAACAAGCGCCGAGGATGTGGTATCAGAAATTCGAAACCTACATTCGGTAGCTCCGCTACCGCCGGTCCGACCCCAACCCATGTATGTATATTGGGCAATTGGCCGACAAGTCTCGGATCTATCTGATCCTATACGTTGACGAAAGGCTCATTTCAGGGAGCAATCGAGCAAAGATTGGAAAAGTTAAATGGAGCCATTAATACGCCTACGTACTAGGCTAGATTTGTAGGCCTCTAACGGCCTACTGGTTACAATCCGGATCCGGTTGAGCTTGTCTGCCCAACATCCAACAACAACTCCATCCTTTCTTTCGCCCCTTCCTCCAACAGCTTCATCGTTGTTTCCGCCATCAACCATCCATGTTCCATCAACACCTCCGATTTCTCCTTCAACTCTGCTCGAGTCTCTTTAAGTTTTTCCTGATATCGGTCGTAGTTTGTCTCCAACCTTTTATGGTCTCTATACAACTGGTCAAAATCCTCCAATTTTTGTTTTAGACGTCGGTTGACTTGTGATGTCAACCGATCGTTGTGGTCCTTCTATTGTCAGAGTTCCTCCTTGAGCCACTCGATCTCTATCTCTGCCATTCTCCGGAGCTTGTCCTTATCCTACAACAACGTTTCCTTTTCCACCTTCAGCCAATCCATGCTGCTCTACAATCGATGGAGTCCATCTTCCATCTTCCGCTTCTCTTCCTCGGTTGTCTTCCGTAGTTGCTTTTCTCTTTCTTTCAGTATTGCTTGCGCGACCAGTTCCTCCTTGAGCACTTTAATTTCTTTTGTCCATTCGCGCTCTTTTTCCGGTGTTGTATTAACCACATGTTTTGTCTTTGTGACCGATGCTTCTTCGTGTGTTCTTACCGGCACTACCGCTCTGTCTCTTATGACCAATAGTTCTTTGGCCCTTTCCAACTCTTCTTCTAAACTTCAGATCTGATTTCGGGTCTTCTCTAAGTCTTATGTTGCCGTCAACAACCATTCTGTCCAGGTGGGCCCGCTTCTCCGTATTTGCTTTTCCACTTCCACCCGGTCAGCCAATTTGGAAGCCTGTTGTCCCAACCATTCTAACCATTGTCGGCAGGTCCCATGTTGTGTTAGTACAACGAACTGTTGTACTGTCTCTGACATTTTTTCATGCTCCTCTGCCCGTGCACTCTATGTTACCGGTTCTTCAAAATATGGTTTTGGTTCTGGTCTGTGCTCCTCCTCATTTGTCAGCTACGTGTCCTGACCTGGTTGTGTTGTTCTCTCTGACTAAGTTGTCTCAACCACTTCTGGTCTTTCCTTCTTAGCATGCTCGGTCGGTCTTGGCTCCACCATCGTTGAGCGGGTGGTCGGTATAATGTCCTTCTCCGGACCCGATCCATCCTCATGCTACTCATTGTGACGTGTTCTAGGACGCATCTGGAGGGGTTCTTCTTCTTCTTCCAGATCCTCGTCCTCCGCGGTTTCCTGGTGTGCCGTCTCTGCCCATTCCCGCTGCTCCTGCCTATCTTGCCTTAAGAGCTTGATTCAAATGGGTTTTGTTGGCTTGGCCGGTTCGTCTTTTCTGGGCACCAGAACTGTTTCTGCTTGCCAAGATGCTTCTGTTGCCCATCTGGGGGTATGCTTTGCCAGTAGCTGTTACCGTTTTGATGGTTGTTGTTGTTGGGAAATTGGTCCCTCCGGATGGGATCCGGTGATGAATAAAGTGGACCCGGTGAGAATCGGAAACCGGATCGGATAGACCCGGTGAGAACCGGATGAGAAGACATATATGTAAATATGTTTTGAGTAAGCCTATTGAGGCTATATTTGTAAATAGCCCTAAGTTCATATAAGTATAAATATAACTTAGGGCAATCACTTTGGAAGGTTGTTGTCATACTGTTGTATGTGCATAACTGTTGTATAGTGAGAGAGGAGATACAAAGCGACTTCTGTTGTAACCGTCGGTTGGCTAAGACATAGAGCTCGAGGTCATTCCCTCTGAGTCTCTGATTGTACCTTTCTTATATAGTGATAGTTGGAGCCCGTGGGCTCCCGTGGTTTTTCCCATTTAGGGTTTCCACGTTATCGCGTTACTACGCGCATGCGTGGAGAAACGAGGCGGGACCACCGGGGTCTTGAACCGAAGAGCAGGTGATAGAAGGGGAAAGAGAAAGAGAGAGACGCCTGGTTACGTATGAGCAAAGAAACACAGGGACACGGTCCGTCAACGCGGAAGACACCAATGTTTGTATATTAACGAATGACACATAAACAACAGAGCACGCGGGCGGTTACAACCGAACAGGCCGGCGAACAGATGTCGATGCCTGCTTGTCTGCGCACGAAAGGGGATAGGATGGAGGTGCTGCCGGAAGCACACGGGCGTTCCTCGAAGCAGCGCGAGCCTCCCGAAAACCTGCAGAGAAGAGCGATGGAGAACGAACAGAGGAGAAGCGTTCGGTTTCGGTTCGACAGCACTTCGTCCTCCTCAGAAAAATAAATGCCCCCCTTCTCCCCACGTCTCCCTCTCTTTTATAGCTTCAAGAAGGGAGCCGTTTCCCTCATTAGCTTCCTACCTACTGAATCTAACTACCTAGGATATACCTTTGTACCTAATTCTCTATTATATACATTAAAGGGCGCGCACGCTGTCGTGAAGAATTTCGGCCAGAGGCGGAAACCGAGAAACATTGGCTACATCGGCGGGGTGCAGCGTGTGTACACACCCATGTACATTTAGTGTGAATAACGAGGGCGCCTTTATGGCGCCGAAGAGTAGTCAAGTCGGGATAGACGATCCCATGTAATCGGGATTTATCCCACATTGTAACGCATCCCTCTCCTTGTTATATAAAAGGAAGGGAACGCCCTTTGTAAAAGGGTTGCCCATTTTGCATTAGAGGGTATACCGTTAGATTTAGGGTTACTTCTTCTTCTTCTCCCCCCTTAGTGTTTTCTTAGGGTTTGCTTCAGCTCCTCTCCTGCGCAAGACCCCGCTCGGCGCGACGAGCCTGTGAGCTCCCCGACTGGCGGCTTGGTAGCTGACGACTACTGTAACCTACCTTGGTCCGGCTCGAAGCCGGGGATGTATTCTTCTTTATATATATATACATTTGCGTCTGTCTGTGTATATCTGCGTCTCTGTTGGTGTCGGGTGCTTCCCCTTTCCTGCGTTTTCTTTACATAAGGGCGTGAGTCGGGTCGGGCTGTGTGTTCGTGTGCGCGCGTGTGTGTGCGTGTGTGTGCGTGAGTCGGTGTTAAGCACGCTCTCTCTCTCTCTCTCTCTCCCTTCGGTTGCTTCCGGGGCGTTTCTGGGATGCCCTAGAAACAGTGAAGCACGACTTCCTACGCTCCATCACTCCCTAGTCCAAGACCCCCGTGGACCCGCCTTTCTCCACGCACGCGCGTAACAACGCGACATATTTGGTGAACCCGACGTGAAAGGCGGCAAGGGAGGATGGAGTCGGAAGACGACGACCTTGCGGAGATGGTGGCCGAAGTGGTGTTGGAGTCGGTACGAGTGGTCATGAGGCGAGAAGCAGCGCAACAAGCGGTTGAGCGAGTGGTCGAAAGAGTCGGCCGTTTCAACGAGGACAAAGTCCCACCTTACTTGGAAGCCTACAACGCGGAAATGGAGGAGTGTGGCGTAGACGAGGCGTTGAGGCTGGAGTTCTTCTGTCGGGTCGTGGTTGTCCGGATGCATGCGGAAATAAAGGAGCTCCGTGAGGCTCATAGTTCGTGGGAGGCCTTTGAAGAGGCGCTCCTGAAGGCATACGGAGGACGGCGGAAGAGCCGGGGACGACACGACTTCGACCAGTGGGTAGCATCGGCAAAGACCCACCGGGGCGTGACGAAGGCGTTCCGGGAGTTCGAGCGACGGCTTGCTCGGCTCCCAGAGCGGGAACAAGGTTTGGTGGGGGCGGACAAGGTCCTATTGTTCGTCCGGTCGATCGACTGAGCGGAACGGGAGGCCATCGGGATTGAGCTCGAAGACGATGATGGAGCGAATGGGCTTACGGAGGACTAGTCAAAGGTCGGAAGGGTGTGCCAATGGCTAGATGATGAACGAGCAGAGAAGGCTAGGAGGAAGGGACGCGACGACGTGCCATCACAGTGGGAAGAGGCCGAACGGCAAAGAGAGTCAGCAAGGGTCGGCGTTGGGGCCAGGATTGCGGAGGTGTACGCAGCTCTCAAAGAGATGCGCGAGGAAGAGGGAAGATCGAGGCCGGAAGCCGAGACCGAGGAGACGGACTTGCCCCACGCGACGGCGGAAGATCGGTACGACGGTACCACGGGAGAGGGTGCGGAACAAAACGCCCTCTTGACTTGCGGAGATAGAACGGCCAAGGACGAGGCCGAGATACAGATCGCGGAACCGGATCATTGGGACCAACGGTTTCGGGCGTGTCAACCTGAGATCCCGGCCATTGGAGAAGCAAGCCCAGACGGGGCTTGCGCGATCGGTAAGAAGACGACCGCCGACCACGAAGAGTAGGTGGCTACGGACAAGGGCGTAAAACGGACGGGTGATTCTTTGTGTCTTCCCACACTTGCTCCCGAGACGATGGCAGTCGGGCCCGAGTGCCCACGTGAGTCCCAAGCGGAGGAAGGCGGCGGCGAAAGGGCAAGAATCGCCGGCGAGACGATACGGGGAAGGAAAATGAAAGCCGGTCCTATGGGATTCCTTGCACCGATCCGGCTGCAGGCCCGAGTGCCGGCATGAGTCCTATACGAGAGACGGTGGCGACAGGAGAACGAGACTCGGCAATCCGGAGAATGACGAACGGACCCGAGCGAGAACCGGGCGGAGCGGACTCCCGGATGACCATTCCGGGAGGGAGGAAGAGAGCAGGCCTACGAAGAGGCCGAGGACACGGTACGTCGGTACCATGGGAGAGGTGGAGTAAACTGCCCTCTTGGCATGCGGAAAAGGATGACCCGGGACAGGGTCGAGAAGACAGATGGGTAGCCTACGGAGGATCCTTCACACCGGTTCTAGAGACTTCGGCAGTCGGCAACGCGGTCGACGTAAGACCAAGATACTGACGGTGGCGGCGAGGTGACGAAGGCAATGGGCGTAAGGAAGTCCGGTCCTACTGGATCCCCACACTTAACCAGAGACTCCGGCAGTTCGACCAACGTGGCAACATGAGACCAAGAGAGAAGGTTGGTGGTGGCGGGAAACGAGACCCGACTAAGTGGAAGACACGAGGAGAGTCCGGGAGGGACTCAAACAAAAGTCACCCGAATGACGGCAAGCACAGAAACGGAGTCTGGTCCTATGGGACCCTCACACTGATCCGGAGACTCTGGCAGTTCGGCCAACGTGGCAACGTGAGACCGAGGGAGAAGGACGGTGGCGGCAGGGAACGGGACCCGACGACACGAGGTTTCGGAAGGAGCAGGTAGGGGCAAACACGGGGAGGTGTGTCGGGCCGGAAACGCACACCTGGGACGGGATAAGAGTCTCGCAAGTGGCCATCGCGGGCCGGATCAAAGCGTGACTACGGACAGCGTTCGGCGCAGGCGGTGCCGAACGATGGGAGCTAAAGACGGCACAAGAGAGGTGCCGGGAACGAGGGTATGTGGCACACGGAGGTGCCGGAGCGGAAAGGCGAGCGCGGAGAAGGTCGAAAGGGGATCCTCGACACCGTTCCGGAGACCATGGCGGTTCGAGCCGACGCGGCAACGTAAGACCATGGAGAAGGAAGGTGGCGGCGAGAGGGCAGTGGCCACGTGAAACAACATGGGACGACAACCAGGACATCACGAATGCTCAACGGAGGCCAAGCGGGCCACTACGGGCATGCCTCAAGCGGAGGACATCAGGCATACGGCGGGAAGCAGGGCGTTCATACAGCCGAACAAGGGCCAACGGAAGTACGCGTACTATGGAGATCGCGGCAGAGGACCCATCGACGGGTCGAACGAGCCTACGGGGAGGCAAGCGCGAAGGAAGAATCGAAGCCGACGGATCAAACCGGCATCGAGCCGGGATGCGGATCACGGAAGACCGGTTTCTCGCCGGTCGAAATCTCTCACCCTTGAACCAGATTTGGCACGTACCGGTGGACGTGCAGTTAGGCGGAAACCGGGAAACATTAGCTACATCGGCAGGGTGCAGCATGTGTACGCACCCATGTACATTTAGTGTGAATAACGAGGGCGCCTTTATGGCGCCGAAGAGTAGTCAAGTCGGGACAGACGATCCCATGTAATCGGGATTTATCCCACATTGTAACGCATCCCTCTCCTTGTTCTATAAAAGGAAGGGAACGCCCTTTGTAAAAGGGTTACCCATTTTGCATTAGAGGATATACCGTTAGATTTAGGGTTACTTCTTCTTCTTCTCCCCCCTTCGTGTTTTCTTAGGGTTTGCTTCAGCTCCTCTCCTGCGCAAGACCCCGCTCTACGCGACGAGCCCGTGAGATCCCCGACCGGCGGCTTGGCAGCTGACGACTACTGTAACCTACCTTGGTCCGGCTCGAAGCCGGGAATGTATTCTTCTTTATATATATATACATTGGCGTCTGTCTGTGAATATCCGTGTCTCTGTTGGTGTCGGGTGCTTCCCCTTTCCTGCGTTTTTTGTACATAAGGGCGTGAGTCGGGTCGGGCTGTGTGTGCGTGTGTGTGCGTGAGTCGGTGTTAAGCACGCTCTCTCTCTCTCTCTCTCTCTCTCTCTCTCTCTCTCTCTCTCTCCCTTCGGTTGCTTCCGGGGCGTTTCTGGGATGCCCTAGAAACAGTGAAGCATGACTTCCTACGCTCCATCACTCCCTAGTCCAAGACCCCCGTGGTCCCGCCTTTCTCCACGCACACGCGTAACAACGCGACAACGCGTGAAGAGCCGGTTCACGCACGCTATGCACCGATTGCGCTAAGGGACGGTTTTCTTCACGACATCCGCCCCCACCTAACCCCGCATCCACCGGTATGCGCCAAAATTGGGTTCTGGTTGGAGAAAACCGGTCCGGGTTCTGGTTCCTCGTCCATCGGTTCATCCTCCGTTTTGGACTGTTCGTCGTCGCTGTCCAGGCCTCTTAGATCCGGTTCGTCGTCGTGGCGCTTCTTGAACGCTTTGATCCGCTTCCCTGCTACCGGTATCGCCATCCTCGTACCATCAAGTTCCGCCAGGTGATACGTCCCGTTGTCGTTGGCGCTCGTTACCACGTAAGGACAGAACCACCGCTTTGCAAACTTCCGTGTTGCCCGGTGCTAGTTGTCGAGGTTGCTGTCGTAGACTAGCACCCAATCGCCTTCCTCGATTTTCTTTGGTCGGAGCCGGTGCGTTCGGTCGAACCGGGCTTTGTTCTTCGTCCTCGCCGTCCGAAGTCTCTCCGCCGCTCGGTCCACATCCTCTAGCCACTGCTCGAGCTGCCGTATATGTGCCGCTAACAGTTCTTCCCGACTCATCTCGTCTCTCCAGTCCACTATCGCCCAAGAGGAGATCGTCCGTTCCATCGGCATGATCGGCTTCTGTCCGAACATGAGCTCTGACGGCATGAACCCGGTTACCAAACTATGCGTTGTCCGGTCCGCCCACAAGGCATAAGGTAACAGTCGTGGCCAGTTCCCAACCTGGCCTCCACACGCCCGGACTAGCGCTTTGACGATCGGTCTTTGTCCGCGCACAACCTTCCCGTTCGCCTCCGGATTGTACGCTGTGGTGAGTGAGAGCTTGACCCCTAACCGGTCGAACAGCTCCTCGGCCTCTTCGGCGTCCAACTCCCCGCGGTTAGCCACGATCTTCCCGACGCACCCGTACCGGCATATCACGTCCTCGATCAGGAACCGACACACGGCCGCGGTCGTTTTGTTCTGAAGGGCTCGGCCTTCCACCTGGTTCGTCAGGTCCTCCCGGGCCAGCACCAGATATTGCATCTGCCCTACACCTATCGGCATCGTCACCAAATCTACCATCCATTTGAAGTGGATGGCCGGAGGGTATGTAGGGTGAAGCTCGTCCCGATGTCGGACTATGGAGTGTATCTGACAGCTCTCACAAGTTGCCACGAACCGATGCACGTCCCGGTACAGTCCCGGCCACCAGTACTTCCCCTTTAGTTTCTCGAACGTGGCCCACGTCCCACGGTGTCCAGCCCAGGGGCTGTCGTTATAGGCCTTCAGCAACTCCTCCTGTTCCTCCTTCATCGCCACTACTCGGAGCGCGATGTCGTTTCTCTTCTTCGGGTGCTTCCACAAGTATCCGTCCCGGAGAAAGAATCGGTACGCTTTCTTCCGGATCCGGTTGGCCTCGTCCTTTGTCCATGACGCGTCCGGCGTCATCGTCCTTAAGAATCCCCCAATCTGCAGCCACTCCCCGTCGTACTTGCTCTCGTTGAAATCGTTAAGCGCCGGAGTGCTCCCCCCCTCGGTTGTTACATAAGCCGCCTCGAAGAAGTCCACGCCGACTTCCTCGTCCTCCGAAACCATGCCGCCCTCGTCGTCGAATCGCACCCTCGAAAGCATGTCGGCCATGGCATTGTCTTTCCCGGAAATGTGTCATATTTCCGGATCTAGGGACTTGATGTACGCTATCCACCTGAGCATTGCCATGTCCGGGGTTGCGCATCCGGAAACCATGCTGAGAATCGGCAGGCAGTCCGTCTCGATAATCACCTCGGTCCTGATCAGATAGTCTTTATCGACATTCACCGCCGAAACGATACCCCAGAGTTCGCGTTTAACCTGGGCGTATCCTCGTTGTCGCTCGTTGAGGACCTTCGCGCCGAACCGGATTGGGAACCGAATGCTATCCTCATCTTCTTGGTTGACGACCCATCCGATCCCGGTCGGACTTGTATCTACCGTTATGTAGATGGGAGTGCCTTTCTCGTAGACAGCCTTCCGGAGTGCCGGAGCTGCAGCAAGAGCCTCCTTCATCTTTCGGACCGACTCCGCATGCTCGTCTCGCCACTTGAAATTTCGCCCCTTTTTCAGCAACCCGTATAGCGGCTCGGCAACGTGGGCGTAATGCGGGATCCATATGTGGTAGAAAGCGCATGCTCCCAAGAACCTCCGTACCTCCGTGACCGAGTTACAGTCGGGCTTCATTGCAGAGATGGCTTCCACCTTAGCCGGAGACGGTTTCCAGCCATACGGTCCGCATAGATGTCCGACGACCATGATCTTTGATTGCCACCGAGTTTATCCCTCCTTGTGGTAGGGTACACATCCGCACTAGGCCGAGAGGAGTTCGCATCGTCGTAATGTCTCTGCTCTCTACGGCTAGTTGGAACTGATCGTACCCCGAGTACAGATCACCGAGTACAGATCACCGAGTACAGATCACCGACCGAGTAGATCGACCTTCCGGCGAAGGCCTCTGCGAACTCGTCTATCGTTGGTCCGATTCCTGCATTCCGAATGGTCACTTTGTTGACCGGTTGTAGCTCTTGAATGAAGCGCAACGTCCCGTTCTTCTTCGGTACGGTAAACCACCAGTTCGAGTACGGGGCACTCGACGGTTCGAGGATGCCCATATCGACTTTCTGCCTCAACAGCTCCATCAGCTCCGGGATGTGAACTCTCGGTACCGGAATTGGTTTGAGATTCCACGCACATGCGGTACCGTGAATATCACCATCGGCTTCACGACTGTCTGGTCTACGCACCCGATCTCTTCCGGTGAGAATGCGAAGGCTTTCCCGTGCCTTCCGAGCATTCTCCGAAACCGGTCTTCTTCAGCCGACAGTAGGAACCCGCCCCCACCGATTTTGAGCTCCCATAACGTCCTGTCGGTGAAGGTGTGTCCTATGCAGGCCGGATCTCGTAAACCGGGGTCCGACGCGACCCCCTTGATTCGCAACTCGCTACCCTCCGGTAAGGGTGCCGCGACTGGCCTTACCTTCCGGTCCACAGTCTTGTACTTCGTGTTAACCCGGGCTGTCTGATCCGACTCGAGCCCTCGACTGAAGTCCGCGATGACTTCGTACATCTCTTCTGAACAAACCGGTATCGTCCGGTCCTCTTTAAGGCCTTCTCCGACCACCTCTCGCAGTATTCCCAAGGTATCGTCGAAGGAGACCGCCTCCACGGCTCCGTTGATTTCCTCGTTGGGCCCGAGAACTCCGCACGCCCGAAGTCGTTCTTCCGCCCTTGTCTTTTCTCGGCCAATGACGCCAACTATCGTACACCCTCCGTTGTCGGAGAAACAAAACTTCCTACTTATGGTACAAGATTTCTTCGGTTTCGCCTCTATCGTACATTTGTGGGGTTTTCCCGGAGTGTCCGGACTATCGCGGCCCCACGCCTTGACAACCCTCTCTAAAAATCCTCTCGATTCTCGCCACCGAGGGACTCGCGGTTTCGCTCGTGGTTCGATCGCACAATCAGGAACTGGACCGAATGACGCCTGTCCTGACTCTTGACCCTCGCATAAGCCGACCCGTTGTCCAGCACCTTGGTCTCTATCCGTGCTGCCGTAATGTACGGTTCTCCCAGTATGACCGGGTGCGAGGACGTCTCCTGCACAAAGAAGTGTTGGTCTATCTCGACGTCGCCGATCTTGACTCGCACGTTTGGGCAAGCCCCGTGTAGTTCCTCAGTGGCGCGAGTCGCCGCCCGTATCTTCCACCCGTGCTTGGTGTTGATCGGCCATTTCCCCTTCTTGTAGAAGTCCATGGACATCAGGTTTATTTCCGAACCGTGGTCCACCAACGCCACCACCGGTTCCTGAACATCTCCGATCTTCACCGGGGTTTCCGTGGTCGCTCGGGCCTAGTGTGGCCTCGAATAGTGGCTCTCCGCCCACTCGTCTTCCAGCGCCATGTCCTCTATGTGCGTCGTCCGCACCTCCACCGGCCTTTCCGGTTCTGTTTCCGTTGACAGCCTCTTCCTCTTCACCAAGTCTACGATGGAGTCGTGGAACTCCTTCTTGGTGATTCCGAGCACCTCCCGCAACGACAGTTCCACCTTGCTGTCGAGGATTCGTTCTTCCAGGACCTTTCGTAGGTCCGTGGTCCTTTCGATCTCCGTGCCCAACCGATATCCGCCCTTCTTGTGGTTATCCCGGGCACTGGTCTCATTGGCCTCGTTCTGTTTCGGCCCGAATCGGGTTTCGTATCTTTGTGGGGGTCCGGCCCCTCCAGTTTTACCTACCCGTTTGTCTTCAACCAGAGCCTCGTAGTTCTGGTAAGCTGCTTTGACGAAACCCGTCTTTTCTTCGACCGGGTCACTCCACCCGGTTACCTCCTGGACCCACTTCTCCGCGCGGTCCGCCTCGTCTTTCCTTAGTCGGGCACCGGCGAGGCCTTCCAACATCATCGGCCAGAACCCGGCTTTGCTCTCCTTCCGGGCCTCGCTGCCTCCGACCCGAATACCGGCTGACGCCGAGTAGTGGACGGTCTCCGCGTGGCAGGCCGTCGTCTCTTCCATCAGCCATTTCATTCCTCATCGCCCGTCGTTTCGGTTCAGGGCCCTCCGGGTATCGCTGGCGTGCACCCGACCTTCCCACAAGTACACTACCCGGCTTCTCAAAGCCTCCGCAAAGTCCCCGTAGTCTTTCCTGCTGGAGGTCGTCGATCACGAGCCTGTTCGCCGCCTTCCCTCCGAGCTTGGGCGATCTGGAGATCCTTTACCGCTCGTGTCAACTCCTCCAAAGCTGTTCCCCCGAACGAGCCTCTGACCACGCCGGTCGAAGCCGAACCGGTTTCGAGCCACTCCCGGGTCTCTTCCCTTCGCGCCTGTGGTATTGGTTCGAGCTTCCTTGCTGCGACAGGACCCGCCCCAGTCGCCCCTGTATCAGCCCACTCCCACCGTTTGTCAAAACGGCCGCAGACTCTTTTTACCGCGGCCCAGTCGGCCGTCAGCCCATCTTCGGTTTCCAGTAAGGAGCCCACTTGCTCCCGATCCCGTGCGTCAACCGATTTGACAAACAATAGGACACGACTTGTGTCCAGAACGGTCCGATTGAGCGCCGAAAGGCGTGCAAAGCAATCCTCAAAATCCCGGAGGAGTACCGACACATTTCTTCCTTTGTTGGGGGACTCCACCCACTCCATGAAGCCCCGCGTCATCCAGCCCGTATTTCTCCAGGAGCCGTCCTTCGAACTCCTCCTAGGTCCGGCTCTCCGTCCGAACCTCGAGCACCTCCGCATGGATGCCCAACATCGCCACTCGAGGGAATCCGGCAAGACGCCTCTCTTCCGGAATATCCCTCATCAGCATCTCCGCCCGGTAGGACGCCAAATAACTCGTGGCATCCTTTCCATTGAACTGGCCGATCGTACCGACGATCGCCTCAATAGCCCTGTCAAGGGCGCCGGTGCCCTCGCGCACGCTCACTATCCAGTCCACGGCCAAAGCCATGGCCTCTACAAGATTCGACCCCCTCATCTTCTTCCCCTCTGCCGCCTTGTTCATGTCGGGTTCACCAAATATGTCGCGTTACTACGCGCGTGCGTGGAGAAACGAGGCGGGACCACCGGGGTCTTGAACCGAAGAGCAGGTGATAGAAGGGGAAAGAGAAAGAGAGAGACGCTTGGTTACGTATGAGCAAAGAAACACAGGGACACGGCCCGTCAACGCGGAAGACACCAATGTTTGTATATTAACGAATGACACATAAACAACAGAGCACGCGGGCGGTTACAACCGAACAGGCCGGCGAACAGATGCCGATGCATGCTCGTCTGCGCACGAAAGGGGATAGGATGGAGGTGCTGCCGGAAGCACACAGGCGTTCCTCGAAGCAGCGCGAGCCTCCCGAAAACCTGCAGAGAAGAGCAATGGAGAACGAACAGAGGAGAAGCGTTCGGTTTCGGTCCGACAACACTTCGTCCTCCTCAGAAAAATAAATGCCCCCCTTCTCCCCGTGTCTCCCTCTCTTTTATAGCTTCAAGAAGGGAGTCGTTTCCCTCATTAACTTCCTACCTACCGAATCTAACTACTTAGGATATACCTTTGTACCTAATTCTCTATTATATACATTAAAGGGCGTGCACGCGTGAAGAGCCGGTTCACGTGCTATGCACCGATTGCGCTAAGGGACGGTTTTCTTCACGACAACGTAAACATCGTGTGTACTCTCTATTGTTCGTGTGTGTACGTGCGTTCACTCCCTACCTCCCATTTCTGTGTTTGCTCATTGAACTTATTCAAGACTTGGTTGTGGCCGAGCAATATTCCGCGCTATTCTCTTCAAACTAGTATCAAAGTGAACAACACAGGGAATGGAAGAATCGTTGGGCGGCATGTTCAAGCTCACCGGCTCCAACTACTCAGTGTGGAAGTCGAAGATGAGGGATATGTTGGTGGTTAAAGATCTTTGGTTGCCGGTTCAATTTAGGGACAAGAGATCGGACAAGATCGACACCACAGTGTGGGAGGTGATGCACATGAAGACTACGGCATTCATTCGGTGCTTCATCGACATGAGTCTGTACAACAACTTCGATGAAGAGAGCAAGGCTCACAAACTCTGGGAGAAGATTGGCATCATGTTCCAGAACAAGAATGTCGTTAATAGGGTTTCGGTATTCCAGAAGCTAGTGAGGCTCTGGTACCAAGACGGCTCCAGTATGGCGAAGCACATGAATGCCTTCGAGGGGCTAATACACCAAGCAACCTCGTTGGAAGTACCTCTCGCCGATGAGGTACTCACATTACTCTTGCTCGGTTCCTTCCCGGATAGTTGGGAGACGCTAGTTGTTGTTGGGAGACAAGTCCCTCCGGATGGGAAGGGAGAAGAACAGTGTTGATGAGCAAACTCGGCCGAGGCCGGAACCGGATGAGGAGTACGGAGAGCCGGATGGTGAAGACCCGGTGAGAACCGGATGAGGAGTACCCGGCTACGGAGAGCCGGATGGTGAAGACCCAGTGAGGAGTGCTCACCGGATGAAGAGACATATTTGTAAATATGTTTTTGAGAGTCCATCGAGGCTATATTTGTAAATAGCCGAAAAGTCATATTAGTATAAATATGACTTAGGGCAAACTTTTGTTGTGTGTTGTTATTCTTGTTGGTGCAAGAAGAGAGAGAGTGTGTAACTATGTACAGAGAGAGAGAGAGAGAGAGAAAGAGGTCGTTGCCTCTGTTGAAACCGCCGCATGTGGCGAAGATCGTGAGCACGAGGTTGTTGCCTCCTTGAACTCATTGTTGTACATTCTAACATAGTGATAGTTTGCAGCCTGTGGGCTGCCGTGGTTTTTTCCCTAGTTTGGGGTTTTCCACGTAAACATCCTGTGTACTCTTCTCTTCTTTGTGTCGTGCATTTATTTCCTGTTTTCTATGTATGATTCTAAGCTCGGTTGTGGTCGAGCGTTGCGCATAAGGAACAAGTAGTTTCCGTCAGTTGTCACGTTCGGCAATGCCAGGCCGGAAGGAAAACAGTTGTCCCTAGCAAGAGTCAAGCCAAGCTTGCTAGATGAAGAAGCTCGCCGGAAAGACCGAGAGTCCAGAACCGATCCGAAGGCCTTGGTCACGGAAGATGAACACAACCGGGGAAGAGGCCGGCATTGGAGTCCTCAAAATCGGGACAAATCGGGGACGAGGTCGAAGTCAAAGGGGAGGCCCACGTGCTTCTATTGCGGGAAGTTGGGACACTTCCAGAAGAACTGTCGGCACTTCCAAAAAGAGAAAGAAACCGGCACTACCGATTCAAAGAAGAGTTCGGACCGGAGAGGCCCGGATCAGAAAGGAACACCGGCAATCGCGACAAGTGAAGAAGAACTGATGCTCATTACCGAGGAGAATGAGTTAAATCTTGTCGGCGACGAGACAACGTGGGTTGTCTATTCCGGAGCATCGTTCCATTTGACACACGGACCGGAGATGCTTCTCATCCTACACAACCGGAGATCATGGTTGTGTCCGGATGGGGAATGAAGGTACATGCCGAATTGTCGGCATAGGAGATGTGTTGGTGACGACATCAACCAGATGCAAGTTGTTGCTGAAGGATGTCCGACACGTTCCGAAGGTTCGACTGAACCTGATATCAGCCGGTCGGCTAGATGATGAAGGCTACACGGGTAGCATCCGAAACGGAGTTATGAAGTTCAGCAAAGGAAGCCTAATTGTGGCACGAGCCTGGAAGATCAACACGATATATCTTATACATGCCCGGATATGCCGGGAATAAGTGAACATAGGATCTGACACTACCGGTGAGTTGTGGCACAAGAGGTTGTGTCACATGAGTGAGAAGGGGATGAAGAGACTTGTCGAAGACAATCTCATTCCGATGAAGGACGTGCAACTTGAGAAGTGCACCGATTGCTTGGCCGGCAAGAAAAACCGAACCTCCTTCCATTCAAGACCACCGATGAGACGGAATGCACCACTGGAGCTGGTGCATACCGATGTGTGTCAAGTGGACACAAAGTCACATGTCGGATTGCAGTACTTTGTGACATTCATAGATGACCACAACCAGAAGTTGTGGGTCTCATCGTTGAGCCCGTCTTCAAGGAATTCCATGTGAGAGTGGAAAGAGAAACAGGCCAGAAGCTGAAGGCGGTTCGAGCGGACAATAGAGGAGAATATCAGGGGCAGTTCGAGGAGTATTGCCGATCGAAGGGAATCCGGCTCGAATTTACCGTGCCGAAGATCTCGGAATTGAACAGGCTGGCCGAACGGATGAACCGGACCATGATGGAGAGATTCCAGAGCATGCTAGCACATGCAAAGTTACCCAAGACATTTTGGGTTGAGGCGCTGAGAATGACGACCTATGTGATAAACCAATCACCCTCAGTACCCTTGGACGGAGACTCACCGCAGAAAGTATGGACCGGTAAGGATGTGTCTTACCGGCATCTAAAGGTGATCGTGCATGTGGCAAAGGACAAGAGAGCAAAACTAGATCCGAAGTCCTGGCCATGCATATTCCTTGCATATGACAATGATGAGTTCAGTTACCGGGTGTGGGATCTTGTCGACAAGAAGGTGCTCCGGAGTCGAGACATAGTCTTCATGGAAGACAGGACCATTGACGACTGGGAGTCGGAGACGAAGGTGATGAACTCCGGATCATCCAATGGAAACTGGCTTAAGGACACAAGAACTTGTTGGGGACAAGGCTGTCAATGCGGAAGTGCAAGCAACATTCGTGATGAAGAGGAACCTATGTATCCGCATGAGCAAGATAGACACAGAGAGATAGAGAGAGAGAGAGAGATAGGCACAAAGAAATGTTATATTTCTCAAGCAACAGTTACAAATTACAATATACAACAACAACCTTTTCTAAAGGTTACAAAGTCACGTTATATAGTGACTGTCCTAGGGCAACTGCCCTTTATGCTATTTATAGAAATAGCCCAAACTTGGGTTGTCCAAAGGGACATTGTGAATACGGCCATTATACACTCGTATTCGACACTCCCCCGTAATGGGCGTATACATGGGTTATCTAAAAAATTACAGGTATATATACAAGGTTTATCGGACAGATCGGTTTTGTTATAGTCGGCAAGATCCGAAGACAGAAGACCGAACTGGTCGGGTCGGAAGAGCTGAAGCCGATTCTCAAAGAACCGATGTCTATTGTTCAAAACCGTCCTGTGCTATGTGTCCAACTTTAACCGGACTGATTTTTCGTTACGCCCATTTGGTGCCGAAGGGACCGGAAATGATCCGCCAAAAGACATTTGGTCATTCCATTTGCGACATTATCGGTTGTGGATATTTTCTCGAGACCGATTTTCCCTGAAATGACACAATCCCGAACGAAGTGATATCGAACGTCGATATGCTTGGAGGCGTTGTGGTGAACCGGATTCTTTGACAAAGCAACAACACCCTAACTGTCGTTGTAGACAACTGGAACCGAGTCAAGGTCGACTTGTCGAAACATGTGCGCCAGCCGATCGAGCCATAAAGCTTCTTTTGTTGCGTCGAACGCAGCTACATATTCTGCTTCGGTCGTTGAGGTGGTTGTGCACTCCTGAAGTTTTGACTTCCACGAGATTGCTCCATTGCCGAATTTGAAACAATATCTAGTTGTTGATTTCCGACTGTCCACGCAGCCGGGGAAGTCCGAGTCGGTGTAACCGACTACGGCTAAGGTTGAGTTCGGGCCAAAAAAAATGTCATGGTCTTTTGTGCCAGCTATATATCTGAACACATGCTTGACTGCGTTCCAATGCAATCGACCGGGGTTGTGCATGAATTTGCTGACAACTCCTACGACGTGAGAGATATCATGTCGTGTCACGACCATCGTGTACATAAGGGAGCCGACTGCCGGTGCATACGGTACCGACTTCATATCTTCCCCCTTCGGACCGGATGTCGGGCAATCTCGCTGAGACAGTCAAAGGTTAATGGGGAACGGGGTCGAAGCAGACTTGGCCGAGTGCATGTTGAAGCGTTCCAAGACACGTCCGATGTAGTCAGTTTGAGACAAGAAAAGTTGTCGTGTATCGCGATGCCGACTAATCTTCATACCGAGTATGTGTCTTGTCGGACCGAGGTCCTTCATGGCAAACTTCAACCGCAGTTTCCGAACGAGTTCGGTGAGCTCTCCGATATGTCGACCGGAGAGTAGCATGTCGTCCACGTAGATGATGAGGAAGACGGGAGACCCGTCTTGAGCTGTTTTGGTGAAGAGATAGTGGTCCTCATCGCTCTTTGAGAAGCCGACCAATTGGATGAAGTCGTCGAACTTCTTGTACCACTGTCAGGGTACCTGTTTCAGGCCGTAGAAACTCTTCCTAAGTCGGCAAACTAGATGTTCCTGGTCGGATGCCACAAAGCCCTTCGGCTGCTCCATATAGATTTCCTCTTGTAGGTCACCGTGGAGGAATGTCGTTTTCACATCTAGCCGAATCAACTCCAAGTTGTCGGCGGCCACAACGCCGAGCATGAAACGAAAGGTCGTCATTTTCACCACTGGTGAAAAGATTTCGTCAAAGTCGACGCCATATACTTGTCTAAATCCCTTTGTAACTGTTGGGATTTCGGTCCCTCCGGATGGGATGTCCAGAGATGAATGACGGCAAGCCCGGTTGCGGTTACGGGACCGGAGGATGAAGAGTACCCGGCATGAAGCCTGATGAAGAAGACCCCGGCTACGGAGCCGGATGATGAAGACCCCGGCTACGGAGCCGGATGACGAATGTACCCGGAGAGAGATCCGGATGCGGGGACATATTTGTGAATATGTTTGCCAAGGGCCCTTGAGGCTATATTTGTAAATAGCCCGAAAGTCATATGTGTATAAATATGACTTAGGGCAAACAGTTTAGTTGTTGTTACTCATTTTTCTGGTTTTTCCACTTAGTGGGAGCTAAGTGAGCAGCCGAGAGAGAGAGAGAGAGAGAGAGAGAGAGACGAAGAGGTCGTTGCCTCTGTGTATTACCGCCGCCTGTGGCGAAGACAGTGAGCTCAAGGTTGTTGCCTTGTAGCTTCACCATTGTACATCTCTGTTTATAGTGATAGTTGGAGTTTGAGGACTCCCGTGGTTTTTCCCACTTAGGGTTTTCCACGTAAAATATCCTGTGTACTCTTCTCTCTATTGTCTTCGTGCATTTCATTTTGTATTTCATGTTTTCTGTGAGTTGATCCTATTCCTCGGTTGTGGCCGAGCACTGTGTTTAACAAAGTGGTATCAGAGCGACGGTAACACAGAAAATGGAAGGCGGCGGTAGTGGGCCCCCGGGCATGATGGTGTTGAACTCACAGAACTACGCCGACTGGAAGATAAAGATGGAAGACCTTCTCATCGTCCGAGACCTGTACGAACCGATCGACAATGCCGAGATACCCAAGGGAGTAATAGAGTCGGAGTGGAAGCTCCTGAACCGGAAAGCCGTAGCGACGATCCGGCAATATGTCGATGTAAGTGTTATGCAACATGTGGCGAACGATACGAACGCCTATGAGATGTGGCAGAAGCTGTCCGGACTGTATGAGAGGAAGAATGCTCTGACCCGGACCTCCCTGATGAGGAAGATAGTGAATCTTAAGTACCGGGACGGCGAGAGCATGGTCGAACACGTCAGCACGTTCATGGGATTCGTGAACCAGCTTGCGGCGATCAAGTTCCCGTTGGATAACGCAATGCAAGCCATACTGCTGATGTGTACCCTTCCGGAGAGCTGGGAGAATTTGGTAGTTACTCTCAGCACCTCCTGTAAGGAAGAGAACTTGTCTTTACTAACGGTAAAGACAAGTATTCTAAATGAAGAAGCGCGTCGGAGAGATAAAGAACCGGCCTCCGACTCGAAGGCGCTGCTTACCGAATCGGAACGGGGAAGACAACGGAACCGGAGTCCGCAAAGACGGGAGAAGTCGGGGACACGGTCGCAGTCGAGGGGAAGACCTACATGCTTCTACTGTGGGAAGCCGGGGCACTTCCAGAAGAACTGTTGGCATTTCCGGAAAGACAACGGAACCGACGGTACCGATTCGAAGAAGTCACCGGAGCGAAACGGTGCATACCGGGGAGCCACGGACCGGAGAGGTCCGGATCGGCGAGGGCAGGACCGGAAAGGAACGACGGCACTCGCAGCAAGTGAAGAAGAGATAATGCTCATTACCGAAGAGAGGGAGCTGAACCTTGCCGGTGAAGAGATGACCTGGGTGGTCGATTCCGGAGCGTCGTTCCACCTGACCCCGGAGAAGAAATACTTCTCATCCTACACAGCCGGTGAGCACGGCTGTGTCCGGATGGGAAATGAAGGTACATGCCGGATTGCCGGCATAGGAGACGTGTGGCTGATGACATCAACCGGATGCAAGATGCTGCTGAAGGATGTCCGACACGTTCCAGAGGTTCGATTGAACCTGATTTCGGCCGGGAGGCTAGACGATGAAGGCTACACGGGAAGCATCCGGAACGGTGTCATGAAGTTCAGCAGAGGGAGCCTGATAGTGGCTCGGGCCCGGAAGGTCAACACACTGTACCTGATGACTTCCCGGCTATGTCCGGAGGAGCTGAACGTGGCAGCTGACACTGCCGGTGAGCTATGGCACAAGAGACTGTGCCACATGAGCGAGAAGGGGATGAAGAGGCTTGCCGAAGACAACCTGATACCGGTAAAGCACGTACACTTGGGGAAGTGTACCGACTGTCTGGCCGGTAAGCAAAACCGGACCTCCTTCCGCTCAAGACCACCGACGAGACGTAGCGCACCATTGGAGTTGGTGCACACTGACGTGTGTCAAGTAGAAACGAAGTCACATGGCGGAGCCCAGTACTTCATGACATTCATTGATGACCACAGCCGGAAGCTGTGGACGGCACCGCTGAAGACAAAGGACCAAGTGTTGTGCGTCTTCAAAGAACTCCACGTGAGAGTGGAAAGGGAATCCGGCAAGAAGCTGAAAGCGATACGAGCGGATAACGGAGGGGAATACCGGGGGCAGTTCGAGGAGTACTGTCGCTCGAAGGGAATCCGGCTCGAGTTTACTGTGCCGAAGACGCCGGAACTAAACGGGCTGGCCGAGAGGATGAACCGGACCATAATGGAGAGGGTCCGGAGTATGCTGGCGCATGCGAAATTACCCAAGGGGTTTTGGGCTGAGGCAATGTCGACGGCGACATACGTGATAAACAGATCACCCTCAGTACCTTTGGACGGAGACACGCCACAGAAAGTGTGGACCGGTAAGGAAGTGTCCTACCGGCATCTGAAGGTGTTCGGGTGTCTCGCATACGTGCATGTGGCAAAGGACCGGAGAGGAAAGTTAGATCCAAAGACCCGGCCATGCATATTCCTCGGTTACGGCGATGACGAGTTCGGCTACCGAGTATGGGACCCGGTCGACAAAAAGATATTCCGGAGTCGTGATATCATCTTCATGGAGGACAAGACACTCGCCGACTGGGAGTCGGAGAAGAAGATGAAGAGCTCCAAGTCGACCGGTGAGGATCAACTCTACGAGGAGCAGTCCCGACCGGCAAGGGACCGGTTAGCACTCGAGGATCCGGCCGAAGACGGTGAAGAAACAGAACCGGCCGAGGAAGATGAAACTGATACCGGAACCGACCCCGATCCCGAAATGGATTCGGATGAAGAGGAAACGGAGGAGCCGGTTACCGAAGCTCCGGAACGGAGATATCCTCTAAGAGAGAGAAGGGCCCCCCGGAGATTTCCGGAACCAGAGCACGTGCTGCTAACCGACGAGGGGGAGCCGGAGAGTCTTGAAGAAGCAAAGCTTGAAACCCATAGCCGTAGGTGGTTAAGTGCCATGCAGGAGGAGATGGATTCCCTGCATGAGAACCACACATATGAACTTGTGGAGTTGCCGAAAGGAAAGCGGGCACTTCGAAACAAGTGGGTGTTCAAGCTGAAACCGGGAGATGCCGGAAACCCCCCGAGATACAAAGCCAGGATCGTGGTGAAGGGGTTCCAGCAGAAGAAGGGCGTCGACTTCGACGAGATATTTGCCCCGGTAGTGAAGATGACCTCCATCCGGACGGTGCTGAGCATAGCGGCAAGCATGGACCTCGAGGTAGAACAGATGGACGTGAAGACGGCATTCCTTCACGGTGACCTCGAAGAAGAGATCTACATGCAGCAACCAGAAGGATTCGAGAAGAAAGGGAAGGAGCACCTGGTATGCCGGTTGAAGAAGAGCCTTTACGGACTGAAGCAGGCTCCCCGGCAGTGGTACCGGAAGTTCGACTCCTTCATGACCGACGAAGGGTACCACAAAACGCAGTCCGATCACTGCGTGTTTGTGAAGAAGTTCGAAGGAGGAGACTTTCTAATACTCCTCCTGTACGTGGACGACATGTTGATCGTCGGACGGGACCAGGTCAAGATACGGATGCTGAAGAAAGCGCTTCACCGAACCTTCTCAATGAAGAACCTGGGTCCGGCGAGGCAAATACTAGGGATGCACATCATCCGGGACCGGAAGAAGAAGCAGTTGTGGCTGTCACAGGAGAAGTACGTGACAAAGGTGCTTCACCGGTTCAACATGTCGGAAGCAAGACCGGTCGGGTCGACCCTCCCGGCAAACTGCAAGTTATCCGGCAAGCAAAGTCCCAAGACAAAAGTTGAAAAGGAGGATATGATGAAGATACCATATGCCTCTGCCGTCGGGAGCTTGATGTACGCAATGGTGTGTACCCGACCGGACATTGGATACGCAGTCGGAGTGGTGAGTCGGTATATGACTAATCCCGGCAAGGAGCACTGGAACGCGGTCAAATGGATACTCCGATACTTAAAGGGCACTTCGAACATGTGCCTCCGATTCGGCTCCGGTAAGCCCGAACTCGATGGATTTACCGATTCGGACATGTCGGCTGATGCGGATACCAGCCGGTCTACATCTGTGTATGTAATGACATATGCAGGGGGAGCCGTTTCGTGGCAGTCGAGGTTGCAGAAGATGGTTGCGTTGTCAACCACGGAGGCGGAGTACATGGCGGCTGTTGAAGCCGGCAAGGAAATAATATGGATGAAGGACTTCATTAGAGAGCTCGGTATCCGGCAGGAGGAGTATCGGCTCTACTGCGATAGTCAGAGTGCCATCCACCTTGCGAAGAACGCGGCCTACCATTCCCGGACGAAACACATCCAGCGTAGATACCACTGGATCCGGGAAAGGATAGAAGACAAGGAGTTCGTGCTGACGAAGATCCACACGGACGAGAACGGGTCGGATATGCTGACCAAGGTGCTCACACCCGACAAGCTGGAAGCATGCCGGAAGAGGATTGGATTGGAGAGACATCCCATGCCGAAGTGAAGGGGGAGTTTGTTGGGATTTCGGTCCCTCCGGATGGGATGTCCGGAGATGAATGACGGCAAGCCCGGTTGCGGTTACGGGACCGGAGGATGAAGAGTACCCGGCATGAAGCCGGATGAAGAAGACCCCGGCTACGGAGCCGGATGATGAAGACCTCGGCTACGGAGCCGGATGACGAATGTACCCGGAGAGAGATCCGGATGCGGGGACATATTTGTGAATATGTTTGCCAAGGGCCCTTGAGGCTATATTTGTAAATAGCCCAAAAGTCATATGTGTATAAATATGACTTAGGGCAAACAGTTTAGTTGTTGTTACTCATTTTTCTAGTTTTTCCACTTAGTGGGAGCTAAGTGAGCAGCCGAGAGAGAGAGAGAGAGAGAGAGAGACGAAGAGGTCGTTGCCTCTGTGTATTACCGCCGCCTGTGGCGAAGACAGTGAGCTCAAGGTTGTTGCCTTGTAGCTTCACCATTGTACATCTCTGTTTATAGTGATAGTTGGAGTTTGAGGACTCCCGTGGTTTTTCCCACTTAGGGTTTTCCACGTAAAATATCCAGTGTACTCTTCTCTCTATTGTCTTCGTGCATTTCATTTTGTATTTCCTGTTTTCTGTGAGTTTATCCTATTCCTCGGTTGTGGCCGAGCACTGTGTTTAACAGTAACTAATATGGCCTTGTACTTTGGGTTGGTCGAGTCGGACATCTCTTTTAGTCGATAGACCCACTTACATGGAAGAGCATGTCGATTCTCCGGTAATTCGACTAAGTCCCAAGTCTTGTTTGCCCGAATGGATTGCATTACCGACTCCATCGCCAGATGCCATGTGGCGGAATCGGTAGATGCCGATGCTTCTTCATAAGATGTCGGTTCACCGACGTCGGTGAAGAAAATTTCGGGAGAATACCTCTCCGGAGGTTGCGATGGTCTCTCAGATCTGCGAGGTATGACTGAACTGGTCGCACCGGGTGTCGATGTCGGATTGTCGGGAGCCGAGCCATTCGGCCGTGCCGAATCGGTGGATTCGGTGCGAGAGTTGTCAGTTACCCGTGAAACCGATCTCGTGTTGTGGGCTGGGTTGTCATGAAGGGTTGGCACTTCGGAAAATATTACCCTTTGGGCTTCAATAGGCCTTTCGGCCGTTTTATGCATAGCCGACTCATTGAACATAACGTCCGAGCTTCGGACGATTTGTCTGTGCTCAGGGTCCCATAGTCGGTATCCAATCTCGTCGTCGAGTCCATACCCAAGGAAAACGCATTTCCTTGATCTTGGTTCGAGTTTCTGGCGATCGTCTTTTGGTATGAGGGTGTATGCCTCACAACCGAAGATCCTCAACATGTCATAATTCGGCTTACTGCCGGTCCATATTTCCTGAGGTATTTGAAGTCCTAGAGGTCTACTTGGCGACATATTTATGATGTGTGTTGTCGTAAGTAGAGCCTCCGCCTAGAAGCCATCCGATAGTTCGGAGTGTTGGAGCATGGATACTACGCGTTCTTGAATCGTCCAATTCATGCGTTTTGCAATTCCGTTCTGCTCCGGACTATAAGGTGTCGTATATTCATGTCGAATGCCGCGTTCCCGGCAAAATTTGATGAATTCGTCATACTTGAATTCTTCTCCATTATCGGTTCGGAGACATTTTAGTTTCCGACCGGTCTGGTTTTCGACCATTGCAAGCCATTCGGAGAAGATCGAGAACACCCAATCTTTAGTTTTGATGGGGTAAGCCCACACCTTCCGAGTCGAGTCGTCAATAAAACTTACGAAGTACGAAGCACCACCAAGAGACTAATGTGGCATCGGGCCACAGACGTCCGAGTGGACCAAATCGAGGGGACTCGATTCTCCTGGTGTTGATGTCGGGTGCGATGCGACTACCTGTTTGTCGTACTGGCAATGCTCGCAAAATTGGTGATCTGAGAAGGAGATTTTGGGGATGTAACCGGCTCTGGATAGGTGCGTTATGCCGGCCTTGCTGAGGTGTCCATGTCGTCCATGCCATAACGATGACACGGGGATATCAACCAAAAATAAGTCACCCTCTTTGAGGGTGACATATAAAGGATACAAGGAATGTACCTTTGGTCCTCGAGCAAGCAGGAGGTTCCCTTTGTGGAGTGTCCACCCTCCTGATGAGAATCTGGCACGAATGCCGACTTCATCAAGCTCTCTGACTGAGATAGGGGGTCTTGAGAGCTCAGGAACGTGTCGGACGTAGTGTAGTGTTGGGAGACAGGTCCCTCCGGATGGGAAGGGAGAAGAACAGTGCTGATGAACAAACTCGGCCGAGGTCGAAACCGGATGACGTGTACCCGGTTACGGAGAGCCGGATGGTGCAGACCCGGTGAGAACCGGATGAGGAGTACCCGGCTACGGAGAGCCGGATGGTGCAGACCCGGTGAGAACCGGATGAGGAGTACCCGGCTACAAAGAGCCAGATGGTGAAGACCCGGTGAGGAGTGCTCACCGGATGAAGAGACATATTCGTAAATATGTTTCTGAGAGTCCATCGAGGCTATATTTGTAAATAGCCGAAAAGTCATATTAGTATAAATATGACTTAGGGCAAACTTTTAGTGTGTGTTGTTATTCTTGTCTGCGGGAGATCAGAGCGCGTAACTGTGTACAGAGAGAGAGAGAGAGAGAGAGAGAGAGAGAGGTTGTTGCCTCTGTTGAAACCGCCGCCTGTGGCGAAGATCGTGAGCACAAGGTCGTTGCCTCCGTGAACTCACTATTGTACATTCTAACATAATGATAGTTTGCAGCCTGTGGGCTGCCGTGGTTTTTTTTCCCTAATTTGGGGTTTTCCACGTAAACATCCTGTGTACTATTCTCTTCTTTGTGTCGTGCATTTATTTCCCATTTTCTATGTATGATTCTAAGTTCGGTTGTGGCCGAGCGTTGCGTATAGGGAGCGTGCAGTTCCTGTCAAGTGGTATCAGAGCGAAACGACACAGAAAATGGACAAATCGTTGGGCAGCATGTTCAAGCTCACCAGCTCCAACTATTCAGTGTGGAAGTCGAAGATGAGGGATATGCTCGTGGTTAAAGATCTTTGGTTGCCAGTTCAGTTTGGGGACAAGAGACCAGACAAAATCGATGCCACGGTATGGGAGGTGATGCACATGAAGACAACAGCGTACATACGGTGCTTCATCGACATGAGCCTATACAACAACTTCAATGAAGAGAGCAAGGCTCCTGAGCTCTGGGGGAGAAGATCGACATTATGTTTCAGAACAAAAATGTTGTTAATCAGGTTTCGGTATTCCGGAAGCTAGTAAGACTCCGGTACCAAGATGGCTCCAGCATGGCGGAGCACATGAATGCCTTCCAGGGGCTAATCCACCAGGCAACTTCATTGGAAGTACCTCTCGCCGATGAGGTACTAGCGCTACTCCTGCTCGGTTCCCTCCCGGATAGCTGGGAGACGTTGGTTGTCACTTTGGGCAACGCCGGGCCGGAAGGAAAGCGGTTATCCCTAGCAAGAGTAAAGTCGAGCTTGCTAGATGAGGAGGCGCATCGGAAAGATAAAGATACGAGCTCCGACTCCAAAGCGCTCCTTACCGAATCGGAACGCGGAAGACATAGAAACCGTAGTCCCTAGAACCGGGAGAAGTCGGGGACACGGTCAAAGTCTAGGGGGAGGCCTACTTGCTTCTATTGCGGCAAGCCGGGACACTTCCAAAAGAACTATTGGCATTTTCGAAAAGACAAGGAAACCGACGATACCGATTCGAAGCGGACCCCGGACCGGAACGGTAAAGACCGGAGGGGGCCGGAGCGGAAGGGAACGACGGCAATCGCGGCAAGTGAAGAAAAGTTGATGCTCATCACCGAGGAGAGTGAGATAAACCTTGCCGGCGACGAGACGACCTGGGTGGTCGACTCCGGAGCGTCGTTCCACCTTACCCCGGACCGGAAATGCTTCTCATTCTACTCGGCCGGTGATCACGACTGTGTCCGGATGGGGAATGAAAGTAAATGCCGAATTGTCGGCATAGGAGACGTGTGGCTGACAACACCAACCGGATGCAAGTTGCTGTTGAAGGATGTCCGACACGTTCCGGAGGTTCGTCTGAACCTGATATCAGCCGATCGGCTAGATGATGAAGGCTACACGGGTAGCATCCGGAACGATGTCATGAAGTTCAGCAAAGGGAGCTTGATTGTGGCTCAGGTCCGGAAGGTCAACACACTATACTTGATGAATGCCCGGTTATGTTCGGAAGAAGTGAACGTGGCATCCGACACTGCCGGTGAGCTGTGGCACAAGAGGCTGTGTCATATGAGCGAGAAGGGGATGAAGAGGCTTGCAAACGACAACCTCATTCCAGTGAAGAACGTGCACTTGGAGAAGTGCACTGATTGTCTGGCCGGTAAGCAAAACCGGACCTCCTTCCGACCAAGGCCACCGATGAGACATAATGCACCACTAGAGTTGGTGCATACGGATGTGTGTCAAGTAGACATGAAGTCACATGCCGGAGCGCAGTACTTCGTGACGTTCATAGATAACCACAGCCGGAAGCTATGGGCCACACCATTGAAGATGAAGGATCAGGTGCTATCCGTCTTCAAAGAGTTCCATGCGAAAGTGGAAAGAGAAACCGGCTGGAAGCTGAAGACGGTTCGAGTAGATAACGGAGGAGAATACCGGGGGCAATTCGAGGAGTACTGCCGCTCGAAGGGAATCCGGCTCGAATTTACTGTGCCGAAGACGCCGGAACTAAACGGACTGGCCGAGAGGATGAACCAGACCATAATGGAGAGGGCCCGGAGTATGCTAGTGCATGCAAAACTACCCAAGATGTTTTGGGTTGAGGCATTGTCGACGACGACATATGTGATAAATAGATCACCCTCAGTACCCTTGGACGGAGACACGCCACAGAGAGTATGGACCGGTAAGGAAGTATCCTAGCGGCATTTGAAGGTGTTCGGGTGTCTCACGTACGTGCATGTAGCTAAGGACCGGAGAGGAAAGTTAGATCCAAAGACCCGGCCATGCATATTCCTCGGTTACGGTGACGATGAGTTTGGCTACCGATTGTGGGACCTGGTCAACAAGAAGGTATTCCAGAGTCGAGATATTATCTTCATGGAGGACAAGATGCTCGCCGACTGGGAGTCGGAGAAGAAGATAATGAACTCTGAGTCGACCGGTAAGGATCGACTCTACGATGAGCAGATCCAACCGGCAAGAGACCGGTTAGCACTCGAGGGACCAGCCGGTTACGGTGAGGATACCAAACAGGCTGAAGAAGAAGTAGAGGAAGCTGAAATCGGAACCGGCCAAGACCCCGAATCAGATTCGGACGAAGAGCAAATGGAGGAGCCGGTTACCAAAGCCCAAAGACGGAGATATCCTCTCAGAGAGAGAAGGGGCCCCCGGAGATTTCTGGATGCAGAGCATGTGTTGCTAACCAACGAGGGGGAGCTAGAAAGCTTCGAAGAAGCGAAGGATGACACCCACAGCCGCAAATGGCTAAGTGCCATGCTGGATGAGATGGATTCCCTGCATGAAAACCATACGTACGAATTGGTGGAGTTGCCGAAAGGAAAGCGGGCACTCCGAAACAAGTGGGTGTACAAGTTGAAACCGGGAGATGCCGGCAACCCCCCGGATACAAAGCCAGGATCGTGGTGAAGGGGTCCCAGCAGAAAAAGGGCGTGGACTTTGACGAGATATTTGCCCCGGTAGTAAAGATGACCTCCATCCGGACGATGCTGAGTATAGCGGCAAGCATGGACCTCGAGGTAGAACAGCTGGACGTGAAGACAGCATTCCTTCACGGCGACCTCGAAGAGGAGATCTACATGCAGCAACCGGAGAGATTTGTGGAGAAAGGGAAGGAGCACCTGGTATGCCGGCTGAAGAAGAGCCTGTACGAACTGAAGCAGGCTCCCCGGCAATGGTACCGAAAGTTTGACTCCTTCATGACCGATCAAGGGTACAACAAGACGCAGGCCGATCACTGTGTGTTTGTGAAGAGGTTCGAAGGAGGCGACTTCCTGATACTCCTTCTGTACGTGGACGACATGTTGATCGTCGGACGGGATCAAGCCAAAATACGGATGCTGAAGAAGGCTCTCACCCGGACCTTCTCAATGGAAGACTTGGGTCCGGCAAGACAAATGTTGGGGATGCATATCATCCGGAACCGGTCAATGAAGCAATTGTGGCTGTCACAGGAGAAGTACGTGACAAAGGTGCTTCAACGGTTCAACATGTCAGATGCGAAACCGGTCGGATCGACACTTCCGGCAAACTGTAGGCTATCCGGTAAGCAAAGCCCGAAGACGAAAGCAGAGACGGCAGATATGATGAAGATTCCATATGCCTCTGCCGTCGGGAGCTTGATGTACGCAATGGTGTGTACCCAACCGGATATAGGATACGCAATCGGAGTGGTGAGCTGGTTTATGAGCAATCCCGGCAAGGAGCACTGGAACGCGGTGTCGTGCCTTTCGGCTCCGGATCGTTGCGTGAGTCGGGTGGGAACCACTGAGGTTTTGGACTAGGAGAAAGAAGAATATGAGATGAGGCTAGTAATGAATAGATTATTACAAAGAGAGATAGAAATTTCGTGAATCCCACGAGTGTATTGTATTCGATTAATCAATATTTAGATAAGAATATGTATTTAGATTGAAAGAAAGATATAAGAAACTTGTGAATCCCACAAGTATAGATTATATTATTTTCGTGAATCCCACGATTATATTAATCGGTTGGTGTTTTCGGAAATATATCCAATTTCCAAATATTTCACACACCTATTACATTGTGCTCCCCATCCTTATGTAGTGATGAGAGAGACTAAGCATAGCTACATGCTTTTTTCTAATATGTTCATGCACACTAAATGTGCATGTGATGCTTTTCTAAACCTTGCTTTTATTTGCTAAATATAGTGCTCATGCACGCTAGATGTGCATGAGTCACTTTTTAGTTGCTTGCGTTTTTTTTCTATAAAATATTCACGCACTCTAAAAATGCATGATTTACCTTTTAATAAAGGTAGGCGTAAATAAAGCACTTATAGTTATTAAATCTATTTATAAAATATTAAAGATAAGGTAGCATAATGGTAAAGTTGAGGTTTGGCTACGTGGAGGTACAAGGTTCGAATCTTGCCCTATGCACGTGATAAATATCTTGATATTCTTATTTTATTTATTTATATGTAATTAAATCAGTTATATTATTTTTACTTTTTCACGTAGTGTACGAAATACACTACGACAGCGGTCAAATGGATACTCCGGTATTTGAAGGGCACTTCAAATATGTGTCTCCGATTCGGCTCCGGAAAACCTCAACTTGATGGTTTCACCGATTCGGACATGTCGGCTGATGTGGATACCAACCGGTCTACATCCAGGTATGTAATGACATATGCAGGGGGAGCTGTCTCGTGGCAGTCGAGGCTGCAGAAGACGGTTGCATTGTCAACCACGGAGGCAGAGTACATGGCGGCTGTGGAAGCCGGCAAGGAAATATTATGGATGAAGGACTTCATCTGAGAGCTCGGTATTCGGCAAGATGAATACCGACTCTATTGCGACAGTCAAAGTGCCATCCATCTTGCTAAGAATGCGGCCTACCATTCCCGGACGAAGCATATCCAACGAAGATATCATTGGATTCGGGAAAGAGTAGATGACCAGGAGTTTGCACTGACGAAGATCCACACGGCCGAGAACAGGTCAGATATGCTGACCAAAGTGCTGATACCCGACAAGCTGGATGCATGCCGGAAGAGGATCGGACTAGTAAGACACCCCATGCCGGAGTGAAGGGGGAGTTTGTTGGGAGACAGGTCCCTCCGGATGGGAAGGGAGAAGAACAGTGTTGATGAACAAACTCGGCCGAGGCCGAAACCGGATGATGTGTACCCGGTTACGGAGAGCCGAATGGTGCAGACCTGGTAAGAACCGGATGAGGAGTACCCGGATGAGGAGTACCCGGCTACAGAGAGCCGGATGGTGAAGACCCAGTGAGGAGTGCTCACCGGATGAAGAGACATATTCGTAAATATGTTTCTGAGAGTCCATCGAGGCTGTATTTGTAAATATCTGAAAATTCATATTAGTATAAATATGACTTAGGGCAAACTTTTAGTGTGTGTTGTTATTCTTGTCTGCGTGAGATCAGAGCACGTAACTGTGTACAGAGAGAGAGAGAGAGGAAGAGGTCGTTGCCTCTGTTGAAACCGCCGCTTGTGGCGAAGATCGTGAGCACGAGGTTGTAGCCTCCGTGTGTCGAATACAAGTGTATAATGGACGTATTCACACTATCCCTTTGTATAGCTCAAGTTTGGGCCATTTGTGTAATTAGCATAAAGGGTAGTTGCCCTAAGTTGTCACTATATAAAGTGACCTAGTAACCTTTTTGTAAGGTTGGTTGTATCATTGTTTTCTATTGAATAGAAAGACTCTTTTGTGCCTCTCTCTCTCTCTCTCTCTCTCTCTCTCTCTCTCTCTCTCTCTCTCTCTCTCTCTCTCTCTCTGTGCACGATCTTAGAAACTGTCATACGCAGGGTACTCAACCCCAATCGAATGCTACTTGATCTTCCGCATTGACGGCCTTGTCTACAACATCTGGTATCAGAGCAGAGGTTCCTCAACCCGCTGTCGGCCGTCGTCTCAGCCTGCACAGCATTCGGTCCGGAGGGGGAAGATATGAAGTCGGTTCTGTATGCACCGGCAGTCGGCTCCCTTATGTACCTGATGGTCGCGACACGGCCTCTCAGCCTGCACAGCATTCGGTTCTTCGCGTCATCACAGCCTGCACAGTATTCGGCCTTTCGCTTCATCCTAGTCTGCAAAGCATACGGCTTCTTGCGTCATTCGAAGAAACAGAGAAGAAGAAGAAAAACGAGGCTTGCATCTCATCACGTTAGATCATCTTCGCTTGGAGTAAGCCAGCCGGTTGTACTCTGTTCCTTGTGATCGTAACCGCTCGAGGTGAAATCCCCTTGTGCAACATTGACACGATCGTGCTCCACTCGGGTAAACGGCATCCGAAGAGGTCATCAAACGCTGCTCGCCGCTCATTGTAACCACTCGGTGCAGATCGGTCTCAAGACAACAACCCCAATTCGTGCTTCATCCGGCTAATCGACATTCGGGAGGATCAGTTGGATCCGTCTCTCTCGTCGCTGCAGTCACCCGAAGCAGAATCGGTCCAGAACAATCGGTTTCAATAATCGGTATTTGGCATATATATTCGGAAGCGAACCGGGCTCACTCCGACTCGGCAACATTCGGGAAGACCAGTCGGTTCTGTCCCTCAAGTTACCGGAGTCAATTCGAGCAAGTTCAACAATACATATATCCGAAGCCGAACCGATTCGGGTTCAAATCCGACTAGAACGATATCGGGTGAGCCAACCGGCTGCACTCCAACAAGGTTCGTAGTCAACTCCGAACCGAGCTTCGTCAACCGAAACCAAATTTGATGGCATCAACATCCGGCTCGTCAGAAATGAGTCTACGAAAGTTCGATGGATCGAACTTCAATTTCTGGAAGGAGCAAATGCAGGACTATCTCATAGTCAAGGGGCAAATCGATCCCATCGAAAATGAAGAACCTCCAGAAGGATACAAACCAATTGAGTGGCAGAAGCTGGACAGAATCGTCCGCGCCACGATTCGGATGCACCTATCGGAATCGGTATACTTTACGGTGCAATCGTGTACGACAGCATTCGAACTGTGGAAAACACTGTCGGACACCTACGAAAAGAAGGTCGCTGCAACAAAGATGTTTTTGATCTGGCGCCTCTACAACTTGCGGATGAAAGAATCAGACTCGGTTCAAGCACATCTCAATGAGTACGAAAGCATAAGCTCCCAAATCTCATCTCAGGGGACGGCAATCGAGGATGAACTCAGAGCAATGATACTCATGAGCAGCCTTCCCTCATCATGGGAAACTTTCGTCACAACCGTGTGCAACGCGTCAACCACGGCTGTTAAATACTCCGAAGTCACGAGCGCAATCCTGACAGAAGCAGCTCGGAGAAAGTCTTTCGCCAAAGACTCAACAGACGACGCTTATGTAGTACAAGGTTCGACAGACCGATCGAACATACGAGGAAGAGATTCCTCACGGCAGCCGAACAATCAGCGAAGACGGAGCCAGTCACGGGATAACCGAATCTGCAACTATTGCAAGAAACCCGGACACATCAAAGCCGACTGCCGCGCACTCAAGAACAAGAACGACAAGTCTCAGAAATCAGACAAGAAGAGTGGCCGGCATGAGGAGATCAATTACGTCAGCTTCTCAGCTGATGTGCTACCAAACGACCCGAATATACTATCAATCGAAAATCCAGTCGGATCAGAAGTTCTGCTCACGACTGAAGAATCGAGCACATGGCTCTTAGATTCGAGCGCGTCATTTCACGTGACTCCTCATCGATCCCAATTTCAGCAATATACGATCCGTCACTCTGACTCAGTTCGAGTCGGCAACTCGCAACACTGCGACATCATTGGAATCGGCACAGTAGAGCTCAACCTTGCAGGTGGCTCTACACTTGTACTTCACAATGTCCGACATGTACCCGAGCTCTCAAGGCCATTGATCTCAGTCGGACAACTAGATGAAGACGGCATTCGTGCCGGTTTTTCTTCGGGAGGGTGGACACTCCACAGGGGGAACCTCCTGCTTGCTAGAGGACCCAAGATACACTCACTGTATCCGTTACATGTTACGCTCAGAGAGGGTAACCTGTTTTTGGTGGATATTCCTGTGTCATCACTATGGCACAGAAGATTAGGACACCTCAGCAAGGCCGGCATTACGCACCTATCTAGAGCCAGATACATCCCTAAACTCTCCTTCTCGGACCATCAATTCTGCGAACATTGCCAGTATGGCAAACAAGCAGCCGCATCACACCCGACATCAGCACCAAGAGAAACGAGACCTCTCGATTTAGTCCACTCGGACGTCTGTGGCCCAATGCCGCATCAGTCTCTCGGCGGTGCCTCTTACTTCGTCAGTTTTATTGACGATTCGACTCGAAAGGTGTGGGCTTATCCAATTCGCACCAAAGATCGTGTCTTCTCGATCTTCTCCGATTGGCTCGCTATGGTGGAAAATCAAACTGACCGAAAACTGAAATGCTTTCGGACCGACAATGGGGGAGAGTTCAAATCAGAAGAATTCGTCAAATTCTGCCGACAACGCGGCATCCGACGTGAATTTACGGCACCACACAGTCCGGAGCAAAACGGGATTGCAGAACGCATGAATCGGACAATCCAAGAACGGATAGTTTCCATGCTCCAACACTCCGGACTGTCGGATGGCTTCTGGGCAGAGGCTCTACTCACGACAGTACACATAATCAATATGTCGCCAAGCAGACCTCTAGGACTTCAAATTCCTCAGGAACTATGGATCGGCAGTAAGCCGAATTACGACAAGCTGAGGATCTTCGGATGCGAGGCGTACGCCCTTATTCCGAAAGATGATCGCCGAAAACTTGCACCTCGGTCCAGGAAATGCATTTTCCTTGGATATGGATCAGACGGCGAAATGGGATACCGACTCTGGGACCCCGAACGCAGACAAATCATTCGAAGTTCGGACGTTGTGTTCAACGAGTCGGCTATGAATCCATCAGTCAAAACACCGATCGAAGTCCGAAGGGTAACATTTTCCGATGTGCCGACCCTTCAAGAAGGCCCCGCTCTTAACACACGGTCAGCTTCACGGGTAGCTGAACCTTACACTACCGACTCGGACAACTCCGACTCGGCACAGCAGAATAATTCGCTTTCGAACCATCCGACCTCGATACCCGATACGACCAGTCCAGTCATACCTCGACGATCCGAGAGACTGTCGCAACCTCCGGAGAGGTATTCTCCTGGAATTTTCTTCACCGACGCCGGCGAACCGACGTCTTACGAAGAAGCATCGAGATCTGTCGATTCAGCCACCTGGCATCTGGCGATGGAGTCAGAAATGCACTCCATTCGGGCAAACAAGACTTGGGATCTGGTCGAATTACCTAAGAATCGACGTGCTCTTCCTTGCAAGTGGGTTTATCGACTAAAAGAGACGTCTGATTCGACCACCCCAAAGTACAAGGCCAGATTAGTTGCAAAGGGCTTCCGACAAGAATATGGCGTCGACTTCGACGAGATTTTTTCACCAGTGGTGAAAATGACAACCCTTCGTTTTCTACTCGGCGTAGTGGCAGCCGACAACTTGGAGCTGATTCAGCTAGATGTCAAAACAGCCTTCCTCCATGGTGATCTTGAAGAGGAAATTTATATGGAGCAGCCAAAAGGCTTCGTGGCAACTGGCCAAGAACATCTAGTCTGCCGACTTAGGAAGAGTCCATACGGCCTCAAACAGGCACCGCGACAATGGTACAAGAAGTTCGACGACTTCATCCAATCGATCGGCTTCTCAAAAAGCGATGAGAACCATTGTCTTTTTACCAACACAGCTCAAGATGGATCACCCATCTTCCTCATCATTTACGTGGACGACATGCTAATTTCTGGACGCCACGCGAGCGAACTTGCCGATCTCGTTCGGCAATTGCGGTTGAAGTTTGCCATGAAGGACCTCGGTCCGGCACGACACATACTTGGCATGAAGATTAGTCGGCATCGCGATAAACGACATCTTTTTTTGTCTCAGACCGACTATATCGGACGTGTCTTGGAACGCTTCAACATGCAATCAGCCAAATCTGCTTCAACCCCGCTCCCCATCAATCTTCGGCTCTCTCAGCGAGACTGCCCGACATCCGGTCCGGAGGGGGAAGATATGAAGTCGGTTCCGTATGCACCGGCAGTCGGTTCCGTATGCACCGGCAGTCGGCTCCCTTATGTACCTGATGGTCGCGACACGGCCTGATATCTCTCATGCCGTAGGAGTCGTTAGCAGATTTATGCACAATCCTGGCCGATCGCATTGGAACGCAGTCAAGCATGTGTTGAGATATCTGGCTGGCACAAAAGACCACGGCATTCTTTTCGGTCCGAACTCAACCTCAGGCGTAGTCGGTTACACCGACTCGGACTTCGCCGGCTGTATAGACAGTCGGAAATCAACAACTGGATACTGCTTCAAATTCGGCAATGGAGCAATTTCGTGGAAGTCGAAACTTCAGGAGTGCACAGCGACCTCAACGACCGAAGCAGAATATGTAGCTGCGTCCGACGCTGCAAAAGAAGCTTTGTGGCTCGGCCGGCTGGCGCACACGTTTCGACAAGTCGACCATGACTCGGCCCCAGTTGTCTATAGCGACAGTCAAGGTGTTGTTGCCTTGTCGAAAAATCCGGTTCACCACAACGCCTCCAAACATATCGATGTTCGATATCACTTCGTTCGGGACTGCGTCATTTCAGGGAAAATCGGTCTAGAGAAAATATCCACAACCGACAATGTCGCAGATGGAATGACCAAGTGTCTTTCGGCAGACCGCTTTCGGTCCCTTCGGCATCAGATGGGCGTAACGACGAACCAGTCCGGTTAGAGCTGGACACAGTGCAGGATGGTTTCAGACAACCGACATCAGTTCCTTAATGATCGGCTTCAACTCTTCCGACCCGACCAGTTCGGTCTTCTGCCTTCGGACCCTGCCGACTCAAACAAAAACTGATATGTCCGAGAACCTAGGTTTATACCTGTAATCTTAGATAACCCATGTATACGCCCATTACGGGGGAGTGTCGAATACAAGTGTATAATGGACGTATTCACACTATCCCTTTGTATAGCTCAAGTTTGGGCCATTTGTGTAATTAGCATAAAGGGTAGTTGCCCTAAGTTGTCACTATATAAAGTGACCTAGTAACCTTTTTGTAAGGTTGGTTGTATCATTGTTTTCTATTGAATAGAAAGACTCTTTTGTGCCTCTCTCTCTCTCTCTCTCTCTCTCTCTCTCTCTGCACGATCTTAGAAACTGTCATACGCAGGGTACTCAACCCCAATCGAATGCTACTTGATCTTCCGCATTGACGGCCTTGTCTACAACATTTGGTGAACCCAACGTGAAGGCAACGACAAGGAGAAATGGAGGAGCAAATGAGGCTTATGTGTACGATGGTGGAACGAATGATGCGAGAGCAAGGTATGATGGCAAGCATCGACAAAGTCGTCGACAATATTCTTGCACGAGTAGGGATCTTCGAAGGTATGAATTTAACAAGGTTTCTGAAGATTTACAATGAAGAAATGCTTAAACGAGGTGTCGACAAAGTTGCAAAAATTAATAGCTTTAATCGAGTCATTGCGATTGGGCTACAAGAAAGGGTCCAGGAGCTACAGAGAGAGCATCATACATGGGCGACTTTCGAAAGAGCATTATTGAATGAATACAACCTCAACGACATGTCAAGGATGACAAGGAAAGCTTTGATGGATTGGGTAGAGTCTGATAAACATTTAAGTGTTTTGGAAGTATTAAAAGAATTTTCAGAAAGATTTGAGCAATTAAATGTTAGAGATAGAAATATAATAATGCCAGATAAAGTAATATTGTTTCTACAAGCTACTAATATTAAAGACAGGACGGACTTGCGAATGCTTTTAAAAGATCAGAATAGTCCAAGTGGACTTACCGAAGACTGGGAGGAGGTGAAAAGGACGTGTGCCCATTTCTGCAAAAGAAAGTTATGGTTTATGGAGTTGCCCGACAGAAATGATGAAGAAGCGGGGAACGAGTCAGGAGAAAAGAAAGTAGAAGAATCACTCTTACAGGAATTGGTGAAAGGCATGAAAGACTTGTCGATCAAAGTGACGAAGCTAGAATCAGGACAAAGCTCAACTTCGTCAAGGCGAGGTGGAATGGTCCGAAGGTGTATGTGGTGTGATAATATCGACCACCAGAAGAAAGATTGTCAAGAGCATAGGGATGCTCTTAAACATAATAAAATCTACTATCAAGATGGCAAGATTCACTCGACAGAGACTCGACAACCACTTCAACTCAACTTCGGGCAAGGAGGAATGAAAAAGATAATGGAAGACGTCGAGAGAGAAACGACTCAAGCGATACAATCAGTGGCAACCTTAGGGTTGCACGTAGAAGACTCTTATGGTGGATCTGACTTTTGGCAGGGTGTGATGGAGTATGCAAGAAAAGGGAAGGTTCAAGTGGATGAATTAAAAAGAGCGGTAGATGAAATACGACACTTCATTGGATGGAATGATACAATAAACACACTATCAGCATTTGCCCAAGTGAATGTACAAGATGCACTAGTGGAAGAGAAGCGAAAGAGAGCTGAGGAGGCTGATTCGGCAAAGAAACATGAGACACAAGAACAACTTCAAACAAGAGAGATGGAAAAGGATGCTCTTGAGTCGAAAGAAGTTGATAAAGTCAAAGGGAAGACATACCCAACTTTTAAGATTGCTTCGGACACAAAAGCCACAGTGGATATAAAACATCTCATGAAAGAAGTTACGAAAGAGTGTGCAGCAACAAGTCTCCAAGATTTGGATCATGAATCCATCAATGTTGCCGGTGTAAAGAAGATAAATGATGTAGGCATTCATGAAGGGGATAGGAGTCATTATACAAAGAACCATTGGGCTCAAGCAACAACGGAGGCGCCTACAAAAATTATAGAGCAACAAATTCCTTGTATTGCTTTGATGGATCATGGATCAGAAATTAACATGATGTCATCGGAATGTTGTTCTCAATGAAGGTGGCCAATCGATAAGAATCATGGTTCGAAGAAAAGAGTTGCAACAGAGATGATGGAGGATCTATTCGGAGCATGTCCTAATGTGAAAGCAACAATGGGAGATGTGTCGGTGGATGAAAATTACTCGTAGTGAGTATGGAAACAAAGGATGGTGAACCATACATCAACGTAGTAAGGATGGAAACAACTGTGATTAATGATGATTCAACTTTCGCGAGGATCAAGAGTCAGGATGGAAGGAAGAGGGGCCATATCTTAACCATGACGCCTAACCATGAAAGAAACAAAGAATGCTTGAGGGGACATCCAATTCAGAAACGGAATGAAGAGTTTTTCCAAGACTTTGGATGAACTTGGCACAACTAGTGTGCAAGTTCAGAGGGGGTGGGTGTCGTGAAGGATTTGCTTCACGATATAAAAATAAACTTGAATATTGTATTAAGTAACATTTGAGAGACTTAAACCCGTAACCTCATACACCAAGGACGAAACATATACCATTAGGATAAGTTATTTTCTATAATTATATTTTTATCACCATACTTATGACATGTGTATCTTCATACATTAGAGCTTAGATGAGCATGATGGTTATCATGCATCACATGTAAAGCATGTGCGCCAAATAGCGATCATGCATCACATGCATCACATGCATTACATGCATGCCATGCACCTCCATATCATCATATGCATGAGAGAACCTATAAAGAGAGGCAAGGAATTAAGGGATGAATCAATGGGAAAACAGGGTAATCAATCAATTAAGGGAAATTTAGAGAATAATAATCATATACTATTACTTCTTAAGTCATACATTATCTTTGTCTCTAATCTACGCTCGTCTCTTTGTCACACAATACTTTTAACTCTTATTCTTCTTATCCTTAATCTTCCTAACATCAATGCACAAAGCCTTATAAAATATATTGCTGACTCCCTTTAACCTTAGTCCCTGCGACTTCGTTGCAGGAACCACAACTAGTCTGACAGCGTAGTGGCTCTCCGCAAGCTCGTCTTCCGCAGCCATCTCGTCGAGGAGTGCCGCCCTTACCTAAACCGGCTTCTCAGGCTCCGGTTCCGTCGCGAGACGCTTTCTCTTCACGAGGTCCACGATGTTGTCGTGGAATTCCCTTCTCGCGATGCCAAGCACTTCCCTAAGCGTGAGTTCTACGCAACTATCGAGTTCTCGCTCCTCTAGAACCTTCTGTAGGTTCGTTGTTTTCTCGATCTCCGAGCTTAAACGGAAGCTCGGAATCCTGCCCTTCTCTTTCTCCTGGGACCCGGTCAGAGTGACATCATGTCTTCTCAGCGCACTTCGAGTGTCATTCCTCCCCGAAGGGCTGTTACCGGTCGGCAAAGGAGTCCAGAGTGGGAAACGGAGAGCTAATTAAGTAGTAGGAATGTGGTTTAATTAAGCTATGAGTGTGGACGGACGGACCGGAAACGATATGCCGTTCCGGATCCAGACCGATCCCGAACAGGTGCGGATGGCACCGTTTTGTAATACAGACCGGAAACCTATTTAAAGGCTCGGATACAATGTAATAGTTAGCGGTTAATTAATGAAAGCTTAAGCGTTGTTATCTCTCTGTGTTAATTGTCGTTCTGTCTTAATTGTTATATCTTACGCGTGTTATGAAGACGATCCTAATAAGTAACTTAATTAAGTCGGATTAAGCGTTGAAGTCTAATCCGGTTGCCGTAACACCCTTTGGTGAAGTGTCTCCCGTAGACACCCTGTGTTAGGCCATTGTCCGGCCCAAAGAGTTAACACAGTTTTTGGCGACCACGATTCCTGTTTTTGCAGCGAACGACGGCACGGATGGATGTCTAGATCAACGCACGACCTGGTTACAGATCGAACTCAACGCCTTGCCGAAAGGCAAAGGAGACGCGAGGCTTTCCAGCAAGCGGTGCAGGAAATTAGAGCGGATCGCTCGTTTTCCAATGTAATCCGGAGAGTAGCGGAGGACTCCCTCTGGTTACAGCAAACATCGCACCCGGACGACGGCAGCAGCCTAAGCAGCCTCCGGGAAACCGAATCCCTTCTCCACGCGTTGGCAAACGGAGAAGGCGAAGCAGAGGCCTTTTTAGCATATGAATCGGACTCCGAAGGGGAATACAACGTGCACACGAACTACCGTAGCAGCAACGAAACCCCGGGTGGACCGGAGGACGAAGGATTGGATACCTTACCAACACCGGAACCGGAACCGGAAGTGCTAACGCTGGAACCCCCGGAACCAGCAGAAGAAGAACGACCTCCGACACCGGAAGTCGAAGAGGAGAGGCCTCCGTCACCAAAGGAAGAGAAACAACCGACACCGAAATCAAATCGGGAAAGACCACCGACACCGGAGAAAATTCCGGAACGAGCACCAACACTACCAGCCCGCGCACCGATACCGAACGACGACATGTCGTTCCAGTACTCCAAATATAGAGATGATCCAGACGCGGAAGCTCATGTGCACGCCTTTGAACAGACATGGGAAGCCAACCATGTGTCCCAGCGATTGACCCCAGAAGAAGAAGAACGCTCTAAGATAGCGGAATTTGGCGTCACATTGGAGGGACCAGCAGCAAGATGGCGCCGGACGTAGGACCCGTCTACCATCAACACCTTTGCAGATTTAAAAGCTAAATTCATGCATTTTTTTCAAAAGGAGGTGGACCAAACCGTAATGGTAGGCTTATTTTATACCATCCGGCAAGAGGCAGGGGGAGAGCATTCCCCAATTTGTCATCCGGTTTCAACGGATGCATAGTCAGCTTACCCGTGCACCCCCGGAGGAGGAATTACGGACGATATTCCTAAACGCGCTCCGGGAACCCCTACGCACGGTTTGCACGGTAATCGATTTCCGCACAAGTACCATCGACCAGGTCATTGACCGGGTGAAAGAGATGGAAAAGACAAGCTCCTGGCTCACACTGGGCGCACTTCAACGGGCGTTACTGTCCGATGAAGACCTCCGGTTTCGGCAAGCAATACAGTGCACAACCTGCTTGAATTCCGGACACTCGGCTCTAGAATGCACTATGAGGACGCAATGTGTAATCTGTCAATCCAAGAGCCATACGACGGATAGGTGCGAGTATAATCTGTTGACTCGGCAAGCACCGCCCGTCCGACAAATTGAGCCACGCAGCAGCAGGGATGAAGAAGACGAACGCTGGCGGCGAATGGACCGTGACCGACCGGCACAGGATGTCCGGTATGGCAAGCGAAGGGAAAAAAATGTCCAGTAAGGCGAGCGACGGGAAAATGATGTCTGGTACGGTGATCGGCGAGAGAACTATGACCGGCATGATCGGTACCAGGATTACAATAGACGATACGAACAGTACGACCGGGAGCACTCCCCCGGGTATCGTCAACAACGGGAGGAATACGGCAGATATAACGGGCAACCCCGTCAAGAGTACCGTAATAAGAAAAGCTATAACAAAAAACGGCATTTTAAAAAAGGCGGCTACCCCTGGGATCCGGACCAAGGAGCTCCAAGTAGCCAACCGGTACAAAACCCCGCGCGTACCGTAGGACCTGCCCCGGTGTCGTGAAGAAAACCGTCCAAGGGTGGAATTGGGGCACCAAGGCGTGGGAACCGGCTCTTCACGCGCGTGCGCGCCAAGTTGTACATAGAGAGGGATTAGGTACCTAGGAGGATCAAAGTGGTTAGATACGGTAGGTAGAAATTTAATGCCGAACGGCTCCGTCTGGACCTATAAAAGGAGGAGGACGGGGAAGAAGAAAGCATCGCGACTTGGCGAGGACGAAGTGCTGTCGAACTGCGAAGAGGCTCTTCTTTCCTGGAGAGAAGATCATCGGACGCTGCAGAGCCTGGGGATTCGTCGTTTCTGCTGCGTGGGAAGCCCGAGTGCTTCCGGCAGAGGCTCCCTGTTCTGCTGCTGCTTCGAGGTCGCGGATTTGGGCGCAGAGGTCGTGATCCGTCGGGAGTTCGCTGTCTCTGCTCCGTGGACAGCCCGTGTGCTTCCGGCAAAGACACTCCTCTTCTGTGACATTCTGCTCCTGTGGGTGCGTGAGTGGGACCCGTGTTGGGACCCTTGCCGGCGTGCCGGTTGTAAATGACAGTTTGTATTCTCTGTTTAATTGAAGTCTAGCAGTCTCGTCCTTTCTTGCTCTTGTTGTCTCCCTCGTCTCTTGTGCAGTCGGTCTTTCACACACACACACACACACACGAATACACACCCGCCTGCTCTTCTCCTCCATCTTCTTCGTTCTCACTCTCACTCTCTCCTTGGTTCGAGACCCCCGTGGTCCCGCCTCTGTTCCTACACGTACCCGCGGAAGACCGCGACATCTTTGGTGAACCCGACGTGAACAGGCGGCAGAGGAGTGATAATGAGAGGGTCTGAGCTTGCCGAAGCTATGGCGGTAGCTGTCGACCGGCTAGTAAATGCTCGGGAAGGAACGGGTGCTCTCGACAGAGCCATTGAGTCGGTCGTTGGCACTATAGGCCGGTTCGGAGGGAAGGATGCCACGAGCTATTTGGAGGCCTACCGGGCCGAAATGATCATGAGGGACATACTGACGGACAGGCGGCTGTCCGGATTTCCTCGGGTGGTGGCACCGAGCATCCACGCGGAGGTGCTCGAGGTGCTGACCGGTTGCCAGACATGGGAGGAGTTCGAGCTGCGGCTCCTCGAGAGATACGGGTTAGACGACTCACTTCGGTTGTCGAGACTAGACTTCATGGCATGGGTTGAAAGCCCCGGAAAAGGGAGGAACACGACGGCGCTCCTCCAGGAATTCGAAAAACGGTTCGCGCGGCTGTCGACGCTGGATCGGACCGTACTGGAGACGAGTCAAGTACTACTGTTTGTCAAGTCGGTGGACGCGCTTGACAGAGAAAAGGTGGGTCTCCTATTGGAGACGGACGAAGGGCTCACGGCAGATTGGGCCGTGGTTAAACGGGTCTGCAGCCGTTTTGACAAACGACATGAGTGGAGCGACGGGGCCCCGAAGGCCCCAGTACGAAGACCTGAGGTGTCAGTATCGGCGCCGGCAAGGAGGGAAGAGACCCGACCCTGGCTAGAGAAGGGGTCGACCTCGAACGACCAGGTTAAAGGGTCTTCCGGAGGTGCGGCCCTGGAGGAGTTAACGCAAATGGTGCGGGACCTGCAGATCGCGCAGGCACGAAGGGACAGTAGTGAACCGCCCCGCGACCAGAGGCCACCTGCATTGCAACGGTGCATGTGGTGTGACGCGCCCGGTCATATTCGGAAAGACTGCGCGGATTTCGCTGGGGCGCTCAGAGCCAACGTAGTGTACCTCTCGAACGGACGGGTGCACGCAAGCGAAACCCGCAGAGCCTTGGAGCTGAATACGGGGCATGGCGGAATGAAGCGACTGATGGAGGAGGCTGCCGCACGACACGCGGAGGCAGCAAACTATGCGGCATCGGCGGGAATCCGGGTCGGGGGTGACAAGGCCCGTAAAGAGAAGGATTCCGAATTCTGGCCACTTGTGTTGGAGAACCTTTCCGAAGCGCGGTTGAAGAAAGAAGAGGCCGACCGCGCGGAGCAAAGGGTCCAGGAGGTTACCGGGTGGGACGATCAGGTCGAAGAGAAAACAGGCTTCGTGGAAGCCGCATGCCAGAACTACGAGGTTCTGGTAGAGGACAAACAAGCGGGAAGAGCCGGAGGGGTCGGTCCCTCGAAGCGGTACGAGACCCGGTTCGGTCCGAAACCGAACAATGCCGGCAACCCAAGCGTGCCGGATGGGAAGAAGCAGGCCGGGTTCTGGCTGAGCACCGAGATCGAGAGGACGACGGACCTACGGAAGGTCCTCGAGGAACGAATCCTTGACAGCAAAGTGGAACTGTCGTTGCGGGAGGTGCTTGGAATCGCCAAAAGGGAGTTCCACGACTCCATTGTCGACTTGGTGAAGCGGAAGAGGCTCTCGACGGAGCCGGATCTGGAGAGGCCGGTGGAAGTGCGGACGACGCACTTGGAAGATTCAGCCCTGAAGGACGAGTTGGCCGAGAGCCACTATGCGAGGCCACATTGGGCCAGGGCAACTACGGAAACACCTGTGAGGATCGGCGACGTTCCGGAGCCGGTGGTGGCGCTGGTAGACCATGGGTCCAAAATCAACATGATGTCCATGGAGTTCTACAGGAAGGGAAAGTGGCCGATCAACACCAAGCACGGGTGGAAGATACGGGCGGCGACGTGCGCTACGGAAGAGCTGCATGGGGCGTGCCCGAATGTACGGGTAAAGATCGGCGACGTCGAAATCGATCAACACTTCTTCGTGCAAGAGACGTCTTCACACCCGGTGATTCTCGGTGAACCGTATATCACGGCAGCGCGCATGGAGACGAAGGTGCTGGATAACGGTTCGGCGTATGCGCGTGTGAAGAGCCAGGACGGACGGCACTCCGTCCAGTTCATGACCGTATGCCCAAACCATGAGCGAAATCGGAAAACCCTCGGCGGCGATGGCCGCGAGGATTTTTAGAGGACTATCAGGGCGTGGGGCCGCGATAGTCCGGGCACCCCGGACGAACCCCACACTTGTACAATAGGTAGGAGGTTTTGGTTCTCCGAAAACGGAGGCTGTACCATAGCCAGGATTAGAGGCAAGGAGAGAAAACGGGAGGAGGAGCGACTCAAGGCGTGCGGAGTCCTCGGCCCCGACGAAGAAATCAGTGGCGCCGTGGAGGCGGTCTCCTTCGACGACACCTTGGGAATGCTGGGGAAGGTAGTCGAAGAAGACCTTAACGAAGACCGGACGATACCGGTATGTTCCGAAGAGATGTACGAAGTCATCGCGGACTTTGGTCGGGGGCTCGAGTCGGATCGGACGGCCCGAGTAAGCACCAAGTACAAGACTGTGGACCGGAAGGTAAGGCCAGTCGCGGTACCCTTGCCGGAGGGCAGCGAGTCGCGAATCAAAGGGGTTGCATCGGACCCCAGCTTACGAGATCCGGCCTGCATAGGACACACCTTCACCAACGAGACGCTCCGGGAGCTCAAAATCGGTGGGGGCGGGTTCCTACTACTGGCGGAGGAAGACCGGTTTCGGAGAATGCTCGGAAGGCACGGGAAAGCCTTCGCATTCTCACCGGAGGAAATCGGGTGCGTAGACCCGACGATCGTAGAGCCGATGGTGATATTCACGGTACCGCATGTACCGTGTAATCTCAAGCCAATTCCGGTTCCGAGAGGTCACATCCCGAAGTTGATGGAGCTGTTGAAGCAGAAAGTTGATATGGGCATTCTCGAGCTGTCGAGCGCCCCGTATTCAAACCGATGGTTTACCGTACCAAAGAAAAACGGATCATTGCGCTTCATTCAGGACCTGCAACCGGTCAATAGGGTGACCATTCGGAACGCAAGGATCGGACCGACCATAGACGAATTCGCGGAGGCCTTCGCCGGAAGGTCGATTTACTCGGTCGGTGATCTATACTCAGGGTACGACCAGTTCCAGCTAGCCGTGGAGAGCAGAGACATTACGACGATGCGAACTCCCCTCGGCCTAGTGCGGATGTGTACGCTGCCGCAAGGAGGGACCAACTCGGTGGCCCACATGGTGAATGCGATGAACAAGGTTCTGAGGGACTGCATCCCGGACATCACCATGCCGTTTCTGGACGACATCCCGATCAAGGGATGCCCGGTAGCAGAGAAGGACGAGACGATCGGGCCGGACGGATGCCGGCGATTCGTGGCGACGCACATCGACGACTGCGAGAAGGTGCTGCAAAGGCTAGAGGCTGCGAGGCTCACCTTCTCGGGGGAGAAATCAGCCTTCGGGCAGTCGGAAATCATGGTGGTCGGACATTTATGTGGGCCAGATGGCCGGAAACCGTCTCCGGCAAAGGTAGAAGCCATCTCCGCGATGAAGCCCGACTGCAGCTCGGTCACGGAAGTACGAAGATTCCTGGGGGCATGCGCATTCTACCACATATGGATCCCGCATTACGCCCACGTTGCGGAGCCGCTATACGGGCTGCTGAAGAAAGGGCAAAAATTCGAATGGCGAAACGAGCATACGGAGTCGGTCCGGAAGATGAAGGAAGCTCTTGCAGCAGCACCGGCGCTCCGGAAGGCTGTTTACGGGAAGGGTACCCCGGTATACATAACGGTGGATACGAGTCCGACCGGGATCGGATGGGTCGTCAACCAACAAGACGAGGACGGCAATCGGTTCCCGATCCGATTCGGCGCGAAAGTCCTCAGTGAGCGGCAGCGAGGATATGCCCAGGTTAAACGCGAACTCTGGGGTGTCGTTTCGGCGGTAAAGGCCGACAAAGACTATCTGATCGGGACAGAAGTGATTATCGAGACGGATTGCTTGCCAATTCTCGGCATGGTTTCCGGATGCGCGACGCCGGACCTGGCGATGCTCAGGTGGATAGCGTACATCAAGTCCCTGGACCCGGAAATACGACACATTTCCGGGAAAGACAACGCCATGGCCGACATGCTTTCGAGGGCGAGGTTCGATGACGAGGGCGGCATGGTTTCGGAGGACGAAGAGGTCGGCGTGGACTTCTTCGAGGCAGCAAACGTAACAACCGACGGGACGAGCACTCCGGCGCTTAACGACTTCGACGCGAGCAAGTACGACGGGGAGTGGCTGCAGATCGGCGGGTTCTTGAGGACAATGGCGCCGGATGCGTCGTGGACGAAAGACGAGGCCAACCGGATCCGGAAGAAAGCTTACTGGTTCTTTCTCCGGGATGGCTATCTATGGAAGCACCCGAAGAAGAGGGACGGCGCTCCACTCCGGGTGGTGGCGATGAAGGAAGAACAGGAGGAGCTGCTGACGGCCTACCACGACAGCCCTTGGGCCGGACACCGTGGAACTTGGGCCACGTTCGAGAAGATAAAGGAGAAGTACTGGTGGCCGGGACTGTACCGGGACGTGCATCGATTCGTGACAACTTGCGAGAGCTGTCAGATGCACTCCGTGGTCCGACACCGGGACGAGCTTCACCCTACGTACCCTCCGACCATCCACTTCAAATGGATGGTAGATCTGGTGACGATGCCAATGGGGGTAGGACAGATGCGGTACCTGGTCCTAGCGCGGGAGGATCTGACGAACCAGGTGGAAGGCCGAGCCCTTCCGAACAAAACGACCGCGGCCGTATGTCGGTTCCTAATCGAGGACGTGATATGCCGGTACGGGTGCGTCGGGAAGATCGTGGCTGACCGAGGGGAGTTGGACGCCGAAGAAGCCGCGGAGCTGTTCGACCGGCTGGGAGTCAAGCTCTCGCTCACCACTGCGTACAATCCGGAGGCGAATGGGAAGGTGGAGCGCGGACACGGGCCGATCGTCAAGGCGTTGGTTCGGGCATGCGGAGGCCAAGTCGGTAACTGGCCGCGGCTGTTACCTTATGCTTTGTGGGCAGACCGGACTACGCACAGTTCGGTAACCGGGTACATGCCGACGGAGCTTATGTTCGGCCAGAAGCCGATCATGCCGATGGAACGGGCGATCTCCTCATGGGCAACGGTCGATTGGAGGGACGAGATGAGCCGGGAGGAGTTGTTGGCCGCGCGTATACGACAACTCGAGCGGAGACCGGAGGACGTGAAGCTGGCTGCGGAGAAGCTCCGGGTGGCGAGGATAAAGAACAAAGCCAGGTTCGACCGAACGCACCGGCTCCGACCGAAGAAGATCGAGGAAGGTGACTGGGTGCTCGTCTACGACAGCAGCCTCGACAACCAGCACCGGGCCACACGGAAGTTCGCGCGGAGATGGTTTGGGCCGTACGCAGTACAAAGCGCCAACGACAACGGAACGTATCACCTGGCGGAACTCGACGGCACGAGAATGGAGATACCCGTGGCTGGGAAGAGGGTCAAAGCCTTCAAGAAGCGACACGACGACGAGCCAGACCCGGTTCTCCTAGACAGCAGCGACGACCGATCCGAGACCGAGGAAGGACTGATGGGCGAAGAGTGAAGGCGGGCCGGTTTTCTCCGTCCCAACTTAATTGGCGCATGCCGGTGGATGCGCGGTTAGGTGGGGGCGGATGTCGTGAAGAAAACCGTCCAAGGGTGGAATTGGGGCACCAAGGCGTGGGAACCGGCTCTTCACGCGCGTGCGCGCCAAGTTGTACATAGAGAGGGATTAGGTACCTAGGAGGATCAAAGTGGTTAGATACGGTAGGTAGAAATTTAATGCCGAACGGCTCCGTCTGGACCTATAAAAGGAGGAGGACGGGGAAGAAGAAAGCATCGCGACTTGGCGAGGACGAAGTGCTGTCGAACTGCGAAGAGGCTCTTCTTTCCTGGAGAGAAGATCGTCGGACGCTGCAGAGCCTTGGGATTCGTCGTTTCTGCTGCGTGGGAAGCCCGAGTGCTTCCGGCAGAGGCTCCCTGTTCTGCTGCTGCTTCGAGGTCGCGGATTTGGGCGTAGAGGTCGTGATCCGTCGGGAGTTCGTTGTCTCTGCTCCGTGGACAGCCCGTGTGCTTCCGGCAAAGACACTCCTCTTCTGTGACATTCTGCTCCTGTGGGTGCGTGAGTGGGACCCGTGTTGGGACCCTTGCCGGCGTGCCGGTTGTAAATGACAGTTTGTATTCTCTGTTTAATTGAAGTCTAGCAGTCTCGTCCTTTCTTGCTCTTGTTGTCTCCCTCGTCTCTTGTGCAGTCGGTCTTTCACACACACACACACACACGAATACACACCCGCCTGCTCTTCTCCTCCATCTTCTTCGTTCTCACTCTCACTCTCTCCTTGGTTCGAGACCCCCGTGGTCCCGCCTCTGTTCCTACACGTACCCGCGGAAGACCGCGACACCGGGCACAACAGACAATGCCGAATCTAGCAATGCCCGGAAGGCCTACTGCTACTACTGCCGACAGGAAGGCCACTATAGTAGCCAATGCCCGGTGAAGAGCTATGAAAAACGACCGGCGGTAAATATGGTAGTCCCTGAGGTGGCAGACCTGCAGCAGGTGACCACAAGGAAGTGTAGAAAAGTTTTCCTTGACGATTTCACCGTCTATAGCCGGGAGGAGGACCATTTTCAGCACCTCCGTCTTTGTCTAGAAAAGTGTAGAGCGTACCGGCTAAGCTTGAATCCGGCAAAATGTGTATTTGGCGTGTCCAGTGGAACTTTATTAGGACATATCGTGAGCCAGGAAGGTATTGCAGTCGACCCGGACAAAGTGAAAGCCATATTAGAAGCACCGGCGCCGGCAACGGCAAAGGCATTAAGCCGGTTCTTAGGCCAGATCCGGTGGCACAGCCGGATGCTCCGATACTTGGCCGACCTGGCTACACCGTTGCATGTCGCCGTACATCAGACACCATTCCAGTGGACCGATACTGAGGATAGGGCGTATAAGGCCCTCAAGGTACTATTGTCGCAGGCACCGGTAGTGCAACCTCCGGATTGGAGTAAAGAATTTCACGTGTTCGTGGACGCCTCCGACATCGCAATCGGAAGCGTACTGATGCAGCTTACGGAACCAAAGTGGTACCGGCCAGTGTACTATGCCAGCCGGAAGCTATCCCAAGCAGAACGGAACTACACTACTACGGAACGGGAAGCTCTAGGAATGATCTACAGTGTGACAAAGTTTCGGCACTATTTATTGGGAAGGAAGTTTTCCTTCAATGTAGATCATTCGGCACTCCTTTACCTAGTGTCCAAGGCATCACTCACCGGCAAATTGGCCCGGTGGACCTTATTGTTACAGGAGTTCGAGTTTGAAATATTCCACCGACCCGGTATACAGCATGCCGTAGCGGATTACTTAAGTCGATTGGAGTCCGGAGAGACGGGTGACGGAGTACCGGATGAGTTTCCGGATGCGGAGCTGTTTCGAGTCACTACGGAGACGGCAACAGATGAGACAGTGGCCCAGAAAGACAAGTGGCTCACAAATATGCACCAGTTTCTAAGCACAGGACTGCCTCCGGAAGAGCTGAACCGAGACGAACAGAAACGCCTGGCGGTACAAAGCCGACATTTCTGTTTACTGCAAGACACATTGTACCACAAAGGCGTTGACGGCATATGGAGACGGGTAGTGCGCAGCGATGAAAAGGAACTAATACTGAGGGAAGTCCACTGCGGAGTTGCCGGAGGTCACTATGCCGGAGATGCGACAGCCAGAAAAATATGGCAAAGTGGCCTATGGTGGCCAACGACATTAAGAGATGTGGTACGGTACGCAAAAGAATGTGACCTATGCCAGAGAATGGGCCAGCCAACGGAGCAAGCTCGTATGCCACACCAGCCAGTACTACCACTCGAGCCATTCCAAAAGTGCGGGCTGGACTTTGTAGGACCGTTCAAGCCACCGGCAATGAGAACGGGTAATCGGTATGTTATCGTTGCTACGGATTACTGCACGAAATGGGTGGAGGCCAAAGCTTTATGGGATAACACCGCTGCGTCAACGGCAAAGTTTCTATATGAGTACATCTGGTGCCGTTACGGATGCCCCATTGAATTGATAAGTGACCAAGGGGGGCACTTTCTCGGACAAGTAGTGGAAAGCCTAACGACGTTCTATGCTGTGGTCCACAACCGAAGCACACCTTACTATCCACAGGCGAACGGATTAGCGGAATCAACAAACAAGACGCTCCAGAACATCCTTCGGAAGATCGTCAACGAGAACCGGACGGATTGGGACACAAAGCTACATAGCGCGCTTTGGGCATACCGAACGGCATACAAAACGAGCATCCGAACAACACCGTTCCGGTTGGCATTCGGACTCGAGGCGATCATGCCGGTAGAATTTCAAGTACCTAGCTTACGGATCCAGCGATGAGAACGGCTGAACGAGAAGGAGTCGGAGACAATAAGGTTGACAGCGTTGTGTGAGCTGGAGGAACAACGGTTGGCCAGCATCCTACATTTAGAATTGGAGCAACGGCGATGGAAAGCATTCGTCGACCGGCACAGGAAAGGTAACGAAAAAATGTTCGCAATCGACAAACCAATGTTAGTATTCCAAACCCGGATGGGCAAGATGCCGGGTAAACTAAGGTTTAGATGGACCGAACCATATTGGCTAACACGGGAGTATAATGGGTCCTACCAGTTGGGGACACTTGCCGGCGAAGTGTTGGGCAAATGGGTCAACGGATTCCGGTTAAAGGCATATAGAGGACTGATGCCTAAGAACCCGTTTGAGCAAAGGACCGACGGCAACCACCAAGACGGCAGAGACGGCAAGCCGGGAACCGGAGAGAATGAGGCCGGTAAGGGTCCGGGAGGACCAACGGACATGTGACGTCACACTAATAATAATAATAACTGGAAAAAAAAAAAACAATCATGCAAAAGCGAGGAATGAAGGGATGAAAGAGCGTGGAGCGAAAAGGTACGTAGTGGGCATTTAAAGCGCCACCACAGGACATAATGCTATTTTAAGTACGCGACATGCACAAACTCGAAAAAGGCGCCAGAATGCACAGACAAAAACCATTGCGCGTAGAGACCCTCTACTTTCGCGAACCCAGGAGCACAGAAGCACCAAAACATTGCAAGATAATCAGACGAGAACCGGCACACAGAGAACCCCCGCCTTCTAAACTCTCTCTTTCTCAACCCCGCTCTCATCACCATCCATCCTCGTCACCGCAATCCGACCCCGACACAGAGATGGACCCGCAAACGCTGTCGGAAGCCGCCAAGACATGGCTGAAGCAACACGGACTCGAGGGCTTCTTGATGATGATGGAAGTACCGCCACACAAAGAAGCCGACAAAGTGATCAAGGAAATCGATACAGAGGTCATAACGGCAAAGGCGATTCGAGCATTAACAGGCCTTCCGGAGGGAGGCATACTCACGATCGACAATCCAACCCCGGAGCAACTCATCAGGTATTTTGGTGAGTACTCTCTAGCCAGCAAGGGCTACCGGACACAGGGCGGCGGAGATATGCTATTCCGCGAAATTGCTCGTGTGCTCCATGAATACGGCCACGTATACCCTAGACCCCCTGTCATGCCGCAGAACCGGGCAGGGATGATCATCACCACCTATGAAGGGATCAAGGTGGATTGGCCGGTATCGATCGCAGACGAGTTGTGTGCGGCGATCGAGATCGTTAGAGGCAAAGACGGCAAAGAAGGCCGAGACGGACGAAGGATATGGCACGCCGTAACGCAGTGGCTCACCTTGCTGGTGCCACCCGTTCAGACCGTCCAGCCCAAGAAGCGAGGAAGAGTGTCGGACGACACACCAAGGACGGCTTCCAAACGGCAACAGTTGTCGGCAAGGACCGTTGAGACAGCCGGGAAACGTTCGGACCCTCAGACGGAGGGAACACCGGCTCCCCAGACTGAGACTCCCACGCCAAGGAAGGAACCGGAACCGGTGCAGATGGCACCAGAAACAGAAGCCCCGGCACCACCGGCAACACCGGCAAGTCCCATCCCGCCAGAGCCGGAAAGGTCACTACAGCCTCCCTCGGTCAGCCAAGAAGAAGCGCAAGGGGAACCAGGACAGCAGGATGGCCCACGGGCAGAAAAGGAACTGCAACTCGACGCAACCAGGCGGGACCACCCCTCTACAAGTGAGCCCATCTATCAAACCTCCGTACAAGCACAAGAAGGCATCGGTAGCCTATGGCTCCGGTGGATAGGCGAACAGATAGCCGGAGCAGTGAGGTATATAGAGGCGGAAGAAAGAGCGCAAATCGAACGGTTGCTCGTCACAACCGAACAACTAGAGACGGCCCGGTCTAGAATCCGGTGCCTTGAAAAAGATTTGGATCAGGTCACGACAGAGATGGCCAAAATACAGATCCAATCACCGGTGACTCCGGTAAGTGTACAGAATAAAGAAACGGAACGACCTGTACATAGCAATAAGACCCCGGCAACGGAAACCGTTCCGGCGAGAGATGCGGCGCAAGCTGGGAGCTTGCGGAATTGAGAGAGGAACTTGCCGCACAAGAAGCGCTAAGGAGCCGTGAACGAGAATTGAAGATGGCGGCCGAAGTCGAATTAAAGAAGACTGCGGAGAACCTCCGCCGAGCAGAGGAGAGCCTCCGGGAAGGCCATCAAGCGTACGACCAGCTAAAGGAGGAGAAAGACAAAGTGCTGCAGGAAAAGGACAAGTTGCGGAAAACGGCGGAAACAGAGATTGAACGGCTAAAGGAAGAGTTCCGCCAGTAGAAGGACCGCGAGGACCGGGCCCGTCGTCAGATCAACGCACGGCTCAAGCAAAAGACGGATGATTTTGAGCACCTGCACCGGGACTACAAACGGCTGGAAACGGAGCATAAAGAACAGATGGCCAAGCTCCAGCAAGCAGTTGATCGAGCCGCGACGGCGATCGCCAACGAACGGGCGGAAAATACAAGACGCTTGGAAGAGGCGGAGAAGGTCCGAATGGAGCTCCAGAGGCAGCAGCAAGAAGACAAAGAGAGAGCGTCAACAGTATTGCAGAAATTACAAAGTACATATCAAAGGCAATTGACGCATTACAAGGCGCAAGCGGAGGACAACATAAAAATCATCAAACAACTAAAGGAGGAACGGCAAGCGACGGAAACCAAATCACAATTGGGAACGAGCCGGATTCAGTCCATCCTTCGGGCATGGCTGAATCAGACGAAACACTTGATTGATGAAAGCTCCGTAAAATGGTGGACAAAGTGGGCACAAAACGCGGCGGAACTCCAGTTGCTACGGGCGGATGTGGCAAACCGGCGGAAGGAAGGAGATGACTGTTATACATTGATTTCCGAGGACTTCACCGCCATACGGAACGAGCTGGCCGACGACTTCCAAGTCCTGGCAGATGAACAACTGGCACAGGTCAGGCAGCTTGTAGCTCAGCTGGACGATGATAGGCTGGACGCTCAAATCCAGTTTGAAAGCTACGAGCGGTCCCGGGTGCGGGAAGAAAAAGCATGGGAAGCGACAACGGTTAACCTTAGTGATGAGGAATCGTCGCCGGCTGAGGGCCAACAGGGAACCAGTCAACCGGAGACCACCACGACGCAGGGAGCAACGACGGAGACGCCGGTGTCAGAGCCACAACCGGAGGAGCAGCCGCAGCAACCACCAACGGACCCGCCGCAGCAGACAACAACAGAGCAACAACAACCACTTCCAGATGAACCATTGGAGCCTCTCGAACAGAGCATTCTGGACATTTTGGACGAAGAATAGCAAGGGTCGGTTGTGGATTCGACGTACAAGGTACTGTCCCACGAGCGTGCCATGTGTTACCGGCCGGCAAAGGAGTCCAGAGTGGGAAACGAAGAGCTAATTAAGTAGTAGGAATGTGGTTGTAATTAAGCTATGAGTGTGGACGGACGGACCGGAAACGGTATGCCGTTCCGGATCCGGACCAATCCCGAACAGGTGCGGATGGCACCGTTTTGTAATACAGACCGGAAACCTATTTAAAGGCCCGGATACAATGTAATAGTTAGCGGTTAATTAATGAAAGCTTAAGCGTTGTTATCTCTCTGTGTTAATTGTCGTTCTGTCTTAATTGTTATATCTTACGTGTGTTATGAAGACAATCCTAATAAGTAACTTAATTAAGTCGGATTAAGCGTTGAAGTCTAATCTGGTTGCCGTAACACCCTTTGGTGAAGTGTCTCCCATAGACACCCTGTGTTAGGCCATTGTCCGGCCCGAAGAGTTAACAAGGGCTTGCACGCGGCCTCCACAAAGCCGGTGCTCTCCTCAACGGGGTCACTCCAGCTGGTAACTTCGTGCACACGCTCCTCCGCGTGCTCCGCTTCTCCCTTCTGCAACCTTCCTCCGGACAAGGTCTCGAGAATAACCAGCCAGAACCTCGGGTTTGAATCGGGTTTGGCTGTCTTTTCACCTACGCGGATGCCAGCCGAAGCCGAGTAGTGGACAGCTTCGACGTGTCGTGCTGCGGCCTCCTCCATTAGCCTCTTCATGCCACCTCATCCGAAATTCGCATCAAGTAATCTTCTTGTGTCGCTCGCATGTATCCTACCATTCGAAAGATAAACTACATTACTTCTGAGCGCTTCCCCGAGGTCAGCGCAATCTCTCCGGGCATGTCCGGTGGCATCGCACCATATGCACCTCTTATTGGCCGACGGTCGTCGGTCGCGCAGCTGACCTTCATCGCTTCGTCGGGCCTGGGCGATCTGGAGGTCGCGCACCATCCTTGTTAGTTCTTCAAGTCCTGCGCTACCTGCAAATCCCGCGACTTCGTTTGCCGGGGGTGGACCCAGCTCGAGCCACCTCCTCGTTTCTTCCATTCGGGTTGGTGTCGGCTCGGCTTTGGTCTCGACAGCTGGTCCGGTCGGCGAGGACCCCCTTTCTTTCCAATCTCGGCGTTTGTCAATCCTGTTGCATACTTCTTTGACGGTCACCCAATCAGTCGTGAGACCATACTTGGTTTCAAGAAGAAGACCCCTGCTTTCCCGGACGCGCGAGTTGAACGACGTAACGAAAAATAGGACTTTGCTCGTTTCAAGCACGGTTCGGTCCAATCTAGAGAGCCACGCGAACCGTGACTCAAACTCTTGGAGGAGCGCTGAAGCATTCTGACCCTTGTCAGGGTGGTTGACCCAATCCATAAAGTCCTTTCTTGATAGCCGGAGCGAGTCGTTGTAGTTGTACCTCTCGAGAACTTCCTCCGCGAATTCCACCCAATCGCGACAACCTGCTTGTATTTCGGCCTTCTCCGTATGGATGTGTGGTGTCACGACCCGGGGAAACCTTGTCAGTCGTCTTTCCTCGGGTATATTCCTCATCTGCATTTTAGATTTGTAGGCCTCTAAGTAACTCGTGGCGTCTTTCCCACTGAACCGGACTATCTTGTCGATCGTTGCTTCTATGGCCCTGTCGAGGGCACTCGCGCCCTCGTGAGCGCTAACCAGGCAGTCTACCGCCACCGCCATTGCTTCTGCAAGTTCGCTCCCTCTCATTTTCAGATTCCTTTGCCGCCCTTCTTCACGTCGGGTTCACCAAATATGTCGAGGAAATCCTTGCGGATGCGTAGAAGTAGGGCAGGACCGCAGGGGGTCTTGAACCAAGGAATCAAGAAGTGAGGAGGAAGAGTATGTGGTTTACGTAAGCCCTGAGACCGCTGTTAAGCAGAGAAGGATAGCGAAACGAGAGAGTGTGTGTAAGAGGATCACGTGTAGACACAGGCGCAGACAGAGATGTTGAGAACAACACGAGTTAGGTAGATAGGTTTTTATTAATCAAAACATGCGCGTAGCACTATGGGGAATTACAACCGGATCAGTGTCGGTGATAGAGCGTAGAGCTCTGCAGTAGTTAGATGCAAAGGTACGTAGGCATACAGAAGGTCGATCCCTCGATCGGGAGCACTCAGACGTCTGACGCGAGCAGGGGAAGCGCCTTCCGGTGATACCTCGTAGGACTCCCCGTCCCTTCTTCTCGTTACTTCTTTTCTCCTCTCTTGATTACCTTGTTCTCTCTCGATGACATCCCCCAAGACAGTCAAAGGTCGCCCCTTTTATAGCACAAGGAGCAACCGTTACAAAGCATTCATGACCTGTCGTTTTCCCTTCCTAGATTCACTCTCCTCGTAACTCTCCCTACTTACGCGATGTCTAAATCCCTATTAATGCTTTAACTACCTAGTACACCTCCTTCTACCTATGCCCAATACTTACACTATTTAACTCACTAGGGGTATGCACTCGTGCACACCAATGTTCCTGCGCGTTTCACATCGTTTCTACCTATGGCCCGGAATCTTCACGGCAGCGTGTGAAAACTTTAGTTGAGTGGAAGCAAGTGTGGCCAATATGCTTTTGGTTCCTTTATATCAAACACATGCTAATATTTTTACAAGGCTAGTATGTGTTGTCTACAAGATGATCACACCCATTGACTATTATCATGCATCTCTTCCAACCATTGTTGTTGCACCATTGTAGAACCTTTACAAATTTAAAACTATGTTTAAAATAAAATAAGATTGTGTGTGTGTGTGTGTGTGTGTGTGTGTGAAACAAAATCAACTATCAATAGGCACAATTTGAAGCAACAAATTTTGTAAACTTGTATTATAGGCTCGAAGGCACATTATAGTACAGATGGTATGCAACAAATATATGTGCATCTAAGAGAGCAATATATAGATATAAGTAATAACAATGGCTTGAAGTGGTTCAACAACCTTAGTTAACTCAATCAAGGTTGTCTTTAATATGCAAGCTTAACAATCTAACAAGTGTGTGTATACAATATCTATTGCACATTTCCTCAAACACCGACTATGTTGTATCATAATCCTAGATGCACATTATAATGTCTATGTGCTGCAACAAATATGTGTTCACTTAAGACAACAAATGTAGATGTAACAATGGCTTGAAGTGCATCAATAACCATAGTTCACTCTACTAAGGTTGCCTTTTATACGAGGGCGTACTAACCCTAACAAATGTGTGTAATTATTGCATTAACTCCTTGATTGGGGCATTTTGGAGCTAGTTCACAGAAATGGTTACACGCCTTGTATTTATCTACATAATCAACATTAGCTTTATATCATATCATCTTCAACGGTACTCTTTTGTAGCATCAATCTAGTTAATCTGACATTACGTTGATGACAACATTTAATAATGCTACTCTATTTTACGAACATGATAGTACATGCCACATGATTGATAATGTTGAATAATTGTTCTTGCCCTTCAAGCTGTCATGAGATGGCAAGACTCGAACCCATGACCTTATGGTATATGGGTCGAGCTCTTAACCATCTCACCATCTATTGTAATTCATAGAATTTTCATTTATGTTTTATTATAAGAAAGTAATGTATATTCCAGATTTCTCTGGAACATTCTAGAAGCTTCAGGATTATTCCTGAGAACACTATAAAAGAAGGCACTAAGCATTATGTTGAACCAAATTGGTTCAACACCAGTCTTAAGCCTCTTAGTCGATTTGTACTTATCTTTCATATAATATAAGAGCTGCTGTCATCATCCTATTTCTCTCTCTCTCTCCTCTTCTCACTTCCTCTCTCTCGGGAATCTTACGCAGTCCCGTCCTCTTAGTACTAATAGTACTACTCTTCTTAGTACTAATTCCATCTCTGTTTTAGTACTATTCCTGACAGTTTGAACCAATTTTTTCCTCTAGCCTACTTGTCACTCTCCCTCATCCTCCTACCCTTTCCCCTATACTATGGCTACTGTTAGCGCCCAAGAATACCAATCCGTTTTCTCCGAGCTACAGTGCCTAAAAGAAAAGTTTGTTGCCTTGGAACAAGAAAACCAACGGCTGATAGGGGATCTGCAACAAATCGCTCTAGAAAAACAACAAACGCAACAACAACATGGGGAGTTAGCGTTACGGGTACAACAACTCGAAGCAGCGTTGCAACAACAAGGATCCAGTCCCCAAGGATTTCATAAAGAGCCCAAGATTGGACTTCCTGTGAAATTTGATGGAACGCGTTCGCAATTTCGGGGATTCCTTAATCAGGTACGCTTAGTCATCCAGATGCATCCTTCCCGATATCCCACTGATGCATCTCGAGTCGGCCTAATAGGCACGCTACTTAGCGGCTCAGCCTTGGCATGGTTCGCTCCGCTTCTAGAAAAACAATCGTCCTTGCTTAATAACTTTGAAGATTTTATTGGTGAGTTTAAAGCCTGCTTTGGAGACACCGACAGCATCAGGACGGCGATCAACAAGATCCGGCGATTGCGTCAAGGCGATCGTCCAGCCTCTGCCTACGCGGCGGATTTCCGCCTACTTGCTTCAGATATACCCTGGGATGATCAAGCACTAATGGAGCAGTTTCGCTATGGCTTGCGAAACGATGTCAAAGATCTACTTCTAACTTTCCCCGAAGAACCAAAGTCTCTTACGGAGGCAATCAGTCGAGCAGTTCGATGTGACAACCGCCTTTTTGAACGGCGTTCAGAACGTCAATTACAGATACCACGCTCTAGGCCAGAGCCCACTTACGCCGCAGTCGCGGCTAAACCGTTTGCACGAGACATACCTCAAGCAAATACTTCGACACCGATGGAGATCGATACCATGCGTCGACGCGGCCCGTTATCGGAAGAAGAAAAGCAACGACGACGTGCCAATCGATTATGCCTTTATTGCGGTGGACCAGGACATATCGCCATCAATTGTCCCCATAGGCCAAGAAGACAGGTAAATCAAATTGTCGCCTGTACTAAACCTGAGTCAATTCTTCCCTTCGGAGTGTCTGATAGTAGTAATAGTACTAATAGAGTGTCAGATAGTATTCATAGTACTAATAGCCCAAGTATCTCAAATAAATTTGAAATCCTTAGTCAATTAGATGAAGAGTTAAACGATTGAGTCCAGCCAAAATAGGAGCCATTTGGTTGGACAGCAGCCCTAGATCTGTACAGCCCATTAGTGGTTCCATTCCTTCCAAGCAAGTTAGCAATGTGTTCCTAGCCCAAGTCATTGTTAGTACTAAAAGTACTCCCCCAGTACCCGTCCTAGCACTTTTAGATTCCGGAGCTAATTCCTGTTTCATGGATCGAAATTTTGCCCAAGCTTCTCAGATATCCTTAAGAAAACTTCCTTGTCCCGCATCTGTAGTGGTCATTGATGGTCGTCCCATTGCTTCCGGGAATATTGTAGAAGAATCAGAACCCATTCAAGTTGTCCTAGGTAGTTTTGTGTGTATAATATCGTTTAATATAATTAGTAGTCCAGAGCATCCCATTGTCCTAGGATTACCTTGGCTTGAGTTACATAATCCAGTCATAGATTGGAGAACAAGAGAAGTCCGATATCGACCACCCCAAGAATCAACTCGCCGAGTTTCGACCATTTCACTCCATCAACTACGCGAAGAAGGACCCAAGGAGGCAATGTTCCTATTTTCCATATCAGTACATCCTTCCAACACTATTAAGAAGGACTCCTCAGTACAACTTCCGGCAAAATATCATCCTTATGCCGATGTATTTGACAAGGTAAAAGCCGGTACCCTTCCTCATCACCGTCCCTATGACTGTCCCATCGATTTACAACCAGGAACCGAGCCACCATGGGGACCAATTTACAACCTGTCACCCACCGAGTTAGAAGTCCTTCGAGCCTACATAGAGGAGAACTTGGCAAGCGGGTTCATCCGTCATTCGAAATCTCCGGCCGGTGCACCCATCTTCTTTGTTAAGAAGAAAGATGGCTCACTTCGTCTTGTCGTTGATTACCGCGGATTAAATAAAGTCACCATCCGGAATAGGTATGCACTTCCTCTTATATCAAGTCTTTTAGAGCGAGTTAATGGTGCCAAGTTTTTTACTAAAATCGACCTACGCGGAGCGTATAATCTCGTGCGGATCCGACCGGGAGATGAGTGGAAGACCGCTTTTCGCACGCGGTATGGGCATTTTGAGTATACTGTTATGCCGTTTGGCCTAACCAATGCACCCGCAGTCTTCCAACACATGGCAAATGATATATTCAGAGACCTCTTGGATATCTGTTTGATCATTTATCTGGATGATCTGTTGATCTATTCGAAGACCCAGGAAGAGCACGACTCTCATGTACTATTAGTACTAAAGCGACTCTGCGAGAATGGTCTTTATGCCAAGCTAGAAAAATGTAGCTTTGACTGCAAGCAAGTGGAATTTCTAGGCTACGTCATCTCCTCAAAGGGCATCGCCATGGATCCAGCTAAGATCCAAACTGTACTAGAGTGGCAAATTCCACGGTCGGTACGAGATGTACAATGTTTTCTAGGTTTTGCTAACTTCTACCGTAAGTTTATACAGGATTACTCGAAGATTATTTTACCTCTCACACAACTTACGAAGAAGGGCCAAGCATTTCTTTGGTCCATTGAAGCAGATATGGCTTTTCGGCATCTTAAGAAAGCCTTTACATCAGCACCGATTCTAGCTCATGTGGATACAAGCAAACCATTCATCATGGAGGCCGACGCATCAGATTTCGCCCTCGGTAGCATCCTTTCTCAACAAGGTGATAAAGAAGAGTTGCATCCGGTGGCTTTCCATTCGCGCAAATTCGATGCCGCAGAAATCAACTACGAAATACATGACAAGGAGTTATTAGCCATCGTGGATTCATTTGTACAATGGCGGCATTTCTTAGAGGGCTCTCCACATCAGGTCATTGTCTTCAGCGATCATAAAAATCTTGCTTATTTTCAGAACGCTCGCGTACTAAATCGACGGCAAGCTCGGTGGGCGCAATTCCTCACGCGTTTCGACTTCAAAATCACATATCGACCGGGGAAGCAGCAAGGAAAAGCAGATGCACTATCACGACGTTCATATCTTGCACCTCGTCCTGGTGAAGCAACATTTGATAATCAAAAGCAAGTAATCTTGGGACCAACACGATTGCACACGACGCGGATTTTTCACACCCCGATGGATTCACGGATTACCGATGACATACGTGCAACCTTGAAGACGGATAGTTTTGCTCAAGACATCCTGGCGCACATTGATACTTCTCGGGCATCCTGTTCTCAGTCTCAACAACCAGGTATTGACTACCGACAATTCGAATATCATGATGGTTTGTTATTCTTTAAAAAGCGCGTATATGTCCCCGATTGCTCCTGTCGCCTTCAAATTGTCCAACATTGTCACGACACCCATACGGCGGGACATTTCGGTAGTACTAAGACGTTGGAGCTAGTGCAGCGATCTTTTTGGTGGCCCCACATGCGCCGTTTTGTCGACGACTACGTTCGGACCTGTGATGCTTGCTGCCGAGCAAAGATGCCACGACACCATCCATATGGCTTGTTGGAACCTTTACCAATTCCAAGTAAGCCATGGCAGTCTATTTGTCTTGATTTTATCACAGATCTGCCGGTCTCGAAAGGGTTCGATGTTATCCTAACCGTCGTCGATCGATATACGAAGATGGCACATTTTGTGCCATGTACTAAAGCCATCACTAGCGAGGAAACCGCCGCTCTTGTTATGCGTGAGGTTTTTCGGCATCATGGCCTCCCAGACAGTATTATCAGTGACCGAGGCCCGCAATTTGTCTCCAAATTTTGGCAGCATCTCTTCAAGATGCTCAAGGTCTCCTGCAACCTCTCCTCCGGCTACCATCCTCAGACCGACGGACAGGCGGAACGAACAAACCAAACGCTGGAGCAATATCTCCGGTGTTTCCTGAGTTATCAACAGGACGATTGGGCCGAGATTCTCCACTTTGCGGAGTTTGCGTATAATAATGCTATTCACTCCTCGACTCGGGTCTCCCCATTTTTCGCTTATACCGGTTTCCATCCTCGCTGGTCGGTGATCGACACTCCGGAGCTACCTACCAACCCTCGTGCCGAGGATCATTTGGAGAGGCTACGCAAGATCCAGATGGATCTCTCTACTCACCTTCGTCATGCTCAACACACACAAAAGACTTATGCGGATCGTCATCGGATTCCCTCCTCTTTTGCCATCGGAGATCGAGTATGGCTCTTACGTCGTCACATCAAGACTACTCGACCGTGCGACAAGTTGGATTATCGACGACTCGGTCCTTTCCGTATTACGGGGAAGATTAATGATGTCACCTTCCGCCTTGATCTCCCTCCGCAGCTTCAGATACATCCGGTTTTCCATTGTTCTCTTCTTGAACCTTATAAAGCAAACACCATTCCCGATCGTGTGACACCACCGCCGCCCCCACTGGAGTTGGACGCCGGCCCGGAGTATGAAGTTGCTGCCATCCTCGATTCCAAACTTGTTCGCAACAAACTCTATTACTTGGTCGATTGGCTCGGTTATAGTCCGAGCGAACGTACTTGGGAACCCGTCGAGAATGTTGCCAATGCACAAGATCTTCTTGCTGATTTCCACCGAAAGTATCCGGACAAACCCGGTCCGCAAGTAGCGCTGACTCGTTCCACTCGTCGTCTTTAAGGGGGAGATAGTGTCATGAGATGGCAAGACTCGAACCCATGACCTTATGGTATATGGGTCGAGCTCTTAACCATCTCACCATCTATTGTAATTCATAGAATATTATTTTCATTTATGTTTTATTATAAGAAAGTAATGTATATTCCAGATTTCTCTGGAACATTCTAGAAGCTTCAGGATTATTCCTGAGAACACTATAAAAGAAGGCACTAAGCATTATGTTGAACCAAATTGGTTCAACACCAGTCTTAAGCCTCTTAGTCGATTTGTACTTATCTTTCATATAATATAAGAGCTGCTGTCATCATCCTATTTCTCTCTCTCTCTCCTCTTCTCACTTCCTCTCTCTCGGGAATCTTACGCAGTCCCGTCCTCTTAGTACTAATAGTACTACTCTTCTTAGTACTAATTCCATCTCTGTTTTAGTACTATAAGAGCTGCTGTCATCATCCTATTTCTCTCTCTCTCTCCTCTTCTCACTTCCTCTCTCTCGGGAATCTTACGCAGTCCCGTCCTCTTAGTACTAATAGTACTACTCTTCTTAGTACTAATTCCATCTCTGTTTTAGTACTATTCCTGACACAAGCTACCCTCCCTTCATTGATCTTTCAATCTTTTCAGTATTGATTGAGAATATTGATCCACTTACCCTTCCTCTTCCTTGACCATTACACTTGGTTGCTAAAAAACGAGCCTTAAAGCTCAATAATTAGGGTCTTTAATGTAGTTACGAGGCATAATCTAGGTTGTAGGCTCTTAATTTGTCATTATCATAATGGGTAAAGTGAAGTTCATTGCCAACTTTCAAATCGACTCTTGAATTTCTCATATTTCCATTCGGTTAAGTTCACACTTTGAATGCATGGGTGAAGTGCGCACTTGACCGAGCTGCACATTTATGGGTTTTTTGAAAATTTTTGGGGTTTTTTGAATTTTTTTAGGGTTTCTTGGAATTTTTTCCTTTTGTGCTCTACCATATGTTTATTGATTAGAAAAGTGATCGATTAATGTGATATAATTGACCTGAAATGTTTGTGGTTACAACATACTCTTGTTGGATATCACATTTTCCCGATTCCATTTTACCTTGCCTTTTTGCTAGCTAATCAACTTCCTTGGATATGATAAGATTTTTCCTTGCATTCTTTTCCTAGTGGCGGGAGGTTTGAGGAATCGTAGTACAGATGGAGATGGAGGAGACAGGAAAAGAGAGAGGAGGAGCAATGGAGAAAGCATAGGCTAGAACAGAAAGAAAGAAGGAGAAAATTAAGAATGAACGAAGGCAGTGGCGGTGGCAGTGGCTGGAGGAAAGATGGAGAGAAAGAAAGAAAATTAAGAAAGTGAGGGAGGGAGAGAAAGAAAGAAACAGAATTAAGAATAAATGAATACGGAAAAGGAAAAGGATAATTGGGTTAAGTAGGAAAGTTTATTTCTTTAACGAGAATCAAAATTACCGACTCACAGAAACACATACACACATACAACACGTAACACGCACACAGACGCTACGACTGGAGAGACCAATTCTGAAATTTGGTTCTTTTTTTCCTTGCATTTCTCGTTGTGCATTTCCAGGAGACCCCACCCACCATCACATAACAAATTTAAAATTTTTTTTTTTCTTGGTCAGAAATTCCTTTCTTTTATTGTTTTTGAATGTTTGGAACCATAGTTTTTATTTCTTTTGATGTAATTTCATCATGAACAATGTAATTTTTTTGATCTAGATTTTGACCTCTATAAAAAGCGCACTTAACCGAATGGTTACTGTACATATGCGTACAACTCAACAACATTTTAGGTCTCTTTTTCTTATTTGATTAGTATTCTACTAAGCAAAGGAAACATTTTTGTCAACTTGTTCAAGAGAACGAGATAATGGTGTTTTATTTAACTCTTGAAATATATACATTTATGTGTACACGAATGCGAGCAATAAAAGCATGCCTAGTGTAGATGCTAACAACGAGGACTCTAGCAATGCTACAATTTACACTACAATCCAGATAAGTTGTACAAGCACAACTATGTATACTCACCCAAAATGTTGACACAATTTCACGTTTTTCAACAGGACTAGATGTTGTGGTAACTTCATCGCAAGTCAATGTTGGCAGTACAAACCCTTTTTTGGGCAACCTAACCATCGAAGACAAATACTCGTATAATTTTGTCCAGGTTGGCTAGCTTGGTGCCACACATGCACAACATTTTGATGGTGGACCGAGGTGTCACAAGTGGGATGCAAGATGATGGTTTGCAAACTCAGTGTCAAGTGAACATGGATTTCTAGTGATACCTATTGGTGCGTGGGTGGATGCGGGTAAATTCTATACATACATACATCCATCCATCTATCCATATATATTCATACATATATACTATAGTCTATACTGGTATACATATATCGATCCATCCATCCATGCATACAAGACATATGTATAATACACAAGCATCTATACATACACACACTGTACGCATATACATTCATGCATGTACATATACACACATACACACATTAATGCATGCATAAACACATACACACGCCGCATACACACACATACATACGTACATACATACATACATACATACATACATACATACATACAATACATGCATGCACGGATACATATACATACATATACATATATAGATAGGGTTTTCGCACTCATTACATTTGAAAGTCTGATCGTGTTGTGAGTTGTGTTTCCCGCTCATTGCCGTTGCCTTTAAAATCCCCCACCCCCCCTCTCTCTGTGTCTGTCTGTCTGTCTTCAATCATTGTCATCCTCCATTGATCCTTTCTTCTACAGATCGATTTGCAGACTCAACGCATATACTCACATAATCGACGGATCCGACAGACCTAGAGAAGTAAGGATGGACAATATCCTCACTGTTCGTGATCCCAACTTCTCTAAGCAAGACGATCTCTTGTACAAACAGTGGTTCCAATACGCTGACCCCGGTAAGCTTACCCCCCTCCTTCTCTTTCCGTTTTATTTTCATCCGTTCTTTTGCTTGCGGGCGGTTTGCGGTAGATTTAAGACGCATTTTCATTAGGGGCCTACGTATCAGGGGTTTTCTCTCTGTTCACGGCAGTAGACGTACAGTTATCTCTGATCCGTCTTCTCTAATGATATTGATAAACTCGTGAATTGATTCGCTAAAAGATGCCTTTTTTTCTGCAAGAAATATGTACATTTTCATAATCTGTTTGATATTCCAATGTGCACATCGATTGAGGTTTGATCGGATCCGTCCAATCATATGCTTTTGATCAACTCCTGACATTAATGGCTGAACCATGTCTTACATGGTCGTTTTATATGCTAGAAATATGATCCTTAATTTATTTGATCGCATTTTCACCGTTTCAAAATGCGCATAGATTGTTTTCCAGCAGAGCTTTCTTCCACATGTTTCATCCGTGAAAAAATCTTCATTTTCGTTTTCATCTCAGTTTCCCTTCCAAATTCTCTTTTTGTGTTCAAATTTCTAGTTAAATCTTTCTTTTTTCGATGCAATGACATATTTCTTTTAAAATGTAGTAATCTGCTTGATCTCTTTTCTATCTTTCTGAATATGTGCAGATGGTGATGGTAGAGTCAGCGGAGCTGATGCGGTAGATTTCTTTTCTCATTCGAAATTGTCCAAGGACGATCTTAAGCAAGTAAGGATTTAAATCACCCAATTTATGCTCATGGATTGTTCATGCGCGTGTTTGTTTGTATATGTGTAACTCTCTTTATCTTCCTGTAATATTCGTTTTGAAGTAGTTATTAACTGTGGAGAGCTTCCAATTTCGTTGTTAATTGGGAAGACAGATGCCTGTGTTCGCCGCTGATGCGAAGTTTCTTTTTACATAGGTATGGTCAGTTGCAGATTGTAAACGTCAAGGATATCTTGGTTACCATGAATTTGTTACAGCTATGCAGGTTATGATTTAATCTCATCAAATACAAACATACACACTTACATATATGTACACATACATTTTTGATGAATCTTATGAGTTTCCTCTCTTGATTGATTGTTATCATTTTCATTTTGTCTTTCCAACTATTTTCTTCGTTATTTATCAGGTTATTTCTCTCATCCAGACTGGAAATAGTTTATCGGCTGATACATTGTTGAATTCAGGTAAAAAGAGGAAAGCTTGAAAGGAAGGAATGTGGAATTTAAATTATGTAATGCTTCAGTAGCTTTCGTTTTATAATCCTTGTTTTTATCTCTCACAGAAGCTGAGAACATAAGCCCCCCTATGATGGAAGGGTTGGACGAGCTGCTAGCTGTATGGTTATAAACAAATTGAATGTGGTTTCATTAACAAACAAATCATACACAATTGTTTATGCTTACCATTCTAGTTAACGCTGTGTGTTTTGTTATTTCAGGCTAGACAGAATTCGAAGATGTTAGATGTGGATACAAAGCGTATGTAAAATACTTGTTTCTCCCATACCATTTTCAATTTAGGGAACTTTCGTCTAATAAGAGACAATTTTGGAATTATGCAGTAAATGTTCCTCCTCCAGAACTTCCGACACTGTTTTCAAGGCTATTTTCACAAAAGTCAGTGAAAAAGGTGGGGTTTCTTGCGCAATTTTGATACATTGGGAAACACTTATATGCATGTTGACATACATAGACGCATAAGTGCTGTAACTCGTTAATTTGTGCAGATTGAACCATCCCATGTTACATCCATTTTTGACGGACTGAAGAAGTTGTATATGGAGAAACTACGACCTCTTGAAGTTGCTTATCAATTCAATGATTTTGCACTGCCCCTCTTGGTGATAACTATAACCCATTTGAACTTAACTTGTGTATCACAGTTTCTGTTTCTTTTATTCAAGCAGTTGTTTCTTATATATAGGGTTTCTGTGTTGGCTTGATTTTTTGTAGACTGACAGTGATTTTGATGCGAAGCCAATGGTCACACTTCTTGGCCAGTACTCTACTGGGAAAACTACTTTCATCAAGCATTTATTAAGAACGGATTATCCAGGTTTGTTGTTTCCCATATCCAGAAGCCAATACTATTCTCAAATAGAAAAGTAAAAGCTAAAATTTCTGGTTGTCATTGATAAAGGAGCTCATATTGGACCAGAGCCTACTACCGACCGATTTATTGTTGTTATGGTAATAATAAGTTTAAGCTTTAGGTTTGTTTGACCATTATCATGATGTTTTGTTCCGCTTCTTTTATAATTTCATGTGGTTTTTGTTTATTTTTATCAATGAAGGGAGGTCCCGATGGTCGGACAATACCTGGAAATACTATAGCTGTACAAACAAACATGCCCTATACTGGGCTTACGCGATTTGGAGCTGCTTTTCTCTCCAAGTTTGAATGCTCACAGTTGAATAATCCGGTATACTTCATTTATCTTCCTTACTAAATCTAAATGTAAGAGTTGTATGGAGCGCTCATCTACTTCTTGTTGTAGCTATTGGAGCATATATCGTTTGTGGATACCCCTGGAGTCTTATCTGGAGAGAAGCAAAGGACTCACAGGAGTTATGATTTCACCGGTGTCACTGAATGGTTTGCGGCCAAGAGTGATCTTATTTTACTACTGTTTGATCCTCACAAGCTGGATATCAGCGATGAATTCAAACGTGTGATTTCTTCACTCCGGGGACATGAAGACAAAATAAGAGTCGTTCTGAATAAGGCTGATCAAGTAAGCACACAACAGGTAAAAGAACTCACCTATATAATTTTGATCATTATTTAGGCTTTTTGATGTTCATGGTTTGATAATCCACTTCTCTATCAGCTGATGAGAGTGTATGGAGCTCTTATGTGGTCTCTGGGTAAAGTCTTGAACACTCCAGAGGTGGTTCGAGTCTATGTTGGGTATGCCTTCAGTAAAATAACCCATTGCTGCTGTCTTTCATTCAATGTAATTAACCTACCAAATTTCATTGTGATCCAACTACCAGATCCTTTAATGATAAACCAATAAATGAGAGTTCAGGAAGCACCATTGCGAAGGACCTTCTTGAGCCAGAGCAAGCTAGCTTGCTTGCAGATTTGAAGGACATACCGAGAAAATCATGTGATCGGAAGGTAGAGTCTCTCTCTAAATATCGTTAATGTTCCATTACTTAAAAGATTTCTCTATTTACTTCTATTTATGTTCTCATAATCTTCCTGAATATGAAAGATAAATGAGTTTGTGAAACGAGCTCGGGCTGCAAAGATCCATGCCTATCTCATTGGCCATTTGAAAAAGGAGATGCCAGCTATGATGGGCAAGATCAAGGCACAACAACGTTTGATTGAAAGCTTGGAGGAGGAGTTCACCAAGGTTATTTAATCAGCCAATGGCTTCCTTTCTTCTTCTTAAAGTCTCACAACCAATCAATGGGTTTGGGGTTTATTTGCAAAGATATTTTTTGGTGCAATGATAATATTTGAAATTCTAAGGCCTTACTCTTTTGGTAATAGGTACAAAAGGAATACCATCTTCCTGTTGGAGACTTCCCTAATGTGGATCATTTCAGAGAGATATTGTCAACATACAACATAGACAAATTTGAAAAGCTGAAACCCAAGATGATCCAAACTGTAGATGACATGCTCAGTAATGATCTGCCTGAGTTAATCAGGAAGTTCCGTAATCCTTATGAAGAGTAACAACAGATAGTTGGTCGTGCTCTCGCTTGGTCACTAGCTGATGTGACGCATTTGTGAGCCACTGTAAAGGGATAGTGAATGAATGGATTTCCAGTTGTATTTGATGCTTATGGTTTTTCTCTTAAGCAAGTGAAATTAAAGTGTTGGCTTATAATTGTCGTCTGAATGACTGGTTCTTGAGTCTTCTATATGTTTGTGGTAGTGTGTATATGTGGATTCATGGGGTGATAACTGAAAATTTAAAGTCGAATTTTCGTTAGTGTCATGTTTTTCTCCATTTTAACGTTTTCTCTTTTAGTGACATTGTGTCGACCCGGTTTGATTGTGCTATGGAATGTCAAGCTGCCTGCTTTTAGTGTAATACTACGCATGCTTGGTGTTAGAAAGTAAGCTGAGGATTCTGACATATTTTTAAGTACTGAGATTAAGCTTCTAGATGTAGACCTTATACCTGTCACCAATTTCCATATCTTTGCAAGTAAACGATGTGTTATTTTGTTTGGGGTTTCCTTCAAGTATGTGTCTCCATCTGTTCCTCTTCTTGTTGTTGGAACCTTACGTTTCTAGTTATAATCAAGTCCATGTGGTTTTGTCTCCTCGTTCACTTCCAACTTTTTGATAAACTAAAGTTCTAGACTAAGGTTGTTTTGGTCTCTGTTATCATGTAACAAGTTATGCTTTCTTGAAACGAGTTATACTTCCTCATTCATAGGTTAGGTTATATGTCTAGTACTTACGGAGAATCTTGTTAGCAAATTTTAGCTAGGTGGCAAGCATGAATGATATTCAGCCATCCAAGTTAAAAATAGGAGTGCTATTTTATATATAAGATATTGGTGTTAGTTAAAGCATTGTAGTTCAATGCTGGTGTTTGCAATAATTTGTAGTCATTCTTGTCTCTACTAAAATCCATTTCCTTTTTGTTTCTTGATCTAATACCATTTTTCATTTTGGTCCTTTAGAGATGATTCCACAAATCCTTTAGCATGTTCATGACTCCCTTCGTATTTGCTCCTCAAGTTGAAGTGGTACATAATGAAATCTCTTGATCAATTTGCTTTTCCACGGAAGTATTCAAGTATACACTTGGAAAAAAGGGTCAAGAATAGACATGAGTTGGTTATAGAGTGTCATAATAGTAACAAATCCTATTGAATTTAGGAGAGCATATGGTTACTTGAAGTTTCAACCTCTTAATAGTTATATCAAGGAAAATGGGGATTGAACAAGGTAGAACCTATTATGGCTCGTCCCTAAATGCTCTTGATTAGTTCTCGAAAGGCATCAGGTCTCAAAAGGCTTGAGCCCCCCAAAAAGATCCATTCCTCGATTTAAGGTTTGTTGATTGTTCTTAGAGAGGACCAACAAGAACATGCAATTGGTCAAGACTCTACTATGGATGTATGTCAATGAGTATGGTTCAATGTTTGCCATGTTCGTAGAGAGAGATAAGGAGCCTTGACCGAATGCTGAAAAGTCCAAAGAAAATACAAGATGGATGGCAAATATGTTTCTCATTGCTTGTTCATTTTGCTCTCTGCAGAATGTCGAGGTTGAGGCAACTCAAAGTGGGTGTGTGCAAGCAATTCCAAGGCCCCGGAAAGCTAGGGTTTAGGGTTTAAGATTCAAACGGGCAGACACATATGTGACCGAAGCTTACGGAATGAATGGACACCTTAAGGAAGCATTCTTAGAGTCCCTCATTATCTCCGACGCAATTGTGAAGGAACTTACCTGAAGAGTGTGCCATAGGCCCATAGATTCCCTTGGGTCATTCACACTTGGACTTAACATCTTCCACCCTTCCTTCCTTCTTCTTCTTCTTCTTCTTCTTCCTGACAGGCGATCCATGTATATGTCGATTCTCTGGGCTTAATTCCCCGAATGGCTGGATGTGCGTGCTGCTCCAGAGGAGGAGCTCCGTCTTCAGACGCGACCTTCCCATCCCACCCACGTGGCCTGCTACCGCCGTATGCAGGAAAGGAAATGATGAGCTCTCCGTCCCCCACATCACACAAGAGACACAGAAAGAGGAAGAGGAAGAGGAAGAGGGAGAGGGAGAGGGAGAGAGAGAAATAAAATCTGGCCTTGGTAATTCAGGTATGCCAATGTTCATTGTTCCCCATCCTTCCATTGAGGAAATCACAGATATTATTTGCTCCTGCAGAAGAGGGAAGAGAAATAGGCTATATACTACTATTATGAGTCTTCACGCCTACCTGTCCAGAATTGGCTTGTGCACACATAGATCAGTGGGAAATGACTTGGTCTCCTTATTGCTGGAGGTTGGGAATGTGGATGAGGCTCAACGCCTTTTCGACAAGTTGGTCTACGGGAACTCGTCTTCGTGGAATTCTCTTATCACAGTCTACTCCAATTGTGGAGAGTTAAGCCGTGCCTTCAACCTCTTCCAAAAAGTACAATGTGATGGAACTATTGACGTTACTCCTACAACTTTTGTGGCCTTGCTAAAGGCTTGTGCTAAAGCACAAGACTTAATCAAAGGCATGGAAGTACATACCAGTGTTTCGAGCAGTCAATTGCCTGAAACTGATGTTTTTGTTGGCAGTATGATTGTTGACATGTATGCCAAATGTGGTGCACTTCACTTAGCACAAAAAGCATTCAACAACATTCAAGGTAGAGATGTGGTCTCATGGACAGCATTGATAGGAGGGTATGTTAATCATGGGAAGAGTGAGAAAGCATTACAATGCTTTGAAGATATGCAAAGTGAGGGTATTTTCCCAAATGAAGTTACATTCACTTGTGCATTGAAAGCTTGTGTAGATGAACGAGACTTAGGAAAAGGCATAGAAATGCATGGTCAGATAGAGAAACAGGGATTTTCAGAAACACACCTTATCATTGGCAATACCTTGTTGAACATGTATGCGAAACTTGACTTGTTATGTGAGGCTCAGAAAGTGTTTGACAAACTTCCAAATCATGATGTAATCACATGGACAACCCTGCTTTCAGCATATGTTGCACATGGGCATGGTGAGGAGGCATTGAAATGCCTTGAAGAAATGAGACATCAGAACATACTGCCAAATGCTATTACGTACATTTGGATCGTGAAAGCTTGTGCCAGCATAGGAACCATTGAAGAAAGCCAGAAAATTCATGCCAATATTGAAAAACACGGCTTAGGAAATGACAACCTCGTTGGCAACACCTTGATTGATATGTATGCAAAATTTGGCTTTCTTCAAACAGCAGAAACTATGTTTGAAAAACTTGAAAAACGAGGTGTTGTGTCTTGGACCACACTAATTGCAGGATATACTGAACATAGTCAATACGAAAATGCAATGAAATGTTTTCAACAAATGTTAATTGAGGGCATCTTGCCAGATGCTGTTGCGTTAGGTTTCTATTTGAAAGCCTGTGGCAACGTTGGAGCTGCAAACAAATGTGAAGCTCTGCATGCTTGGATTGAAGCCATGAGTTTTTCAAAAGAAAGTCATTTTATTTTCAGCACTTTGATTGAGATATATTGCAACCTGGGCATGATTGTTAAGGCACAAGGTGTTCTGGATAAGCTTGAGATTCGAGATGAAATCAGTTTAACCCCATTAATGACAGGATACCTGGAACATGGATATTGTGAAGAGGCATTCACATATTTTAAGCAGATACAACTTGAGGGAGCCACTCTTGATAGTTCCTTATATGTATGTGGCTTAAAAGCTTGTGGTAGTTTAAAAGCCAGAGACAAAGGTGAAGAAATACATGCCGAAATTGAAAAGAAAGGATGGCTAGAGCTTAAACATGTTGGCAATGCATTGGTTGATATGTATGTCAAATGTGGCTCAGTTGTCATAGCTCGACAAGTCTTTGACAGGCTGAGAATTAAAGACGTAGTTTCATGGAGTACACTAATTTCAGGATATGTTGAGGATGGATGCCATCAAGAAGCATTGAGATATTTTGAACTAATGCAAGAACAAAGTGTATTTCCAAATGCAATCACTTTTGTTTCTGCTGTAAAATCTTGTGGAATTGGACGGAATATGGATCAGGGTTGTGAAATACATTCCCAGATTGAGAAAATGGGCTTGCGAGAAACAGACCTTGTGGTTGGGACTGTGCTTGTTGATATGTATGCTAAATTTGGTTGGCTTTGTGAAGCACATCAAGTATTCGAGGAATTGACAAATGCAGATACCGTTTCATGGACAGCCCTTATTATGGGATATATTGAACATGGAGACAGTGAGAAAGCACTGATGTGTTTGCAGCAGATGCAACAAATAGGCATCCCTTTTAGTTCTGTTACGTTAATTTGTGGCTTGAAAGCTTGTGGAATTTTAAAAATTAAAGGAAAGGGCTTGGAGATACATGCTGAGATTAAAAGGAGAGGCTTGTTGGAAAAGGATGCTCTGATTGGAAACACTATGGTTGATATGTATGCTAAATGTGGCTGTCTTCCCAAAGCATGTCAAGTTTTTGATGAACTCTTGGTTCAAGAAGTTACTACATGGAATTGCCTAATTATGGGATATATTGACCATGATTGTAACCAAGAAGCACTGAAATGTTATGAGCAAATGCAAACCAAATGTGTTATCCCAAATACTGTTACATTTATCTGTTGCTTGAAAGCTTGTGGAAGATTAGGTGCATTAAGCAAAGGCTTACAAGTGCATGCTGTTATAGAAAAATGTGGGTTACTCAAGGCAGATATTATTATTGGTAACACATTGATAGATATGTATGTTAAATGTACTTCACTCATGAAATCAGAAGATGTCTTTCATAGGCTGCCATTTCGAGATGTTGTTACATGGAATGTACTAATGAAAGTCTATATTGAACATGGTCTTTGTGAGGAAGCGTTGAAGTGTCTCAAACTAATGGAACTTGAAGGTGTACACCCAGATTCTGTAACATATGTTTACAGCTTAAAAGCTTGTGGCAGCACTGCAGATGTACATAATGCACAAAAGTTACATGCAGAGATCAATAAAAATATATTGACTGAAAATTATGCTTCTGTTGGAAGTGCTTTGGTGGATATATATGCAAAATTTGGCTCACTCTCAGAACTGCAGCAAGTAGTTCATGAGCTTCCGCTTCAGAACATTGCCATGTGGAACTCGTTGATATTCAGATATGCTGAACATGGGTATTTTGAGCAAGCACTTCAGTGCTCTCAGCAGATGCAGCTGCAAGGTGTTCTACCAAATGCTATTACACTTTCCTACAGCTTGAAAGCTTGTGGCAGCATCAGGGCCATAAATAAAGGCAGGGAAATTCATAGTGAAATTGAAAGGAAGGGTTTATTGCAGACTGATCTTGTTCTTGGAAATGGTTTGGTTGACATGTATGCCAAATGTGGCTCACTTAGTATGGCACATCAAGTGTTTGATTTACTTCCAGTTAGAGATGTAATCTCATGGACTGCATTGATGGCAGGATATGCCGAGCATGGATATATCAACGTGGCATTTGAATGCTTTGAACATATGCAACTGGAAGGTGTGTCCCCTAATTTTATCACTTTTCTTTCAAGTCTCAAAGCCTCTAGTACTGTAGGAGTTGAAGCCAAAAGTTTAGAAATGCACACTGATATGGAGAAGATGGGCCTTTTAGAAGAAAGCCTCGTTGGCAATATTCTTGTTAGTATGTATGTCAAAAGTGGCTACCTTGCTATTGCACAGGAAACGTTTCGAAAGCTTGCAATCAAGGATGTTGTGTCATGGACTGCGCTTATAACAGGATTGGCTGAGCAAGGGAAGGGTGAGGAGGCTCTCCAATGTTTTGAGCAGATGCATGTTAAAGGATTTCTACCAAATACTGGCACATTGCTTGGCATATTGAAAGCTTGTGGCATTGTAGGAGATTCCAACATGTGCCATGAAATACATGCTGAGATTGAAAGAATGGGGTTATTGAAAAAGGATATTGTTGTTGGAACTGCAGTGATTGATATGTATGCCAAACGTGGATTGCTTAACAAAGCACAGCAGGTGTTCAACAAACTTCCAGTCAGAGATGTTATCTCATGGAATGCATTAATTGGAGGATATGCTGAACATGGGTATGGTGAGAAGGCACTAGAATTGTTTGAAGAAATGCAACACAAAGGTGTATCCCCAAGCCCGGTGACATTTGTTTGCTGCTTGAAGGCTTGTGGTAGTATTGGTGCCAAACACAAAGGGCAAGAAATACATGCTGATATTGAAAGGAAAGGTTTGTTGGAAAACGACCTTTTCATTGGCAACATTCTGGTGGACATGTATGGTCGATGTGGCCTGCTTTCTGTAGCACAACAGGTGTCAGACAAGCTCTTGGTTCGAGATGTAATTACATGGAATTCACTTCTTACAGGATATGCTCAACTTGGTGCAATTGAGGACGTCTTTTACACGTTCAACCAAATGGTTAGAGCAGGTATAAGGCCTGATTGTGTTAGTTTTCTTATTGTTCTTAGTGCATGCAGTCGCACTGGTTTTGGTTTCTTTGAGAAATTTGGGAGCATGTACATGGAGAGCATGAGCAGAGATTTTGGCATCACAGCCACTCCACAGCTCCACAATGCCATGGTTAGTCTGCATTGCCGTGCAGGCCAGTTAGATATGGCTGTGTCGATGCTTGCCAAAATGCCCTTCTCTCCTGATGTGGTAGCCTTGCATGCTGTGTTGGATTCTTGCAGAAGTTGTGGAAATGCAGAAGTTGGTAAACAAGCCTTCGAACAAGTGAAACGCTTCCAAGAAGGTTGCCAGAGTACTTGGCTACTTTCAGACTAAGTGGCAAGGCAATAACATTAACATACATTGTGTGTCTTCATTGACTCAGGAAAACAGGATACACATACTTTTGAACATGTGGATCATTTCTGAAAGAGATGATAAGAGCCTGGCTGTTGTCTTTAGCAGTTGTGGTACGAATGCAATAATTTGGCCGACAGATTTTTGTTTGCAGTCATCATGTGAGATTTAACTCTGATGCCACCAGTAACATAAACACTAGGCTCTTAATGTGAGAGTGAAAAGTAGCCTACATTATCCTTTTGTATCTATGATAAAAATCCATTATTTATATCATGACGATCACCTACACGCTCATTATTCTATGTAGGGGTTATCTTGCACATGCCCATTGAGGGGTTATGTTTAACATTATAAGTTATGGTTGGAGTTACAAGTTGCATTTTTCTATTATTTCAAAATGACCTATAACATTGAACGATTGTTGATATATAATTCGAAGGGCTGTAACTTAGCATTTGGAAAGACCAAGGTTAGCAGCATGAGCAATGAAAATTCTCAAAGCATCCTTCAAAGCGTGTGCACACACACACAAACTAGATTCTTTAAAGTATAATTAAGTTTTGGGAATGTGAATTTTGAGTCATTCATGAAATCATGATGTTTTAATATCTTTATAATATGTAATCTTTTCTATCCCACATATGAAAGCTGACTTCCAACTCTTTATCCAGAAATGATGGAAATCATTTGCACCACATGAAGTTATGTATACTCAAATGCGAGCTGGTTACTTAGTTGAATACGAGAAGCAACCTTTCAACTTTTATCTTACTATGGTCCCACTCTTCCTTGGTAAACTCTTTGGCAGGAGAAAACGGAACGTGCGTAGAAAGTGAGTAGGCCCAATGAAACATTACTTGGCATTGGCACTTCAGAAATGAAATCGAAAAAATAGTCTATCTTGCATTCTGTCCACCGGCACCTCCTCAGGAACGTATACATTCATTAGCATTTATTTTTTTGACCACCGTTAAGAGACAGGCATTCCAAGGCGTAGTGCCAAGTGCTACTAATGAGAAGAACCGGCGAATATATGTACATTGTATATAAGTGTTATCGCAACCACGAAGAAAGTCAGCGGAAGAGCAGCAGCAACAGCAGAGAAGAGGTTTTATTTCCTTCAAAGACACGACGTTTTTATGAGATGAACTCTTCAGGTATCCCTCGAAGTACAGGAACCAGCGACTTAATAAACACAGGGTACGCGTGAAGTAGTAACTCTTACGACTCTCTAGTTTTTTTTGGGTCCGGATTGATCGGTCGTTGCTTTCTTTCCTTTGCGCAGAAGCTCCAAATGCACCCATTTCGGCCATAAACAAGCGGGCAAAGCATTATACGTCAACAATATATTTTCTCACATTAAAAAAGAGCAGCTAATTGATGATGATAGTGGTGGTGGTCTCCCTGTAGCGCACTGTCGTGATCGAACGAGGCTTTTGAATCTCATAAAAATATGCGGCAAAGAAAAGGACATCTGGAATGCGCGAAGGATACATGCTGATGCCATTCAGAAAAACTTGATTGTGAAGGATGCTTATATTGCCACTGCCTTTATTTCTACATATGCCAAATGTGGCGCATTAGACGAGGCACGAAAAGTGTTTGAGAAGATTCCTATGCCTAGTGTTGTGCCTTGGAGCGCCCTAATTTCTGGATATGCCCAAAACCAGCTCAGTCATGAAGCTTTGAATTGCTTCCGGCTGATGCAGATTGCGGGAGTCTCTCCAGATGCAATAACCTATGTCAGCATTTTGAAAGCTTGTGGCAATGTGGGATCTCTAGAGATTGGGGAAGGTATATATGCCACGGTCAGACAGAAAGGGCTATTGGATAAAGATGTTGTGCTTGGTACGTCATTGGTCGACATGTATTCCAAATGTGGTGCACTAGATAAAGCACGAGAAGTGTTTGAGGAGCTTCCGGAGAGGAATATTGTGTCTTGGAGTGCTTTAATCTCTGGATATGCCCGAAATGGGCTTGGTCATGAAGCATTGAAATGCTTTGGGCGGATGCAAAAGGAGGGAATCCATCCAGATTCAGTAACTTATGCTTGTGTTTTGAAAGCCTGTAGCATCGTGGGCTCTCTGGAGGTTGGAGAAGTTATAGATGGAGAGGTTAGAAAGCAGGGTTTATTAAAAAAAGATTTTAAACTCGGGACTGCATTGGTGAACATGTATTCCAAGTGTGGAGCACCAGAGAAAGCACAGGAAGTATTTGAACTGCTTTCATTGCGTAATGTTGTTACTTGGAGTACCCTAATTGCCGGATATGCGCAAAATGGGCTTGGTCATAAGGCATTGAAGTGCTTCATGCAAATGAAACATGCAGCAGTCAGTCCAAATGTGGTAACTTATGTGTCCGTCTTGAAAGCTTGTGGCATTGTGGGGTCTCTGGAGCTTGGGAAAGAGATAGATGCAGAGGTCAGAAAGCAAGGTTTATTACAGAAAGATGTGTTGCTTGGGAATGCGTTGGTGGACATGTATTCCAAGTGTGGTGCAGTTGAGAGAGCACAAAAAGTGTTTGAGCAGCTTCCAGAACGGAACGTTGTGACGTGGAATGTCCTAATTTCTGGATATGCCCACAATGGACTTGGCCATGAAGCGTTGAAATACTTCAGACAAATGAAAGATGTAGGAATCTGTCCAGATGAGGTAACTTATGTTTGCATTTTGAAAGCTTGCAGTATTTTGAAGTCTTTAGAAATTGGAGAAGATATAGTAGCTGAAATTAGACAAAAAGGATTTTTGCAAAAAGACCCCATGCTTCACAATGCATTGGTGGACATGTATTCCAAATGTGGTGCTCTTAAGAAGGCACAAGAAATTTTTGAAAAGCTTCAAGAACGGAATGTTGTATCCTGGAGTACCCTGATTGCAGGATATGCGGAAACTGGGCTGGGTCATGAAGCTTTGAAATGTTTCAAACAGATGAAAAATGAGGGTGTCTGTCCGAATGCTGTAACTTATGTTGCCACTCTTAAAGCTTGTGGCATCGTGGGGTCTCTAGATATCGGGAAAGATATAGACACCAAGGTCAGGAAGCAAGGTTTACTGGAGAAAGATGTCATGCTGGGCACTGCGTTGGTGGATATGTACTCCAAATGTGGTGCAGTGGATAAAGCACGTGAAAGTTTTGATCAGCTTCCTGAGCAGAATGTCATGACTTGGAGCACCATGATTTCTGGGTATGTGCAAAATGGACTTGGGGATGAAGCATTGACATGCTTCAAAGAAATGAAAAATGGAGGAGTCTGTCCAAATGTCGTAACCTATCTCTGTGTTTTGCAAGCTTGTGGTATTTTTGGGTCTCTAGATGTTGGGGAAGCTATAGCTGCCGAGATTAAAAATAGAGAACTATTACATAAAGACATCATGCTTGGCAATGCATTGGTGGACATGTATTCCAAGTGTGGGGCATTGGAGAAAGCGCGAGAAGTGTTTGAACAGCTTCCAGAATGGAATGTTGTGTCCTGGACTGCCCTGATAACTGGATATTGTCAGTTGGGTCAAGTTAATGTGGTTTTGGATCTGTATAGCAAAATGGGGGCAGCAGATGTTGTGCCGAATTCAGTTACCTTTACTGTTTTGCTGAATGCATGTTGTCATGCAGGTTTGGTGAAAGAGGGAGAAAAGCTGCTTGATGAAATGCGTGTTTATTGTCTCACTCCAACCCTAGAACACTACACATGTATGATTGATCTGTTTGGCCGTGCCGGGCAGTTTGACAAGGTGAATGCATTGCTTGATAACGTTCCCCATTCTGGCCATCTTCCACTGCTGCGAAGCATTTTGGCTGCATGTAGAAAATGGAGGAATGTGAAGCTTGGGAAATGGGTGTTTGAACAAGTATTACAGTCGGATGAGAAAAATGCTGCTGCATATGTCAGCATGGCCAATATATATGCATCAGCTGGAATACAGATGGAGGTAGGTAGGATCCAGGATTTGAGAGTGGTGAATAAGGCAAGGTGATTGGTGGTGGTGGTGGTGGATTGATGCCAATGGGAATATGCACCCATTTGTTGTGGCCGGTCAGAGCCATCCTTGAACTTACATGTTGGTATGCCTACATTTATATTCAAACCTGGAAGATTTGCATCAGAACTTATGACAGCAAAGCTGCTCACAGGGATATCCGAAGGCATTTGTGATTGCTGGATATTGCATGTGGCCGGATTAACTTACATGTTGGTATGCCTATATAGGCTATAAAGAACAAATGGATTTGTGATGAATGTCTTTTTCTCCTACCTCTCTTTTCTCTATGACAGAAACCTAGGATTCAGATGAAACATGCAACCCATTTTTGAGGATCAAAGATGTATTTGTGACAATTACAATCGATGCAAATTTGTGCGTAGCATGACATAGTCCCATTGCATTTCCAAAGCTTGCTCCATATTAATCTAGCTTGCACAAACATGATGCAAATTTGTGTGTAGCACGACATAGTCCCATTGCCCCTTATTAATCTAGCTAATAAGACCACCTTGAGCAATGATTTACACAAACACTTGGTACATTGTCCATAATATGCCATCATCGTACCAAACAAGATGCAAATGTGTATATTATACCCTCTATTCTATTCAATTGTAATTGTGGCAGACTTCTAATGCTAGACATGAAGGGAATTTATGCATAAATAAAAATAACATTAAAGTGATGGAACTTGCTTGAACAAATGCTTCAGTAATCTCATGTTGTGTAACTATGATATAAGGGATATCTTATGCCATTGATTTACAAATATGTTGTGTTGATTGTTGTAATGTGCTTAGCACCAACATAAAACAATGAGATCAGTATTGCCAAGCTTTGCAAGCTACCCCACCCTACACGACAACTTGTCTTTGTCCAAGTAGGGTTTGTAAGTGGCATGTTTTGGTACCCCCTACTTCTCAGAAGAGTTAGGAACTAGTTTAGGGTGGGAGATACCATTAATCTTGCCTAATCATTTAGTCGCCCAAGCCATCTATGTGACGAAAGTCCTTGTGTTTCATTACCAGAACAAGTGTCATTTCCAATTTTGGTACGTCTTAAGGTTGTTCTTTTTTCTTTGTACATCCTCTTTTGTAATGAGGGATTCAATCTCTTCAAGTTGGTGATAGTCAATTTTTTCCTTGACCTTGATGTCACGGCTCCCCACCAATGATTCTTGTTGGAGTCTATCTAGGTTGTTGAAATAATTTTCCAATAGGTTTCATGCAATCATACACTCAACGACTTAGCACCAAACATGCCTTGGAACACAAGCTTCAATCCTTGGTAGTAAAAGAGAAGCCTTCAACATCTTGGAATAGAGCATGATCCTTTGTAGTTGGAGAAAGGATAATCTATTAAGGTTAAAGCATATGATGGTTTAAGGTTGTAGCCATGGTAATTGTAAGTATAATGAATTGTTTGTTGTGTGACCTTTTTGTCTAGTAGCTAGCGAGAGAGATTTTATGTTGTGAGTGTGGGAGTGTCACGACATGCTATAACATCAACGCCCATCACAATAGTACAAAATACTTCATAATAGAGACAATCTTGTAACCTATAATTATACATTTATAATATAGCATAATAATAGCATTGGGGAAGTATATTGTGATATTGCATCATAATTAGGAAAATTAGGGAATCAGATGTTATCTTTGTATCTCCAATACAACTTTTGTACCTCTTTCTTGTGATTTTATAATACCAAGGTGTATCTTTAATTTTACAAAAAATTAGAAAAATTAGAAGGAACAGGAAACCTATAATAGAACTCTATAACATATATTTCATTTATATGCATGGCTTTAAACTTCTTCAAAGTTAACTTTTCAAGTGATTCTTACCAAGATTCATTATTGTTGAAGTTGTTTTAGAGTTCGAACTATTTCTCGAACGAATGAGTTCCAAGGATCATGTTATCTCCTTATCACATAACAAAGATTTCAAAGATCCAAGCCTTGATGGGTTAAACATTCTGTAAGAAACATTCAACAATCCTTCTATGATTGTCTGAGGCGACTTGTCATTGCACTGCACAACTTTTAAAAGATGTTCCATCCACTCTATCACCACAATTTGAGGTTTCCCGTATGGAATAATACAAGCAAGCCTTCGTTGTCACTGCAGGTTTGGAGGGCCACCCACTCGACATAGCTTCAAGTGTACATGGAGGGGGGGGGGGGGGGGGTTTGTATGAGAGACAATCGGTTCCAGTGAGCAGTCAGAGATGGCTCTCGGTGCACTATTGGTATGATGAGGCAAATGTTGCGGGTGCTTTTGTCAAGGCACGAGGCGTGAGCGAGAAGACATAACAAACCTCTCTGGGAGCCCAAGGATAGTTTTTTTTTGTCCAAAGCATGTACTGTCCTTCTCTCATTTGATTTATGTAAGAAAGAACAGAGTTTCCTTCTCTCATTTGATTTATGTAAGAAAAAACAGAGTTTCCTTCTCTCATTTGATTTATGAAAGAAAAAACAGAGTATATATGAAAACAGAGTGTATCGCCCATCTACATATACATACATATACATACATACATACATACATACATATACATATACATACACTGCTTCCATAGATCGTCGCCTTGCCCGATCCCCTCTGAGCAACCCAGAACGCCCAACACCATAACCATGGAGGTGGACACGACCGCTGCCAAGAATTTGGTCAAGCCCCCTTCAACAGAAGAAGAGCTAGCTCCCATTCCTGATCGAGTAAGTGCGATTCCATTTTCCCTTCTTCATCATCTTCTTGTCCTTTTAGTGTCTCTCATGCATGATCTGTCCATTTAAACCTAACTCTTGCGCAGCGAGATTGTTGGAGAAATGATTGTCGAATCTGCTAATATCACCACATCTGTCTTAAACCTGTTACCTTGAGCTTATGATTAAGACCATTTCAATACTTCGGAGGCATGTTTCTTTTCCAAAAGTTACCATACACCTTATTGCTGAGACCATGGCAAGATGCTCATACATGTTCAGGCTTCAAATTCATATAGCTTCACATAACCCCCTCGCACATGTTCAAAACTTCGAACTTGACATCATATTGCTTCAGTAGTTCCTCAAAGTCGTGTGAAATGTAGCCAATAGGCTAGGGCCTAAACTTATGGATGAGTTCATTGCAATATGGTCGACCTTAAAATTTCTGTGTCATGTCTAAACTTCACATTGATATAACTTTCTTCTTTCCAACTTCACATTCATACAACTTTTTTCTTTCCAAAAGTCTGCTAAATAGGCTGGTTATCATGACCATTGTAAGATTTCTGAATGCCACCAAATCTGCTTCAGTGCTTTCTTAAGGTCATGTAAAAAGTTGGTCTTCGTAATAGCTGTAGGCTTTGTTTCCTCAGACTTATGACAGAGATCATTGTAGTGATGCTACCAATGGTGCTCATAACATGTTCAATGTTCACACGTTAATCATGTAAGAAGGTGATGTTTCTCAGGTTCAAGTTGGAGGCTCCCCTATTTATAAGACTGAGAGGAAGCTTGGCAAGGGGGGTTTTGGGCAAGTTTATTTGGGGCGAAAAATTGGTGGAGGTACAGACAGGACAGGCCCTATGGCAACGGAGGTAAAATGCATATTGTGGTCTATTAAAGTATTATAATGTTCGAATGTCTTTTGTTTGCAGGTAGAAATCTGACCAGGGCCTGGAAATGGAGTTTAGGTCACAGTTCGACTACTTATTGTGAATTGTGTATGTTGCAGGTTGCATTAAAATTTGAGCATAAAAATAGTAAAGGCTGTAACCATGGTCCGCCACATGAGTGGCAGGTCTATATGTAAGTATATAAACAAGATAAGACTTTTGCATTTCAGAGCTTCATGTAAACTGATTCTTATTTGCTATGTTCGTGCTGGACCACAGGAATCTAGGTCCTACCCATGGCGTTCCTAACATGCATTTTAAAGGGAGGCAAGGGGATTACTATGTGATGGTATATATTCATCATTCTACACAGATGTATTTGATTTTATCTAGTTACAAATTTTGAATTTCCATTAGTCTCTATAGGTCATGGATATACTAGGGCCCAGTTTATGGGATGTGTGGAACAACTCTGGACAAGGGTAAATATGTTCACATGTCAGTTAGTTTTATGATAATAGCTTTTGTATACTCTGTGAATCTTGACTTTTCTTACAGGATGTCAACAGAGATGGTCGCTTGCTTCACTGTGGAAGCCATATCGATATTAGAGAAAATACATGCTAAGGGGTATACGTTATGTTAAATTTTGCTTGGTTTCGTGAAACTGTATGCTTAAAATAAAAAATCTGTCTGTTTCATATAGGTTAGTAAATAAATGACAATAATTTATGGTTATATCTGGAAAGTTTACATTGCAAATTTCTGCATATTTAATCACTGTTGGTATATCAACACAGAAGCTCTAATAAAAAATGTGCTCTTTAGATATGTACATGGAGATGTCAAACCTGAAAATTTTCTGCTTGGCCAACCTGGAACAGTTGATGATCATAAACTTTTTTTGATTGATCTTGGTCTAGGTTAGTATTTACTGTTTTTACTCTTCAACCTTCTGTTGCTTATCCTGACAAATCTTTCTCGCAGCAACAAGGTGGAGAGATGGAACCAATGGCCAGCATGTTAAATATGACCAAAAACCTGATGTCTTCAGGTATGGGGATCATTTGTTTATTTGCAAAGTGCATTTGATAATGTTGTTAATGATTTTTTTCCGTGGCCACAGAGGTACTTTACGATATGCTAGTGTGCATGCTCATCTTGGTCGAACAGGGAGTCGGCGAGATGATCTTGAGTCTTTGGCATATACTCTTATCTTTTTGCTCAGAGGTCGCTTGCCTTGGCAAGGATACCAAGTACGAACAGGATGAGGACTTCTACTGTTTATTCTAATTAAAAGTTTCATAATAACAGTACTCATGAGCTATTTCTTGCTGCAGGGTGACAATAAAAGTTTTCTTGTGTGCAAGAAAAAAATGGGAACATCACCCGAAACACTCTGCTGTTTCTTTCCTCCTGCTTTCTGGCTCTTTCTTGAAACTGTAGCAAATCTGAAGTTTGATGAAGAGCCCAATTATGGGAAGCTGATTTCTCTTTTTGATGGCTTATTGGGACCAAATCCAGCACAGAGACCTATAAATACAGATGGCGCGCAAAGGGTATGCAATGTTCAGTCTTAATGTTTATTTGTTTATAGCTGTTCAGAATTTTGTAGTTTATAGATAAATACGTTAAGTGTAAGACTGATGCTATGCTAGAGCTCTTTTTTGGAATTAGGTTGGTCAGAAGAGAACGAGGTTAACTAGTGAAGAGGATGAAGATAATCAGCCCAGGAAGAAAGTACGGCTTGGAATGCCCGCCACGCAATGGATAACTGTTTATAGTGCTCGTCTGCCAATGAAGCAAAGGTACACTGGCTATTAAAAAGTAAATTAGGATGACCTGTCTTATGAATGCAGAAATGGTGGGGTATAGACTTCAGAAAGGTGAACTATGCATATGCAGGTATCACTATAATGTTGCTGATAATAGATTGGCACAACATGTAGAGAAAGGGATTGAAGATGGCTTGTATATTAGTAGTATTGCTTCCTCAAACAACCTGTGGGCATTGATCATGGATGCTGGTACAGGCTTCACTGATCAAGCATATGAACTATCACCCATTTTCCTGCATAAGGTTGTCATCTCCAAAATCCTTCAGTGTAGTATTTTGCCATTCTGTGGGATCTGATAACAGATGAGAGAATATGAAGCAATTTTAATGTATTTACAGGAATGGATCATCGAGCAATGGGAGCGGAATTACTACATAAGTGCTATTGCGGGTGCCAGTAATGGGAGCTCTTTGGTAGTCATGTCAAAAGGTCAGGCATCAGGCAATTGTTTCATCACCGAACATGTCCTTCATCTTACGCCTTTGTTTTCTTCTCCAGGAACACAGTACACTCAGCAGTCTTACAAATTTAGTGATTCGTTCCCTTTTAAATGGATAAGCAAGAAGTGGAAGGAGGGATTTTATGTAACCTCGATGGCCACTGCTGGGAGTCGTTGGGGTGTGGTTATGTCCCGAAATGCTGGATATTCTAACCAAGTAAGCTTCTTGGAATTCCTTCAACCAGTCTTTCCTACGTTAAAGTGCTGTTAAGTTTATTCTTGCCCAGAATTAATGCTTATCAAATACATAGGTAGTAGAGCTGGATTTTTTATATCCAAGTGAAGGCATCCACCGCAGATGGGACTACGGATATCGCATAACAGCCACTGCTGCGACATTGGATCAGGCTGCATTCATTTTTAGTGTGCCAAAAAAGAAACCTGTAGATGAAACCCAAGAAACACTTCGCACATCAGCCTTTCCTAGCGGACATATAAAGGTTGCTTATTTACTCCATCTCCTATTCAGCATTCTCACATCCTGTCAGAAGTAAATTTGCATATCCTTTTATTTTTCCAGGAGAAGTGGTCCAAAAACCTGTACATAGCCGTTGTAAGTTATGGACGCACTGTTTCATAGGAGCATGATGACTGTGTTTGCTAGCAAACTTCTCAATCAGAGGTTAGTGGCTTGAGGCATCCGTTTTTCTATAGGTGATGCTGTACTAGAAGGGGAAGTTCTCCACTGTATTCAATATATTCATTCATATATTGGGAACAACAGTTCATAAAACCATCTCAAGGTGTGATGCTGGTTTATGAAATTACATTGTCCAAACTCCATAGATAAAGCTTTCTTGACTTAGGAGCACAAAGCTGGAGTGGTGGGCCAGAACTTCATCTCCAGGTTGCTGCTCAATGTGAGTTCTTTTGCTGTGAAACGTGAGTTTGCTTGTATTATATATGGGTGGATGTGTCCATGCCTTCAGAAAAGGATGTTGCTGATTTTTTCCACTCTGCAGATATCTGAACTTTATTTGTATCTGCCTCTGGACAAAGGATATTATACCTTTTGCCCATTTTATTGGCAATCTATAGAATGTATGATGTAGCTAATGTAGTCTCTCATATATATCAGGCTAAACCTCTCAAAGGTATATTCATCGGTGTCTTTCCTCTACTCACTCACTTTCTGTGTCATTTTCATTGAGTGTGGACATCTTGTGAAATGGAATGAAATACAATGTTCTCTATTCTAATAGCATCCCCAAGTATAAATGTGCATACATCCTCCATAAGGGTAGATATCTTGTAAACTATTCAGACAACAATAAGTGCTTTATTCCTAGTGAGAAAGAAACATTCTGGAAGCACCAACAAAGAATACCTCATTACCCAGAAAGAATGAACCTTATTTCTATAACCCAAAACCCTAAACTGAGTACCTTCAAGACAAAGTGAATAAGCTTTTATTTGAAACCTTTGACATATAGGAGGATGCAAAGGTTTTCTAGGTGAAGGGTGTGCATAGAGCTTTAAAACCAAATACATTACCTATGAAGGATGTAAACATGTCTAGGTTCACCACATAAAATTCGTGCACCAAATCTGATGAATTTCCTTCCTGATGGGTTTCTAGAAAGAGTCTTGTTTTTCAATTTTTTTGAAACGGCATCTACTTGGAATCCAAATATATTAAATAGACGAACTAGGGCTTTTTCTTGCATTAAATCATCAACGCTAATAATTGATCTCAAACAAGTTTAAAATTCGCCTCTAGCCAAAATATCAATTGATATAAAAGTGTGGTAAGGCTTCTACTTAGGTGGATACAAAATTTCAATATCCTATCCATCCCACTTTCAACTAGCAACTCGGAAACTTAATTTGCAAGTATTCCTTGTTTCCATTAACTTTGGCACTATTTTAGAAGTAGAACCTTTGCGTTGAACTCAATGATATGCACACATAGATTCCACATGATTTTTACAACATAATTCTCATAGCATCGGGCCCCATATATGGTCTTACAATCAATTTTCTTGTACCAAGTGAATCACTTGTTTTCAAGCTAGAGACACATAAGGGAGTATATGTTGGGGTAATCTCGTCATTAGAGATCCAAATTCCACAAAAAGGTTAGAATAAGTGGGTTCTTGCATGGAAGAACCACCTTTTGATTTATCTGTCATCAAGGATTGAGCCACTAGAAACCAATCAATATAGGATGAAGGAAGAAAGAAAGAGAAATAAGAGAACGGAATCACCTCTCTCTTCGAGAGGACGGAATTACCGAGTGAATTGCACAAACTCACATATAGATTAGTATAAAGACCCTATCTCTTCTTTCCATTGCAGTTGATTATTGAATCAAGGATCAAGCTTTTCTCATATTTCAGCCTTTGGTATATACAAAGATTAAACATCAGATCCCATCCCCCAACACTATGGTTCATAGCCATGTGCTCTAATCCATTGAGCTACAAGCTCCACCTTTGTTTCATGGAGTCAACGTTAACAAATTTATGATCCATTGTTGCATGTGTAAACCTGCCTGTATTACACTAAGATCATTGGTGAAGCCTAAGAACCTGCACAACGGTTGTGCAAGGTTTTGGCAAATGTTATTTGGTGGTACTAGGAAAACAAAATAGCTAGACCTCACTTGTGCAACTAACTTGTCATGGATTCATGCCCTAAGATTCTCGCCATATACAAAATAAGGTGACAGGTTCCTTACATATATGAAAGGAGATTCAAAAATCTACATTCAGCATTGATAATGGCACATCACCATTGAGCTTTTGCAACAAAGAGGGAGAGGGAGCAAGGCTCAAAGAAGAACTATTGTAATCATAACAAGTTCTGGCGATGCCAGAAATATTCCCAACCATTCAAAGGCTAACTTAGTAATTGAGGTATCACATCATGGAACTTCATTGGATAGTACATATTTAATTTCAAGATAAGAATATAATTGATATCCCATTTTATAGTATCAAAAAACAAGAAAATCCACATTTCTAAAAGAGTGAACGATGAACTGCACATGATCTGAAATCTGATTTTTATGTTAGTGAAACATCAAACTTTCATGTAAGATTTCTAAACCAGACTAGAAATCACTACTACATATAAGGCTGCAATAAATGTGTAGCTAAAAATCTAAATCCAGATTGTAAAATTATTATAAGTCTCCATTCTCATATCAATGAAACAAGATACACATCTGTTTCTGCCCAGAAATATCTAAAGAACCATACATTAGTTAGGGTTCTCACAGGCTACTTGCCTCTTTAGAGACATTAATATAACCTTTTTCTGCCTTTAATCCTCTTATCAGGGCCTATCGATGAACTCGACTTTGTTCTCCAGATTATATTCTCGCAGAACAATTATACATAAACCATCACCTAAGTACAAAACATTCAAACTGATAGTATGAAGTCAGATGGACAGAAACATAACATACGACACTGTCATCAATATAACTCTTCATTGTCAATAAATTATCCAAAGAGTTGTGTTGTTAGCATCCTAAATATAATGTCCAAAATATTGATGAAATGTAACTCCTCCCTGATCGGAGGACAAGGTAATCATGGGCTTTGCAGTTGAATGATCCATAATGAAATTCTAGACCTGCAAACAAACCACAATATCATTGACACTTGAAATTAGACAACTAAAAAGTACTCTCCATTCTCGAATATATTCTATTTGTAGCTAAATACTGAAATCAAAGTTACTAGTACACCATAATCGCTGCCTCAAAGCAGTCAGTCAAAGAGACAGATAGCATGATATCATGATTTTCACATTTGATGGGTCATATAAGCTATTTGCCACTCACGTTGTCCCAGACTTATAGCTCTCAAGAACTACACCTACATGGCTCTCCGTTAAGAGCAAGAACTAATCCTTGACCTCTTCCAAGGTATATCGCCTGTTCTTTACACAACTCTCCCCTTCACTTGATTTAGTGAAGGAACCAGAGTACCTACATATATTCTCCCTTTAGATCGGCATCGTCTTTGATTGATCAAAGAAAAGCAATCACAAGAATATGGACAAAACTCCAGCATCAGAGGAACAAACAGCCATTCTTGATAAGGTAAGTTTGATTCCATTACTTATTATTTTTGTTCATTCAGTGCCTTACATGTACAAGGTGGCTATCACCAGATATGGATTACACCCGAACATGTACATAACATTATGTTTCGAACTGCTTTGGTCTCTAGGAATTTCATGTAATGTCCTTTGGACTTTTAAATGCCTTTGTCAGACATAGAAATGTTCTTGTTGCTTTCAATAAGATGATGGATAGGATTTTTGGTTCATATGGGGCCATTGTTGACATGTTCTTTGATGATGTGGTAGAGCACAAGAACCATTTGACACTGATTTTCTCTAAGAATTAGAAAATGAGCTCATACAAAATACATTTTCTTGGACGCAATGTTTCAAAACAATGGTGCAAATGGATTGTTCCAGGGTAAAAGCAATCAATTCATGGACAGGTCTAAAAACGTTTCATGTTGTTCACATTTTTTTATGTCTATGACCTTATTACACGAGGTTTAAATGCCATTTTGCAGAGATTGCTTCACACCTATATGCTGCAAGAAAAAGGAGGTACCTTTAGGTGGACTAATATAAAAATTAAAGATTTCAAATATTCTAATGTAGCATGGTCAAGTAGTGGCATATGAGAGTAGAGAAGCAGCTACTGGCTGTGATCCATGCTCTCTCCAGAAGGAAACATAATCTTCTACATGACGGATTATCAACACGTGTGTTATGTTCTCACAAGCAAAGTTGTCCAAAGAGTATCCTGGGTGAGCGAATTTCTCGTCAACATTTCAATTTCCAAGTGTGCCTGTTGAAGGCAAAACAAATGTACTAATTTCATCCATTCTCACAAAAACAAGTGTCAACAAGATCTTTTGTCTACCGTCATGAGTCTGATGAATTGCTATATGCTGGGGATGATGATTTCACAAGGGTAATAGATCAGCTAGCTGCTGATGAATGAATGAATGAAAGCATGAGCTTCAGAACCTCAGAGGTAGGCCTCTTGTTGTGCAAGAAAAATAATTTATTGCAAAGAAGTTATGGCCTAAAGTTTCAGCTGAAATCATGATCCACCAATTGGGGGCATCACGTTATTGATTCCAGTCAAACCAGTTGAGACTTCCATTTATTGTCCAGCTTTGCAATGAGACATTGGAAACATTAGTTAATGGTACCAATGTTAAATTTGAAAGGCAAAAGGCACCAAGATGCAGCCCTTCCCAAACACAGGTAAACTGTGGGAAGGTATGGTTCTACACTTCATGTATTATCTCCCCATATCACAAACTACAAACAATGGATATGGACTATCATATGTAGATTCAGTAAGCAGTGGGTCATCATTGTCATGAATTTATAGCACCACTCGGTGATTAACCATTCTTGAACTTTGACGGCAAGGGCATGGAACATTTGTTATGCACCTTCTAAAATTTCAATCAAAATTATTGATGCACCTTCTAGCATGTATTATTATGCACCTTCTAAAATTTCAATGAAATTTATTGATGCAGTTTGTATTGTTATGGACCTTTAAGTCTAGCTAAAGGTTGGAAGATACATAAAGCATTCCATGTGCGCCTTCTGGAGAATTTTATAGATGGTGTACCTGACAATGTGACACTTTAGAAATAACTTCGATATAATTCAAATCAAACTGGAGTTGCATCAGCGTTGACAGTGCTCAAAAACAAGTTATGTGATGGCACAAATAGTGTGTTACCAATTAGCATGTATTGTTAGACCTGCAATGGAGACTGCTTGCATTGCTCCAAAAGGACAGCATGTCACAAGGAGGTTATTTTCATTCTTCTTTTACAACATTATCTAAGGGTTGTTTTCTGTTTCTTTTTTCTTCCTTTTCCTTCTTTTTACTTCTTTTATTTAATTACTTATCGAATTCTTCCCCCTGAAATCTTGAACACCTGAAATAGCCAAAGACAATGGTTCCAAATTTGACTTTGAGGCAAATGGAAAGAGTATATCGGAAGCTCCACATGTATGTTTTCGTTTCTAAAATATGCTTAAACTGATGGCTGTGTTTCTAGGTTTTGGGTTCTACCTTATTATATCCTATTCTATCAATTATCAATAAACAAATATTGAAAGGGGCATTAGTTTTTGTAGCCAATAGGGTGTCAATTTTATTATTCACCATAAGCTTTAATACCATGTGATATTAGTTGGACAAATTAAATGAAATGCCCATTTCCCAAACAATCAATGGAAAGTTTCATTACAAAACCTATAGACGGTAAGCTTAAGCACGATTAAACTTTTAGATACCCCAAGTTTAGAGACAAGGGGTTTGGAGGACACTTGCCCTTTGTGTAAAGATAGAGTTCAAACACAATCTCAATTGTAGCAAGATGTTATAAACAACAGTTATCGTGCTTTTATGGGGCTCCTCTTTGTTTAGACCAGAAACTCACTTACAAGGCCAATTCTTAAGAGTACATTTGCATTTTGTGTGTTCTTGATTCTTTAGTTCTGCTTGTGGAAATTGGAGCAGGCAATTTAGTTTCACTCATGTTAGACATCATGTTCATCACAATATATTCACTGTCTTGGTATCTTTCATAAAACTGGCTGTTTGATTTTAGCAAATGAGTATATAATTACAATTATTTGGTTACCATGGTATTTGTGGGCAATAACAAATAATGAGATAACGTACTTTATTGCTTATGCATATAATATATGGATTATCTCTAATATCTATTCACTCTTGCCTATAGGAATGGAGTTCCACTGGTATCTCTTGAATAGAAAGCTCATCGCTTTCCTTAATGGACAGGTATTCCTTTCATTAGAAGAAAATAAAAGCAAACAATACCCACAATGACATGTCTAAAATACGTGCATAGAGAGTGTGCATGACCTGCACATAACTATATCGTGGACTAGTACATGCTATGGTTCATTATTCATACCATACGAAGTAGCGGCAGGTAAAAGATTGCACATTACTAAATAATCCTAAACTCATAAGCCAATGCAGAATGTATTTCTACAGAAACATAACCAGAGTATACCATGAAGAAGTTGCAATCTCGTATTTTTCATCTTATCTATAATCGGAACATCTGTCTTCTCAAGCACAAGTTTTGGCAAGCACTGACCTGGTGTGCTTGGGGGTGGGTTGTGATCTGGCATGACCTATTTCATCTTCTGCTCGGTGAAGAGGACGTGCTTCTTGACAAAGGGGTCATACTTCCGGAACTCGAGCTTGTAGGCGATCCTTCGAGGGTTCTTGGGCTTTACATAGAAGTAGCCAGTACCTGCAGTCGAAACCAGGCGTATCAAAACTGACGCACTCTTGGCTTTCCCCATACGAGAACCCTAAAGAGATGATCCCGCTCTCTTCTCTGGGGTCTTCTCTTTCTCCGGACCGGCTCTGTACTCGGCTCGGCTCGGCTCGGCTCTGCTCTGTTCCAAATTCCAATTACTCACTAATTACCTCCTCTGTCTGGATGGCCCAAGGAGCCCTAAAATGTGAATGTTTTCTTATCTTTATATATATGTACATATATGTACATAATATCTCTATTGGATTATAATGTTTTTATGCTGCCATGACAATGAGAGGCACCTACCTTTTGACTCTCTTTCTCATCACATGAGTGAAAACACTCACCCCTCGGATCGGGTCCATCGGCAAAGAGAAGCACTTATGTGTCAGAACCATAGCGTCGTGTAGCTTAAATACAAAATGTTAGCTATAGTCTCATTGTTGTCGTCTTACAAAGAGAGAGAGAGAGAGAAAGAGAAAAAAGTCTCGATTCGATTACGATTACCGTTGGCCATTATTGCGTTTTCACGATCAGACGGACCTATCTTGCCCGTAACAAACTTTTTGTACATACAAAAATGTTCACCTCTCTCTCTCTCTCTCTCTCTCTCTCTCTCTTTAACATCATTCAGCTACTTTTTGCCCCACCTCTATGTCATTCCCCTTTTGAAACTTGCCCACCGAGCCACAAATCGAGGCTATAATTGAGCACGTTTAGGTATATGGACTCTGTTGCTGCAAAAAAATTATTGAACTGAAGAGACACTTCTGAATAATCCAATATTCATATCTTTAGCACATGGAACGTGAGTTGTTACACCTCTTGGGGTGGAGCTGATAAAGACAAGCCATGGGTTCAAATGTATTGGACCCACAACAAGGACCCGTATGTTGTTGTCCTCCTACACATGAATTTGCGAGTTAAAGTGGAGCAAAGAGGAAAAACAAAACATATCCTAGCCTTGGAAAAATCATAAGCACTATAACACCATGTAAGCCAAGTTAGACCACAAGAAAACAAGGTAGTGCCTACTTGGAGGCCAATATTAGGTGACATGAATTGGAAAAACATGCCCTTAAGAAAGAGGTTCAAGCCAAGCCCAAAATATTGGAGAGACTTCACACAAAACGGGATAATATGAAGTATTTGTATACATGCTTCAATAAATACATTAAAGTAAAAATGGCATTATTAAGCAACCTTGCACAACAAAGGGGTGAATTAAGCGAGATAGATACAATTTTTTAAGGATGAGATTGAGGGCATTGATAGCCAAATAGCAAGGGATAAGTTGGGAAATTAACCATTGGTGGCCTCCCATGAGTTCTTATTAAAGAACAATGGCATCCAATCATCACTCAATCGACACAAATGAGTAGGCAAACTATCACGAAAGTGTAGTTTGGCATCTTTAATAATATCACATAAAAACCTATGCCCTCAACAATGATCTCATCAAAGATGGCAATGGCATCCATAAATACTACAATGAGAGAAGTAGGATTTGTGGAATTATTCTGGAAGGAACCCCTCCCCTTAGCCATAAGTATGCCCCAAAAGTTGGTAGACTCTTCTCAAAATGGCTAGTAAATTCAGAACATGGGAGGCAGGTTGCTACATCTTGTGTAAATGGAAGGCATGTATGTTGGTACAGCAAGCATGCTCTTAAGTGGTGATGGTAGTGGAAATTTATAAAAGCCAGCAAAGTCTTTGACTCAATGTAACATCATTGTTGCTTGAGAACCATTGGATGTGCCTAGAATTGCAGGTACATATTTAAGGAATCAACATTGGCATGTGAGCCAAGGACAATGAAGGGAATGCATGTTTTGGGGATGCCAACAACATTGAAGACCCCACGATACATGGAGGTCTACATTGATCTCCGAAACTTGATCTCAAATTTATCTATGTTACTTAAATACAAGTATATATACTGACACAATGTATAACCATTCATAAGAATAGCATTCTTGCACATACACATATATGTGTATCTTATGATCAAATTTTGATTCCGGCTAGAATTGCATGTATATTGCAAATAGACATTACTGTTAGCTATATTGTTCATATACTCTGATGTTCCAATTACCGTTACACTGCACTACACAATTTATGTATTCTCTAGTATTTACATCATTATCCAGTTAGTGGATAATACACTAATCTACTAGGCTAAAACCTTGGCCACACCCAATGGTACAAACATCCAAACAAATGTTTCAAAATTTTGCCTTACTCTTTCAAGTTGAGTTTTCTATTATTGAGAAGTGTCACAAAAGTCATCAAAGTAGATTTTGATATGATCCACTTGTCAACTCTGTCTCTGGCCCTTGTAGAATTTTCTTCAAGCGGTCTATAATTTGAGTCAATCCAATTTGGATTGTAATCCAGTGTTGCCTCTGGATTGTGTCTTCTAATGAATTCCAATAGCATAAATTCTACCCCGAAAAACATGGTTCTCTAATGCTTGCGTTGTCATTTTCTCCATTTCTTATACTGTGTTCCTCAACTTATGCAGGTTCTTCTTCAGATGCATCACAGTTCCACATCATGTGACCATTTTCTTCATCAAAATATATCATCAGTTTCCGCAAGCTTCAAGCAGATGTGAACTAAAATACTTCAATCATTACGTATATAAATTAGACGTTTGATTGGATTATTCAGCCACGCCGTGAGCAATTGGTAGTACAGTCAGAAATTCCTACACATATGTTGACCTACTATCGCTTTGGTCCCATGGAATTATGGCTTCCTCAAAGCTCAGCTTGTTTGGCCATATATCGAAATAACTGATGTTGGTCCTCAGTGGCTTTAATCCCCATTATGTACATGATGTATTGTGTATTGCCAAGTGACAATAATTCCTACATTGTTCTTCAACCTCCATGGTGGAAACGCTATCTTTATTTTTTTGATGAAAGTCTTATTCTTTTTGGTTGTTGGGAGCTGCGTGGGTGACATGAAACCCTCGTCAAATGTATAAAACTTCCATAATCACTTATTTTTCAGCTCTGATGCTTAGTTCCTGCATATAATTTTCTGTTGTTGTTGCTTTGGACTGGACAAATAATAGCATTTGATCAATTTGTTTCCACCTCTACTCCCTGGGCACTGAAAGTTGTTATTCTGTCCCCATTCTGCCTTATCTTGCATGATAGTGTCCTTGTTTGTCTTCATTGCTGGATCTGCAATGCACCTTACCAAATCGTTAAACATCCTAAATGTTATAACTCCGTTCTACTCCATCGTTGATAATGGTAAGGATAACAGATCATCCTCTACCCTCTAATTAGCACACAACCAATGTATACAAACAAATGGAGGACTCACACAACAAACCAACCAACCATCTAATCCTTCCTATTTCCATCTCCTTTCGGTCTTTGACCCCTTCCACTTTCTTTTAAAGCGGTAACATAGATCAGGATCTCTCGAGACCTTCCTCGACAACCTGTCTGTGGGGGTCATGTCACTCCCATTCTGACTGGCCCCTTTTTCACTACCGCTTCAATGGAAACTGCTGCTTCTCTTGCGTTGGCCGGGAGGGATCCGCTATCAGAGCTGCTTGTCCGTCTATGTTTCGTTCACCTTGTGGGAGATGGAACCTGCAGCCATTTCTGAGAGGAGTTTGGAGATGTGTTTCCTGCATGTGGTAGAAAAGACCATCCTATAATATATATATACATACATGTATGTATGTATGTATGTATGTATGTATGTATGTATGTATGTATGTATGTATGTATGTATGTATGTATATATTACTATATACATATGTATGTACATATGTATTTCTATACATACATATATGATATGGGTGGCCCAAAGCCACCCCCATCTAGTTCTACTTGAGTTCTCTATGTCCTCTAGAGGCACACTTAGTTATTGGGGTATGGGCGGGGTAGGGTTGTTCTTGATTATTGTCTTCTTGGGGCGGTGGTTCTAAGTGTGCCATTCCCTCTTATCACTTTGATTATCGATCACGAGTCCGGTTTCACACTATGGCCATCGCATTTGTCCGGCCGGAAACTCGTAGGCAAGTCAAAACCCCTACCCTTACACGTTTAAGATTTGAATCGTGCGACGCGCCATTCCCGATCTGCTCCTCGCTTCCTTTTTCTTTTTGGCTATTTAATGCCCTTTACATACAGTCTCGGGCTACGTCACTCCTCGTTTTGGTTGGCCACTTATACATGTCCAAATTTATCTAGCATGCCAAGTTTCACATAACAATGGCTAATTGGCATACTCATGTGTCTTTATTTTACATATATCCTAACAATGGGAAGCATGTTCTTGTGTTCCCCATGTCCATTCACTCTTCGGCGGATTTCTCCCTTGAGCGAATGAAAAATTGCTTAGCATAAATTCATACGCAATGTGGATAGTTTGGATAGTACGAGTGTAGTGGCATAAATGTGTGTGGAGGGGGGGGGGAGGGGAGGGAATCATCACATCACACACATGGACATGTGCTCATAGGAAGTGTTTACGAGTAATGTGAAGCATGTGGCAATATACATGCTCTGTTGGCGCAAATAGAGCCTTTGGATTCTCTCACCAATGCCAACCTTGTTGCTCGAATCAACATTCTCACAGTCGGCTTTGCTAGTGATGGTGGTGCTTGCTTTCTACACGGGTAAAAGGGGCGAGACGGTCATAGAGCCTTTGGATTCTCTCACCAATGCCAAGCTTGTTGCTCGAGTCAGCATTCTCACTTTCGGCATTGCTACTTGATGGTGGTGCTTGCTTTCTACACATGTAAAAGGGACGAGACGATCACCTTACATTGGGAGAGATGCATTTCAACATCCCACGAAGTTCGACAGAATGTATGACAGGGGGGGTCAGGGCACCAAGGAGCTGCTCGAATCCTCCAAATTGGTGGTACATACTAGTACTGCTACTACCATAATAAGCAAGGAGCACCAGCCACTACACCCCAGGCCCCCATAGAGAGAGAGAGAGAGAGAGAGAGAGAGAGAGAGCATGTTGATGTGTATAGAGAGTAAAATATTATACATACATATATGTATAGTTTTTAGTGTCTTTTGTGGGCTGAAAGTCGCCCTCCTGCTCTGAGTAAATATATTTTTAATCTGCTTCTTCTCTGTCTCTCTGTCTCTCTATTGCTCGATGCCACATCCTCTCTCTTCACCACATCCTCTCTCTTCCGCGCCCCTCTGCTACAGGACGAAGATCTAGAAGCCCTTCTTCCCTCCCACTCCCTCTCTCCTCCCTGGGCTCGTCCTGCTCCCATCGATTCCCACTGTAAACCCTAATTTTGCAATCTCTGTGACATTTTAACCTAACACACCCTCCCCCCTCTTCTGCTCTGAGGCTTCCTATGATCAGTTGCGCACAGAGTACCTCTCCCTCTCCCTCGCCATCGCCATCGCCCTCGCCCACACCCACATCCACGCCCACGCCCACGCCCACACCCAGACAGTCCTGCCAGGTACCCGTACGAGTTGTCTCTTCTCTCAGGAAAGAAGATACTCTGTACCGTTATGGGCATGGAAACCCTAGAATGACAGAACATTGGATGCAACAGAGCAGGCACAAGGTTAGGGTTTCGCATCATCGGAAACGGAAGAAGTGCAAAGGTTGTAGGTCAGTGTTGCGGCGCTATTGTACAGGGTAAAAAGCAAACAGAAAACAGAGATGGGTAAGATGCTTGCATAGTCCTTCAAGTGTGTGTGAAGAAGTAGTATATGTAGTGTAGTATTAGCTCGTATTGCGAAAAGAGAGAAGTGTAGAGGATGGAGGGATCAAGTGAAATGAATCCATATATTGATAGCTCGGTTGGGGGACTAGTTTGGGTGAGAAGACGGAATGGGTCATGGTGGCCTGGTCGCATTCTCGGAGCAGAAGAGCTACCTGGTTCTCATCTCTTATCCCCAAGAACAGGTACCCCGGTGAAGCTACTGGGCAGAGAAGATGGCAGTGTGTAAGTTCACTATGCTCTTCTTTGCTTTCAGATACTTTTCTGAAAATTCTAGACTGCTAGTCTATGCCTTCATTGTCAGCGTTTCAAGTTTCTGATTTGCCTACGTGATGGTTGATACGATGTTTTTCGAAACCTGCAGTGCTTGTGGTCACCTCAAATTTTCTTTGTGCGTATATTTTCTGTTTTTGATTGGTTGATTGATGTGTGTGTTGATTTGTTTTTTAAGTGTAGTTGATGTTTTATATATGATCACGTTCTAGGAATTTCATGTTTCTGGTATGTTTTCTTGATGTTTGGATACCATTGTGCTTATGTACGTGTGAAATGGCTTCTTTACTCAGAATACTGCTATTAAGGTGATTGTTGCTTTACTATGTACATGTTTTTTTATCTTATTGTGCAGGAGAGCCATAAGAAGTCTAAAGTATGTTTGTGTAGTATCTGCACTGTAACATTCGTTCAATTACTGCTATATTAATGTGAAATCTGAACGCTCGTTTGGTTTAGGGATAGATAGTTTTGAACACATATAGTTACAGCATTGTAACATTCGTTCAATGACTATTATAGTGATGTGCACGTGGATGTTTTTACTAAGTAAATGCTTGTTTCTTATGACTTGAGGAGTGGATGACCTTGATAAGCATCAAATGTGTGTTTTATGGAATGGTAATATGCATACATCTACTGTTTCATTGATGTGTTTCCAGAGACTGGTATAACATTGAGAAATCAAGGAGGGTGAAAGCTTTCCGCTGTGGAGATTTTGACCAATGTATAGAACGAGCCAAATCTCTTGCAAGTGTGCTTACCAAGAAGAGAGAAAAATATGCCCGGAGGGAAGATGCGATCCTTCATGCATTGGAGCTTGAAAGGAAATATAGTGAGCAGAATCACCTACTAGGAAGAAGTCTTTCAAGTTTGGATCGGAATTATAAAGAGCTGGATTTTGCAGATGATGATATGGTGTTAGATGTTGGGATTGAGGGAATTTCTCATCATTCTAACTTCCGGAATGATTTTATGGATCCAGAGTCTTCTACTGATGTAGGCCAAGCAAGCTTGGATAGTTTGTTCAACTTGCAAGGGGATAGGAAATTTCTGGAATGGGAAGATGAGATTGCCGAGACGATTCCTCGAATGAGGGGTCTGCAAGATTTCGGCTTGAGGATCATCTCATCCAAAGATAGGAAATCAAGTTGGTCTGCATCCTATGAACCTTCTCAGAACACATCTTTTATAGAAGACGAAAATAAGATGGTCGGTTTCATCACCAAGAATACAGCAGCTGTATGTCCACCTGCTGGTCTCAAGGCTTCATCTCTAGTCTCAAAAAAGAAAAGATCTTTACAAGTTGGAGCTGGTGAAGATGAAAGTGCATATAAGAAGAGAGACAGAAGAAAGCCTTTCACTCGAGTATTGGAAACCAGTGTTAAACTCGATGATGATGCTATAGATCCGAGTTCAAACATATCTTCCATAATTCCAGCTCCAGGAAGAAATGGTTATGTTATTCCGCTTCCCAAACAAGAAAATCTGATTCATGCATCTGAACAGAAATCTATGGCAGGTGACAATACCTCAAGCGGTTGGCAAACTTCTGAGGTAGAAGCTAGGTCCAGCCATGAGATGATTGATTCTTCTGCGATCATGGGTAGACCTTGCTCAACGTTCTCAGATCAAATGAAGTCAAACTGTTCTGCTGGGAGACGTTATCAATATGGTGGGTCCGAAGTTGAGGTTTCTCCTTTAACAGGATCAGCATTTGTCGATTCTATCCTCCAAGGAGGGTCTGGGTTGAGATGCACATATTTCCAAGGATCGGCTTTTACAGGTTCTGTTACTGGAATGAGTGATACATCTTTGGACCAGACGAGCTCATTGTCAATGGCTGAAAATTTACCTAGTTCTCTACCGAATTTCCCAGTTTGGTCAAACTTCACTCATAAAGAAGAGAATGAATTTGGATTGAGAGGGCAGATTGCAAGTCAAGCAATGTGTGTACCAGATTATCCATTTGAGAATGCTGAACCAAACAATGTTTTGCCGATTTACCCTCTCTATAACAATCGGATTGAAGAAAACTCAGTCTTTGCCAAGCAGAGCGCATATGACGGGGAAGGCTCTTCAGTTTTTTGCAGAAGTAACACAGATCTAGACACCATGAAAGCTGCTGTGAAGTCATCAAGGCAGTGCATCTTGGATGTAGCAGAAACTGATGGAGGAATGCGCACAAGGGAAGATGAAGCTGACTCCCTTCAGCCAATTCCAGGTTGGATTCCAAACATTTAGAGAGTAAGGTCACCGGTCATATTTCTGCTGGGTTTATGAATTAATCAGTATGTGTATTTGCTGGTTACCACGTATGCCAAAATGTGCACACATCACATTTAGACATTGTGTGTGTGCATGCATGCATGCATATGGGGTGTTCATAGTGTTAATGTAGACAGATAATTTAAAAGCTATTTTGATCACAGGACCATCCAGCTGTTCTGCTAGAGCTGTTGTACTTAGGGAAGGAACTTGTGCAAAACAAAAGTCTAATGCGGGTAAGAGCAAAGTTCTCTTCTGAATTCACTATTGGCATTTGCAAGTTCTTTCTATGTTTTATTGAAATACTTATGATATATCACTCATCAGAAAGTGGCTAGTCGTTGCCCTTTGTCTTTTATTCGACTCTATAAAACCAAGTGTGGCTATAGTAATTCCATTTAGAAAAATCATAATCCTTATTACTATATTAAAATTAAAGCAATTATTCATATGCATACTTGTACTTGGCAGTTGTTACTGCTGGATTCACATTCTCAGGTTTACTTGACATAGCTCATATTTTTGGGCTGGGCTAATGGTGTATTTTGCTATTTCTATTTTCAAGTACTGTTTCTATTGGTACTGCAGCTATTGACTATGATGGCATACTGTGCTTGGTTCTATTCTTTGAAGGTCTTCTAGTTAACTTGTTTTTTCTGTAGTGATTCATATGTTCGATTCCATCTATTGTCTTATGATTGGGAGTTGATCTAGTTTGTTTTAGACAGTGAGAAACACTCACATCTGAAAATCATCATAATCTTCTTGAAAGTGATCTTTATTAGCTTGATGTCAAGTGCATGGAATGAGCTTACTTGTTTACTGGGTGAGTTAGATTTAAATCAACCAGTTCATCTATAAAACATGAGGCTTTCTATCTAAGTTCACAACGCGTATGTTTTCTCTCGTAGAAAGTTTGCCATCACATTGGAATATCTTAATGTAATCATGCAACTATACCAATTGTGTTTTAAGAGTCATCCAAAACAAATGTGATTTGAAATATGACTTGCAAGTTATGAGATTTACGCAAATTAAGTTCTATATTGAGTGTTTTTTGCAGTTTCCCCAAACTTTGATGATTCCTGCGGAACAAATGATCTCAGGATCGAAGTTGTAACACAGAGCTTCCAAACAGGAGAGGAAGGGTCTGATGATGATGATGATGATGGTGCCTATGCTGTTCAAAATAGAATTGGAGTACCTGATAAATACTCTGAAAAGGCTCCCTGTGGGATGAATGTTTCGAAGTGGCAAACCAAAGGAAAACGCCGGGTATCTATTCGTAGTGGGAATATGTGGGAGTCAACATCAGTGAGGGCCCTTATCGATGGTGTGGCTCATGAGAGTGATGAGACTACAGAAGCACATGGTTTAACAAATGGTGCGAAAGTAAATGGATCTCGCCGGGGACTTAGACACAAAGTTGAGGCTGCGTCAATATCTGAAGATGAAGGAGAATTATTAGAGATAGATTTGGAACCCCAAGAGGTTGCACATAATGAGGATATAGAGAATAGCTTTTGGGCAGTTGATAAACATACATCAAATAGAGAATCCCCTTGGTTTGATGTCCCAGTTGAAACACAGCCTATATCAGCTCTTCCAGAGGAACATGCTCCCTTTGTATCTTTAACCAGCAAGCTTAATGGCAAGGTTATTTTGGGTCAACCAATGGTGGTTGAAATAATGCAGAAGAGGCTCAGAGATATTCAAAATGGTGCAAACATAGCTAAGAAGCCTCCATTGCAGCCAGTATGGAGAACTGCACGGAGAACAGCAATGCAGCGCATCCCTCGATCTTGCAGTGTTGTCCTTTCCCGACCACATGCACAAGAAGTTCTAGATAAGCAGCATCAACGAGGTCTTGCTAGTCAAAAGAACCGGGTAACAAGAAAGAGTAGTCCTTTGGCATCTAGTGCATCTGCTAATAAAAGGAGACCTCTGAAAAAGGGTGGATCTCTTCCTCGGAAAACAAGGATGTTATCATCCATAGCCGTACAACATAGCGAGATAAATGCACCACCTGTTGCTGTTTCCAATAAACCCACTGGACCTGCTTTGGTGACTTGCATCCCTGTCAATTTGATCTTCAATAGGATCAGAGAAGTATTGTACAGGGGTTCAAATCGGGCGCTGTCTGACTCTGACAACAACAATATTTGAAACACAGAAATCATGGTGTCAAGCCAACCCCCTCACCCCCCTGTTTTGGTGTCTTGTATACCTTTCAATATGAAATTCAAGTAAAGATCAGAGAGGTTTCTATACAGGGCAGCAAATTCAGCACCTGTTGATTCTGCCAAGTTACAGCAAGACGTGAAATTCTAGACAAATGGCATGATCGGAAATGATCTTTCTGCTAGCACCAGATTTCTCTCTATACCGATTCTTGGAAGCTTTGTTTGTCATTATTCTTGGCATTGATGAGACTGGTGTTATCAACCTATCTGACGTGTTTTGTAAGCCCATCTGTCTTCTGTATTGTTTCCAATTGGATGCTTCACAAAAATTTACAGCTACCCATGACCTTATTGCGAGTGCTGTATTTCCAGTATTGATCGATTCCCCGCTGGGGTTCTGATCTGCATGTGGTGTGCAAGAAGTCACCATTGTACATATATTGGACTAACTGTGGAAGGTCAAACATGAGAATAACTAAGGCTTGCATTTTCCTGTTTAAATGGAATTTGTATGCCGTTGTATTACTATACTCTTGAGTTGGCCGGGCACCCTATTGAGTGCTCTTGGAAGCAAATAACATGTTAATCTGTGCATGCGGTCTATACAATGTTTTTTATGGAAATATTGGGTATTAATTATAGTATGTTGGATTAAGTCTCTAAATGTTTGAAAGAAAACCTTACTGGAGTGGTATGAGGTCGTGGTAAAGGAAGTTATTCTTGATGAATTTAACTAGGATCATGCCTATGTATTGCAAAATGAAGATTTTGAGAGAAAGATGTACATATTAACGTCTTCTAAGACCAAAACTGGCCTGAGACAATTGATATGTACCCAATCATCAAAAACAAAAAAACTGGAAATACAGAGGAAGATATACGTGTTCAGTATTTATGGATGATACCTGAAACTGGAAATACAGAGGAAGACATATGTGTGGTTCAGTATTTATGGATGATAATACATGAAAAAACTGTTTGCCATTGCCCATTTAAGTGAAGGATATACTGAATGTTTTTATTATGTTTCTGACTGACCGTATAGATACACAAGAAACTGATGTTTTTATATAACTATCACACTATTACAAGTTAAATCTTTGTGGGGTGTTTTATACAATGTGACTTTTTAGTCAAGCTATATATCAAACTACCATTGTCTGTTATAATTAATACAATTCCCTTGCACATCCAAGAATGGTTTGCACTAAAATCTTAAGCCATCATTGCCCAATCATGTTTTGAGATTCTAATTATACTGAAGGATAAAGTTTTAAAAGAAACGAACATATAGCCACAGACTCTAAGAGAAATAGACACAGGCAACCCAATATGTAGCTGAACCAAAGGCTTGAATTTTATGTTCTGAACTCCCCAGTGGGTCTTCATAATTTAGAAACTTATATTTTGCCATCCTCAATTGTCCAAGACCAGTGTACTTGATAAATATATGACAGGCGGCTTGAAGCTGAATATTACCATAATGGATTGATGTCTTTTAGTGCACAAATGCACAGGCAAAGATTCCATCTTGTACAAGAACATCTTGTTGCTTTCTGACTAATAATAATGGCCTTGTAGATACGAAAGACAGACTGCTTGAAATCTTTGCCATAATGATTGTGTACATACACATACTAAGGAGAATGCTGATTCCTGACCAAAATAATAATACTAGGTATCCAGGTGATCAAGCATCAGTTGATTGTACAGAAAACCATTTGAAAGGGTTTAAGTCAGATTTGCACCAAATGCTTTGAAAACCTTCTCATAAACAGGTCTTTTAAAATCAACAGCCTGATTTTAAAAGAAATAACCGGAATTGTCAGCACTTTCCAGCATATACCATTTTGCTTGCAAGAAAAAAGCCCCTACTTATTTAATTGGTGACTACCTGTTTTAATACTTCCTCTGTTGAGGCCCACTTCCACTCTGAAAATTCTGCTCTTTCCTTCTCATCCCCGTCAAGAATTATTTCACTTTCATCACCAACAAACCTGAATAGAAACCTAAGAGCAAACAGTTGTATAAGTTAGAATAACTCGGAAATCCATGAAATTAGATATGGATAACTTATGCATAGACTTTACTGTTGAAGCTGGGATGACCTGAGTCTAAACACATTCTTCATTGAGCAATTTGTAAGTTAATATGCTAATTACAGTCCTAACTCGAAAAGAAGGCCGGCACTAATTGGGAGAACTAGATCCTAATTTACTAACTTTGCACCTTGACCTAGCTATATAAAGTGGGGTTGCATAAGTTAGAAAACTAGAAAAGGCTTTGACCACTTATTACTCTCAATTAGAAGGGATTAAATTATATGATTCATCAATCAACAATGTTAGGCATATTAGGCTGCAATATTATCATTAATTTTGATTATTAATATCTACTCTTAAGTATATTTTATGCCCTTTATTTAATGATGCATCATATCATTAGGAGCTTCAACTTTGATGAAACATATTTCAGTCATTTCAACTTATAAGCATATTTTGGTAATTTCCCTTTTCATATATCAGCCTTCATGATTGAGGGGCATACATTACAATATGTTGAAGCATCCAAGAATAATAGAAATAGATGAATTAAACAATATATTTTCCAGAAAGACACATTGTCGTGTAAACATCTTTAGTAAGACATCTAGTCCAATGAAACTTGCTTCCAATAATTTCAAATGATGCAACTATAGTCCACAATGACTCTAGTGTATTGAGGCTGAACAAACCATTTTTTATACTCAAAAATTTCAAGCAGTACCTACACTTATTTCACCATCTATGTGGAACCTTCAATCATTTCAATCATTTATCGATTATGAAGTGTTCCATTGAAACTGGCCATGAAAAATGTTTCTCGCTACTACAGTTGAATGCTTGCTTTTCTTACTTGCAGTTCCAGACTTTGACCTTGTCTGCTAGAGAACTCACCCCACAAGGAACAGTGCTTCCCCTCCAAAACTAGGGAGAAAAGGAAGACCACAGAAAAATCTCAAACTAAGCAAATGGGATATCTTGAATGTCGTAGAGCTTGTCTTGACAAGACAAAAATGAAGGAGACAGGAAATTGCTATCCAATGAAACAATAATAACATTTATAACTAGAACAATGAAAGGCTCACCACTTCTGAGCCTGGCCTTTCCATTCTTTGCCCCAAAGGTGAGTTATTTTTTCCTTAACATCTGGTGGAAAATCATATGTCAACCAGTCGGGTGCCTATGATGCCATTTTCAAAAGCTTTTAAACATTTGATTCCTGGTAAAAATGAGAATGTAAGGCATCATATTTGATACCTCGCCAATGAGTTGCACTGATGTGACACCTGTTTCTTCTTTGAGTTCTCTTAAGGCTGCCACTCTAGGTTCTTCATTTGCATCAACTCCCCCCTAAATAAAAGATTGAATGGGATATAAAACACAATTTGAGCATGGCTTCTATCTATTTATTATTTTGAGAAATATAGGATGCAATATTGTTATGAGACAACAAATGGTCAGTGTCTGAAAGGAAGGACATGAACCAAATTAAATATGTGTATGCCTGTGTCAAAAAAGTCACTTGATTATAACGATGGTGCCTATGTCTCCCCTGATTGTGAGTAATAACTCTTGTCAAAGCTGCCACCAAAAACTTCGCATTGTGACTTGGATATCAGAACGATAGAAATAATAGAGACCTTCAGCTTTTTGGCTGTATGCCAGCCTTAGATCATAAACATTAGAAGACCCAGGTGTTTGTAATTACAAACAAAGAAGAAAAAATACAAGAGACCAAAAATGGTCCTAATATTTATCCAACCAATGTCTTTAAAAATGAAGCACATGCAGTTAAAAGTGCAAAATAAAGCTTTAGAATAAATGGATCTGAAGTTGAGTTCCAAAACTCATACCAGATATCATTTCTAAAATCCATGCCATAAAGCTGAAATGCATTGACTAAAATGCTCTGAAACAGTGAGGATTTCAAGATGAAATGAGACGACCGACTAAATCCATCAACCAAATTACCTCATGTTGCAACTGAGCAAATAGCAATTCCCCCCATTATTTCTGAAACCAAAACAGGTGATGGCAATAGATATAAAAGAGTATCACTAGATGTGTTCCAGTAGATCATTTCAGGCAACATATATTTGAGCTTATGAATAGTTTGGTTGAAACCATGTCTGTCATGCATGACAGAATATTTACCATCATGGTTTGGACCATGAATTTCTTTACACTTTCAAGAATATGCGATTATGTTTATATAGATATCTATGGACAATCCTATGCAATTGCTAAAAGTATGAAACATGAATTTTAGAACATTTAAGAAGCACAGTTTTTTCAAGGCTGGAATAACATGCTCTTTTCCACATAAAGCCCCAGAATTCTTCCCCGAATCAACAGAAGAATTATCTAGCAAATGATGTTTCTTCTCTATGCCCGGCAGGATGATGAACGATCTATTGTGCTATTATTAGTGCTTCAATATTTCAAGATGACTGCGATATCATTTCTACTTGCTGGATGCATCATGTCTCACACTCCTAACGACATTGGTATTGGCATTTGCAACAAGGATGCAAATCTATATGCAGGGAAAATTACATAAAAGAGAAAAAACTGGAATCTAAGATCTTGTGGGAATGTAAAAGGGCCGACCAATGTAAAAACTCTCCTTTCAATTTCAAAAAGATTAGTGTGAAGTGTTTTACTCTAAGCTTTCCGTAATCTTCTTGCACGTGATTGTGGATCCTAACTAACCGAAAAGTGTTTTGTTCATATGTGTGTGCTTTTGCATATTATTAACTAGATAGGTAGACTGATAAAGACATATCGCGACATTGTCTAATTTCTATGTTAAGATAACTATTTAAGTGAGGAGAGGAAGAGTTCTGAAGTCCTAATACATAACTGTTAGTAGCTCAAGAATGCTTGATGACCACTCTTCACCATTTCTCCAACAAATAGGTAAATGATGGTCTAATCATGCAACACGGGCTCAGTAATGAGATAGAACTCCAAACAAGAGAAAGACATGAGCTCAGTGCAGCACACATAGAACCAACACAAACTGACAATCGTCAATCATAAACTTTCTATAATGGCCAATATTACTTTCAGAGAAAATAATGGTTTGTACTTTGATGGAAGATAGAAACATCTTTAGCGCCTTACAACTTGTATTGTAACATATGAGAACAAGTTCAGATTTAAGCCCATTCAAAATATCCATCAGCAACTTAAAAGTAGGACATAAAAGTATTATAATGTGTTTTAGTTTGTTTTTATGACATACTATTTTGTCTGTTTCCTAGTTAGAAATAAAAAGCTCCATCATAATGACTGAATTCACTCCATCACCGTGCACAAGAAAAATAATAATAAGAAGAAAAGCTTAAACCCTGAGTCCTAATAAATAAGAGAGAGAACGCTTTAATTCTAAGGTCTAAAAAACAACATCCATCAGCATTGACGAGAAGAAAATGACACAAAAAACTTAAATCCTCAGTTCTAAAAACCTATCCCTCATGATTCATGGCAATATAACAAGTAATTAAATCCTAACCATATGACGAAATTGGCAAGAAAAAAAATGAAGGATATTGAATCGTCATACCTGTGGCATTTGCCACGCCTCAGGCAAATCTATGCGTCGTGCAATGAACACCTGTAAGACGAGAAAGAAAAGCACATAAATGATCGTTAACACATAGAGAAGATTGCTAAACTACATCCATGAGTCAAAATCCCCAACGTGTATATAAACAAAACAAAAAAAAACATTTTTAATGATGAAATAACAAAACCTGGCTATGAGAGTTGATAAGACAGAGGCCAACATTAGGTCGATATGAAGCAGGAGGGGGAGGTTGGAAAGACATGAAACAGAGCAGCTGTGGTGTTGTGATGGAAGAGGAGAATGATGAAGGGTAAGTTGTGACTTTCGCAGCAGGAAATCCGAGAGCTAGGGTTTGTCTGAGAGGGGGTTGGGATCGGAATGGAGATAAGTGAGAGATAGAAGAAGAGCGAAGGCGAGGGAGGAGGAATCGTGATGGAGGAGATGGCGATGGCGATGGCGATGGCGATGGGACGCGTACAAGAGAGAGGAGCATGGCTCTGGTCTTCTTACAGACAGAGACAGAGACAGAGACAGAGACAGACAGAGAATCATGCCATTGGTTGTAAGCTTGTCGAGGAAATGAAGATGAAAACTAAACCAAAGCCACGGAGAAGGAAGGAGACCAGAATCGAACCCAAGACCTATCGAAAGCCCGACAAAACCCTAAAAGAGTGTCTCTTCATCGAATGATCCGACCAACCGGCCCAAAACCGATGGATCGGCCGCCAAGTCCCATCGAAATCCCGACAAATCTATAAGAGACCGTAGTATCTAATCGGTCTTGATCTACCGTACGCCCCAATCCGCACAAGCCGATCGATCAAGCGCAACACAAACACCCATTGAAATCCCTAGAAAACCCTATAAGAGATTGTGTTATCCATCTCGATTGACCGCAAGACCCATCGAAATCCCGACAAGCCGATCGACCTGGAGACCCGTCCCCACAAGCCGATCGATCGATTGTCGCACAAACACCCATCGATGATCCCTAGAAACCTATAAGAGATTGTGTTATCGATCGCGATCGATCGGAAGACCCCTCCCAAAACCCGCCCATATCCCTTCAAGACACCTATGGAGCTCTTTTTCAATCTTAATGCTTCTTTTGCACTTATGAGTATTTGCTTGCCATGGGATTTTCTGAAAAACTCAATTAAGGCACCCAAACCACTTATGGGTTTGTCCTATTCTTCAACTTATCCTACCCTTAAAACACTTAAAACTAGCTTTGGAATTAATGCTTAAGCTTATGGCTATAACATTGACCATAATCACAAGGTTAGAATACTTGATCAATTTGTGCGAATACCATATTAAATACACTCCAATTCCGCTACAAGGATGACATGGTATATCAAAGAAACAAATAAGTAAATTTGATCAAACTCAAAAGTTACACGTAAATCAAATGGGTCAAAAATAGGAAAGTTTGACGATAGTTATCGCGAGAGCAAGAAGCAACTTATTGTCACCCTATCGGTGCCATCAAAAGTGGCATCTACAATTGTCTCCTACATTGTAGTTGCCAATTTTGATGTTGTTGGATTAAGACAGTTGAATTAAACATAGGAGAACTTGATTTGAGCTTATTTTGGCTCCACACTCCATGTAATAAATTGTCAGGGTGGTCAAGTGGTCTAAGACACTAGACTAAAGTTTTGCTTCTAAAAAAGGAATACGGGCTAGAAATCCTAATTCTGACAAGTTTTCGAATCGATACTCCTCGGTCAAGGTGGCCAAGTGGTCTAAGTTGCTAGACTCAAGTTTTTGTTCTCAAATTTGATATTGACTTTTAATTTGTCTCCACGTTTTTAGCCAATAGTTATGTGGTTGAGTGGTCTAAGATATCATACTTAAGGGAGTGTGGTTTCAAATATCGTATGTTTGTAGTTAGGGTAGTTGAGTGGTTTAAGTGCCAGACACAAGTTTTGGTTCTCGAAAGGGAGCATGGGTGTCAAATCCTACTTTTGACAAAATTCAGTTGTCATACTTAGTTTTGGTTCTCGAAAGGGAGTGTGTGTATGAATTCCACTTTTAACAACTATTCAAATTGATATTGGTTATACAAAACTCAAGATTGCGTTTGACTCCACAATGCGCCTTATACAAATCTCTGAGATTGAGTATGGTTGCACAATCCACTCATGGTTCTACAAACGACAAATTCAATAGCTAGGGATGATGAAATGTTTTTGTCAGGGTGGTTGAGTGGTCTAAGGCACCACACTCAAGTTCTAGTTCTCGAAAGAAAGTGTGGGTTTGCTCGTGATTGATCGTGGCCCCACAACACCATATGGCCGAAAACCGTCTCCAGCTAAGGTAGAGGCAATTTCGGCAATGAAGTATGTAGGTCAACCACAGAGGTCCGGAGATTCCTCAGAGCATGTGCATTCTACCAATTTGGATTCCGCACTACGCACATATTGCCGAGCCACTCTATGGCTTGTTGATGAAGGGGCGGGGGTTCGAATGGGTAGAAGAGCACGAAGAGGCAGTATGAAGATTGAAGGGGATGTTGACGATGGCACCGGTAGTTCGGAAAGCGGTTTACGGGAAGGGAGCTCCAGTATACATGACGGTCGACAAGAGTCCGACCGAGTAATAGTTCCCAGTAAAGGCCTGTGCGATTCAATTCTACACTTTGTTTATTTGGATTTGGTTATGTCATAGATTCAAAACTCATGTAAAAACTATCTCTAAATGAATCCCTTCCCCCTATAGAAGATGGTATTTCTATCTCACAGAATCTTAATCTTGTTCGATCCAACAAATAATGCTAAAGTTAAAGTTAGTACGGATGTCAAATCAATCTCTATGTCTGGGGTTTCGCCCATGGTTGTTTAATACGAATCTGAAAACGAAGAGGGATGAGTTGTGGTTAGGGGTGAAATGCCACTCGAACCCAGAGCTAGCTAGTTCTCCTGAAATGTGTTGAGGCGTAGTAGTTGACTGGACCATCTAGGGGTAAAACATTGTTCCGGTGTGGGTTGCGAGAGCGGTCCCAATATTAGTATAACATCAGTTGTTGTATCCGATTTTTGAATTAGTAAAAAACCACAAATGAATGTTTGGTCACATTAAAAAAACCAAAACGTTACTGGGTTTTTGTGACGCATCTTTCAAAAGAAGAATCGATCGATAATCAACTTGCTTGATGGTACGATCCAACCCGCACAACCAACAATTACTAGTATCAGCCACAACCCTCAAACACACAGATATACTAAATCCTCGACTTGTCTCTTCCCTAGTGAGGAGGGGGGTCATACTAGGTTCAGTTCAGACATGACCCTTGTTCCGAAGATTAGATTTAAATAGGGGTACAAGTTTTCGTTCTATAAAGGGAGCGTGGGTTCAAATCCCACTTCTGACAAGTTGTTGAATCAATAGTCCTTATTTTGAACTCGTGATTGATCATGGTCCACAACACTCACCAAACGGTCAGGATGGACGAGTGGTCTAAGGCGCCAGACTCAAGTTCTCGTTCTGGAAACGAAGTTGGGTTGGAATCCCACTTCTGACAAGTCTTTGAATAGATACTACTTATGTAGAACTTATGATTGATAGTGGCCCCACAACACTAACCCAATAGTTAGGGTGGCCGAACGGTCCAAGATGCCAAACTTGTTAGGAAACAGATCCCTCCGGATGGGATAGGAGTACCCGGCAATGGAAGACCCGGTGAGAACTGGATGACGAGTGCCCGGCAAGAGCCGGATAGTGAAGGCCCGGTGAGAAGTGCTCACCGGATGAAGGAACATATTCGTAAATAGCCGAAAAGTCATATTAGTATAAATATATTTGTAAATAGTCGAAAAGTCATATTAGTATAAATATGACTTAGGGCAAACTTAGCGTGCAACAATTGTCATTCTTGTTGGTGCAAGATTTGAGTGCAACCGTGTACACAGAGAGAGAGAGAGAGAGAGAGAGAGAGTGAGTGAGTGAGAGACAAAGAGGACGTTGTCTCTGTTGTAACCGCCGCCTACGGCGAAGATAGTGAACAAGAGGTCGTTGCCTCTGTGTTCATCTATTGTATATTGTAACATAGTGATAGTTTGCAGTCTGTGGACTGCCGTGGTTTTTCCCGTGTTTGGGTTTTCCATGTAAACATCTTGTGTACTCTTCTCTTTACTGTGTCGTGCGTACATTACTTGTTTTTTTGTGTTTGATCCTAGACTCGGTTGTGCCGAGTGTTGTTTTCAGAGCGTGTAGTCCTATCAAAGTGGTATTAGAGCGAAATGACACAGAAAATAGATGAATCGTTGGGAGGCATGTTCAAGCTCACCGGCTCCAATTACTCAGTATGGAAGTCGAAGATGAGGGACATGCTCGTGGTTAAAGACCTTTGGTTGCCGGTTCAGTTCGGGGACAAGAGACCAGACAAAATCGATGCCACGATATGGGAGGTGATGCACATGAAGACAACGGCGTACATACGATACTTCATTGACCTGAGTCTATACAATAACTTCAATGAAGAGAGCAAGGCTCATGAGCTCTGGGAGAAGATCAACATTATGTTTCAGAACAAAAATGTTGTTAATCAGGTTTCGGTATTTCGGAAGCTAGTAAGACTCCGGTACCAAGATGGCTCCAGCATGGCGGAGCACATGAATGCCTTCCAGGGGTTGATTCACCAGGCAACATCATTGGAAGTACCTCTCGCCGATGAGGTACTAGCACTACTCCTGCTCGGTTCTCTCCCAGATAGCTGGGAGACGTTGGTTGTCACTTTGGGTAACGCCGGGCCGGAAGGGAAACGGTTATTCCTAGCAAGAGTGAAATCGAGCTTGCTAGATGAGGAGGTGTGTCGGAAAGATAAGGATATGAGCTCCAACTCCAAAGCGCTCCTTACCGAATCGGAACGCGGAAGACAAAGGAACCGTAGTCCCTAGAACTAGGAGAAGTCGGGGACACGGCCAAAGTCAAGGGGGAGGCCTACTTGCTTCTATTGCGGCAAGCCGGGACACTTCTAGAAGAACTATCGGCATTTCTGAAAAGACAAGGAAACCGATGGTACCGATTCGAAGCGGACTCCGGACCGGAACGATAAAGACCGGAAGGGAACGACGGCAATCACGGCAAGTGAAGAAGAGTTGATGCTCATCACCGAGGAGAGTGAGCTAAACCTTGCCAGCAACGAGATGACCTGGGTGGTCGACTCCGGAGCGTCGTTCCACCTTACCCCGGACCGTAAATACTTCTCATCCTACACAGTCGGTGATCACGGTTGTGTCCGGATGGGGAATGAAGGTACATGCCGAATTGTCGGCATAGGAGACGTGTGGTTCACAACACCAACCGGATACAAGTTGTTGCTGAAGGATGTACGACACGTTCCGGAGGTTCGACTGAACCTAATATCAGCCCGTCGGCTAGATGATGAAGGCTACACGGGTAGCATTCAGAATGGAGTCATGAAGTTCAGCAAAGGGAGCCTGATTGTGGCTCGGGCCCAGAAGGTCAACACGTTGTACCTGATGAATGCCTGGTTATTCCCGGAAGAAGTGAATGTGGCTTCCAACACTGTCGGTGAGTTGTGGCACAAGAGGCTGTGTCACATGAGTGAGAAGGGGATGAAGAGGCTTGCAAATGACAACCTCATTCCAGTGAAGAACGTGCACTTGGAGAAGTGCACTGATTGTCTGGCCGATAAGCAAAACCGGACCTCCTTCCGACCAAGGCCACCGATGAGACGTAATGCACCACTGGAGTTGGTGCATACTCATGTGTGTCAAGTGGACATGAAGTCACATGCCGGATCGTAGTACTTCGTGACGTTCATAGATGACCACAGCCGGAAGTTGTGGGCCACACCGTTGAAGACGAAGGATTAGGTGTTATCCGTCTTCAAAGAGCTCCACGCGAGAGTGGAAAGAGAAACCGGCTGGAAGCTGAAGGCGGTTCGAGCAGATAACGGAGGAGAATACCGGGGGCAGTTCGAGGAGTACGGCCGCTCGAAGGGAATCCGGCTCGAATTTACCGTGCCGAAAACGCCGGAACTAAACGTGCTGGCCGAGAGGATGAACTGAACCATAATGGAGAGGGTCCGGAGTATGCTGGTGCATGCAAAATTACCCAAGAAGTTTTGGGCTGAGGGATTGTCAACGGCGACATACGTGATAAACAGATCACCCTCAGTACCCTTGGACGGGGACACGCCGCAGAGAGTTTGGACCGGTAAGGAAGTGTCCTACTGACATCTGAAGGTATTCGGGTGTCTTGCATACGTGCATGTAGCTAAGGACCGGAGAGGAAAGTTAGATCCAAAGACCCGGTCATGCATATTCCTCAGTTACGGCAATGATGAGTTCGGCTACCGAGTGTGGGACCCGGTCAACCAGAAAGTATTCTGGAGTCGGGATATTATCTTAATGGAGGATAAGACGCTCGCCCACTGGGAGTCGGAGAAGAAGATAATGAACTCCAAGTCAACCGGTAAGGATCGATTCTACGATGAGCAGACCCAACCGGCAAGAGACCGGTTAGCACTCGATGAACCGGCCAGTGACGGTAAAGAGACAAGACAGGCCGAAGAAGAAGGAATAGGTGAAATCGGAACCGGCCAAGACCCCGAATCAGATTCGGATGAAGAACAAATAGAGGAGCCGGTTGCCGAAAGCCAAAGACGGAGATATCCTCTCAGAGAGAGAAGGGCCCCCCGGAGATTTTCGGATGCAGAGCATGTGCTGCTGACCGATGAGGGGGAGCCAGAAAGTTTCGAGGAAGCTAAAAGTGACGCCCATAGCCGCAAATGGTTAAGTGCCATGCAGGATGAGATGGATTCCCTGCATGAGAACCATACGTACGAATTGGTGGAGTTGCCGAAAGGAAAGCGGGCACTCCGAAATAAGTGGGTGTACAAGTTGAAACCGGGAGATGTCGGCAACCCCCCGAGATACAAAGCCAGGATCGTGGTGAAGGGGTTCCAGCAAAAGAAGGGCGTGGACTTCAACGAGATATTTTCCCCGGTAGTAAAGATGACCTCCATCCGGACGGTGCTGAGTATAGCGGCAAGCATGGACCTCGAGGAGAGCAGCTGGACGTGAAGACGACATTCCTTCACGTTGACCTCAAAGAGGAGATCTACATGCAGCAACCGGAAGGATTCGTGGAGAAAGGGAAGGAGCACCTGGTTTGCGGGTTGAAGAAGAGCCTGTACGGACTGAAGTAGGCTCCTCGACAATGGTACCGGAAGTTCGTCTCCTTCATGATCGATCAAGGGTACCACAAGACGCAAGCCGATCACTGCGTTTTTGTGAAGAAGTTCGAAGGAGGCGACTTCCTAATACTCCTTCTATACGTGAACGACATGTTGATCATCGGACGAGACCAAGCCAAAATACGGATGCTGAAGAAGGCTGTCAACCGAACTTTCGCAATGAAAGACTTGGGTCCGGCAAGACGGATGCTGGGGATGTACATCATCCGGGACCGGCCAAAGAAGCAATTGTGGTTGTCACAGGAGAAATACATGACAAAGGTGCTTCAACGGTTCAACATGTTAGAAGCGAAACCAGTCGGATCGACACTCCCGGAAAACTGCAGATTATCCGGTAAGCAAAGCCCGAAGACGAAAGCAGAGAAGGCAGATATGATGAAGGTTCCGTATGCCTCTGCCGTCGGGAGCTTAATGTACGCAATGGTGTGTTCTCGACCGGATATCGGATACGCAGTCGGAGTGGTGAGCCGGTTTATGAGCAATCTCGGCAAGGAGCACTGGAACGCGGTCAAATGGATACTCTGGTACTTGAAGGGCACTTCGAATATGTGTCTCTGATTCGGCTCCGGTAAACCTCAACTTGATGGTTTTACCGATTCGAACATGTCGGCTGATGTGGATACCGGCCTGTCTACATCCAGGTATGTAATGACATATGCAGGGGGAGCTGTTTTGTGGCAGTCGAGGCTGCAGAAGACGGTTGCGTTGTCAACCACGGAGGCGGAGTACATGGCGGCTGTTGAAGCCGGTAAGGAAATATTATGGATGAAGGACTTCATCGGAGAGCTCGATATCCAGCAAGATGAATATCGGCTCTATTGCGACAGTCAAAGTGCCATCCACCTTACTAAGAACGCAACGTACCATTCGAAGACAAAGCATATCCAGCGTAGGTATCACTAGATCCGGGAGCGAGTAGAAGATCGAGAGTTCGTGTTGACGAAGATCCACATGGCCGAGAACGGGTCAGATATGCTACCCAAAGTACTGATACCCGACAAGTTGGATGCATGTCGGCAGTGGATCAGACTAGTAAGATATCCCATGCCGGAGTGAAGGGGGAGTTTGTTCGGAAACAGATCCCTCCGGATGGGATAGGAGTACCCGGCAACGGAAGACCCGGTGAGAACCGGAAGATGAGTGCCTGGCAAGAGCCGGATGGTGAAGGCTCGGTGAGTAGTGCTCACCGGATGAAGGAACATATTCGTAAATATGTTTCTGAGAGTTCATTGGGGCTATATTTGTAAATAGCCGAAAAGTCATATTAGTATAAATATGACTTAGGGCAAACTTAGCGTGCAACAATTGTCATTCTTGTTGGTGCAAGATTTGAGTGCAAACGTGTACAGAGAGAGAGAGAGAGAGAGTGAGAGAGAGTGAGTGAGAGACGAAGAGGACGTTGTCTCTATTGTAACCGCCGCCTGTGGCGAAGACAGTGAACAAGAGGTCGTTGCCTCTGTGTTCATCTATTGTATATTGTAACATAGTGATAGTTTGCAATCTGTGGATTGTCGTGGTTTTTCCTGTGTTTGGGTTTTCCACGTAAACATCTTGTGTACTCTTCTCTTTATTGTGTCATGCGTACATTACCTATTTTTTTGTGTTTGATCCTAGACTCGGTTTTGGCCGAGTGTTGTTTTCGGAGCGTGTCGTCTTGTCAAAACTCAACTTCTAGTTCTCGAAACACAGTGTGGGTTTAAATCCACTTCTGACAAGTTTTGGAATCGATACTCCTTATGTAGAACTCGTGATTGACTGTGGCCCCAAAAAGTCAAGGTGGCCAAGTGGTCTAAGGCGTAAAACTGAAGTTTCGGTTCTCGAAAGGGAGCGTGGGTTCGAATCTTGTTTGGCCCCACAACTCTCACCCAACAGTTAGGATGGTTGAGTGGTCCAAGGTACCAGACTCAAGTTCTAGTTCTCGAAAGGCAGCGTGTGTTGGAATCCTAGTTCTAACAACTCTTCGAATTAACTCCACAACTCGTTTGCGCCACATATTTGTTGAAGTTAAAACCATTCAAGTTGAATCCCATGGTGTTGATACCTAATGCAATGAACTAGATGCCTACTACGGGCCAAGTAACTAAGAAAAAGTGTAGAGTATAGAGTTGTTGAAGTTAGCGTATTGGTGTTGATTTCTTTCTCTTGATCGAACTTGTAAATTGCATTGGCAAACTCCTTCCAAATGCGTAGTTTCTCTGATCAAACTAGAAATTACGAAAGAACACAAAACACAGTGTACTAAATATGTTAATAATAGCCAACATGTGCAGTTAGTTTTCGAATCAATATTCCTTATGTAGAATTCCTGATGAACTAACCATGGACATGCAACACTCAACCAATAGTTAGGGTGGCCTAGTGGTCTAAGAAGCCAGACTCAAAATCTGGTTCTCGAAAGGGAGCATGGGTTTGAATCCCACTTCTGACAAGTTTTCGAATCGATACTCCTTACGTAAAACCCGTGAAAAACCTAGCCGAAAATGCTCACCCAATAGTCAAGATGGTTGAGTGGTCTAGGGCGCCAGACTCAAGTTCTAGTTCTCTAAAGGGAGCATGGGTTTTAATCCCACTTCTGTCAAGTTTTCGAATCAATACTCCTTACGTAGAACTCATGATAAACATGACCGAAAATGCTCACCCAATAGTCAGGGTGGGTGAGTGAAGTTCTGGATCTCGAAAGGGAGTGTGGGTTCGAATCCCACTTCTGACAATTTTTTGAATCGATACTCCTTATCTAGAACTCATGATCGACCTGGCTGAAAATGCTCACTCAATAGTCAGGGTGGTCGAGTGGTCTAAGGCGCCAGACTAAAGTTCTGGTTCTCGAAACGGAGCATGGGTTCGAATCCCACTTTCGACAAGTTTTCGAATCGACACTCCTTATATAAAACTCGAGATCCACTTGGGTTCGAATCCAATTCCTAACAAGTTTTCGAATTGATATTCCTTTCGTAGAACTCATGATAAACCTGGCCGAAAATACTCACCCAATAGTGAGGGTGGCCGAGTGGTCTAAGGCGCCATACTCAAGTTCTGGTTCTCGAAAGGGAGCGTGGGTTCAAATCCTACTTCTAACAAGTTTTTGAATCGGTACTCCTTACGTAGAACTCGTGATAAACCTGGCCGAAAATGCTCATCCAACAGTCAGGGTGGTTGAGTGAAGTTCTGGTTCTCGAAAGGGAGCATGGGTTTGAATCCCACTTCTGACACGTTTTCGAATCGATACTCCTTATGTAGAACTCATCATCGACCTAGCCGAAAATGCTCACCCAATAGTAAGGGTGGCCGAGTGGTCTAAGGCGCCAGACTCAAGTTCTGGTTGTTGAAAGGGAGTGTGGGTTCGAATCCCACTTCTGACAAGTTTTTGAATAGATACTCCTTACCTAGAGCTCGTGATCGACTTGGCCGATAACCCAATAATCAGGGTGGTCGAGTAAAGTTATGGTTCTCGAAAGGGAGCATGGGTTCGAATCCCACTTCTCAAGAGTTTTCAAATCCATACTTCTTATATAGAACTCCTAATGGACCTAACACAAAATGCTCACTCAATAGTTCGAATTCCACTTCTGACAAGTTTTAGAATCGATACTCCTTATCTAGAACTCATGATCGACCTGGCCAAATGCTCACCCAATAGTCAGCGTGGCTGAGTGGTCTAAGGCGCTAGACTCAAGTTCTAGTTCTCGAAAGGGAGCCTGGGTTCAAATCCCATTTCTGACAAGTTTTCAAATCGATACTCCTTACATAGAACTCGTGATAAACGTGGCCAAAAATGCTCACCCAATAGTCAGGGTGGCCGAGTGGTCTACGGCTCGAGACTCAAGTTCTGGTTCTTGAAAGGGAGCGTGGGTTCGAATCCCACTTTTGACAAGTTTTCAAATCGATACGACTTAGGTAGAACTCATTTGAATAGCTTTCGAATCAATACTCCTTATGTCGAAATCGTGATCGACCTAGCCGAAAATGCTCACCCAATAGTTAGGGTGCCCAAGTGGTCTGAGGCGCCAGACTCAAGTTCTGGTTCTCGAAAGGGAGCGTTGTCGCGTTGTTACGCGCGTGCGTGGAGAACAAGGCGGGACCACTGGGGTCTTGGACCGAGGAATAGGTGGGGAAAAGAGAGAGAGGGAGAGAGAGACACGCTCACACACGGATAGACAAAGAAGCGCGCGGGAACGCAACCCAATCAACACAAGAGACACAAGTTGGGCAGGAGATAGAGTATAAGAACGCGTATATAAATATATGTATGCAGATGACTCGAACGGTTACAACCGATCAGGTCGGCGAGACGGGTGTCGACGCCTAATCACCCACACACACAGGGGAGCAAGATGGAGATTCTGCCAGAAGCACACGGGCGTTCCACGGAGCAGAATCAGCCTCTCGAGAACCTACGCAAAGAAAGCTTATGGAGAACGACAGAGGAGAGGTGCTCGGTCCCAGTCCGACAGCACTTCGTCCCCTCTAGCGCCCGATATCTTCTCTTCCCGTCTCCCTCTCTTTTATAGCTCAAGGAGGGAGGCCGCCTTGCCCGTTTACATCACATTAATTCTCTGTCCTTTCGGACAGAGATACTCCTAGATTCTCCCTATAGAATATTGCTACCTAGGATCTGACCTTTGTGCCTAGCTATATACTGTACCACAAGGGGCGTGCCCACGTGTAAGGGCCGGTTTACACACGCTATACACGGTTTGCGCCTGGGGACGGTTTTCTTCACGACAGCGTGCGTTCGAATCCCACTTCTGACAAGGTTTCGAATCGATACTCCTTACCTAGAGCTCGTGATCGACCTGGCCGAAAATGCTCACACAATAGTCAAGGTGGTTGAGTGGTCTAAGGCGCTAGAGTAAAATTTTGGTTCTCGAAAGGGAGCGTGTGTTCGAAACCCACTTTTGACAAGTTTTCGAATCGATACTCCTTACCTAGAGCTCGTGATCGACCTAGCCGATCACCCTATAGTTAGGGTGGCCAAGTAAAGTTCTGGTTCTCGAAAGGGAGCATGGGTTCGAATCCCACTTTTGACAATTTTTCGAATCTATACTTCTTATATAGAACTCCTGATGGACCTAGCCCAAAATGTTCACTCAATAGTTCGAATTCCACTTATGACAAGTTTTAGAATTGATACTCCTTATCTAGAACTTGTGATCGACTTGGCCGAAAATGCTCACCCAATAGTCAGGGTGGCTGAGTCGTCTAAGGCGCTAGAGTCAAGTTCTGGTTCTCGAAAGGGAGCGTGGGTTCGAATTCCACTTCTAACAAGTTTTCGAATCGATGCTCCTTACATAGAACTCGTGATAAACGTGGGAAAAAATGCTCACCTAACAGTCAGGGTGGCCGAGTGGTCTAAGGCGCCAGACTCAAGTTCTGGTTCTCGAAAGGGAGCGTGGGTTCGAATCCCACTTCTGACAAGTTTTCAAATCGATACTCCTTATGTAGAACTCGTGATAAACGTGGCCGAAAATGCTCACCTAATAGTCAGGGTGGCCGAGTGGTCTAAGGCGCCAGACTCAAGATCTGGTTCTCGAAAGGGAGCCTGGGTTCAAATCCCACTTTTGATAAGTTTTTGAATCAATACTCCTTACGTAGAACTCGTGATAAACTTGGCCGAAAATGTTCACCCAATAGTCAGGATGGCCGAGTGGTCTAAGGCGCCAGACTCAAGTTTTCGAATCGATACTCCTTACCTAGAACTCGTGATAGACCTGCCCAAAAATGCTCACCCAATAGTCAAGGTGGGTGAGTGGTGTAAGGCGCGAGATTGAAGTTCTTGTTCTTGAAAGGCAATGTGGGTTCAAAGGCCACTTCTCGAGTGGTCTAAGGCGCTAGACTCAAGTTCTGGTTCTCGAAACGGAGCGTGGGTTCGAATCCCACTTCTGACATTTTTGAATTGATATCTAATGCTCACTCAATAGTCAGGGTGGCCGAGTGGTCTAAGGTGCTAGACTCAAGTTATGGTTCTCAAAAGGGAGCGTGGGTTCGAATCCCACTTCTGACAAGTTTTTGAATCGATACTCCGTATCTAGAACTCGTGATAATTGACCGTGGCCCCAAAACGTTGAACGCATGTGTTGTATCCATATCTTCTTTGTGCCACAGATTTGTTGAATTAAAAACCGTTCACATTGAATGTCATGGTGTTGATACCCAAACTAGTGAACTAGACGCCTACTATAGGGCAAGTAGCTAAGAAGAAGTGTAGAGAACAAGAGTTGTTGAAACTAGCGTATTGGAAGATCAAACAACCGAAATAATCGTGAGTAGCTACGATGTTGTAGGTTTCTTCCTCTTGACTGAATTTGTAACCTTCGGTGGGAGACTCATTCTCCATACTTTCTCTTATCAAAGTAGACGTTACCAAAGAACACTGAATAGAAAGTATTAGATGTTACTTCAGCAATCCAACATGTGCAGTGAGGGTGGCTAAGTTGTCTAAGGTGCCAGTCTCAAGTTCTGGTTCTCGAAAGGTAGCGTGGGTTCGAATCCCATTGTTGACAAGTTTTCGAATCGATACTCCTCATTGTTTCTCAATGCCTTCGTGAAATCGGTGCAATCTTTCCGGATGTGGTCGTTGATGTCGATCACATGGAGGAACCCTACCATCCCTTCTGGCCTGGGCAATCTGGAGATCACGCACCATCTTGATGAGCTCTTCCAACGCCAGCCCGTCATCATACTCTTCTTTAGCCCCCACATCTTGTACATTCCAAGAGCCTTCCTACATGCCGCAACTGCCTCGTCCATGTTAATTCATGTTGTTTGTAGTAAGAATGGTGCCGGTGGCGGGAACAACCACCGAGGTGGTACATAATTCCACCTAACCTCAACGCCTGCATCTAACATTATAGGAATAGCTTACCAAACTCGACGAATTCTCTGTCTTTTCCTAGTAGTTGTGTTTCAAGAACCCTTATAACTGTCATAATCACCTTTAACTGTATGTACTAATAAGTTCCAAAAAGACTTTACTTGATCCACAACGTGAGTGTTTTCATCATTGTAATACTTGGAATACCTACTTTCCAAAGAACCCATGAAGCCAACGAGGAGACAATCTGCCAAACATAACTCCGCAAGAAGAACTTGATTCCCTGCAAGGAACTTGAAGTAGAATATACCTGAAAAGTTCTTATATGTAAAGACAAGGAAGAATGATGATAATGATAAAAAGTTCTTTGTTGATCCAACATTCCCCAAAAGACTGCAACCCATGTGATTTTTTTTCAAAATGTTTTAATTATATAAATGAGCACCATAAATGTACAACATAAACGTGCACCATAAATTATATACCAAATTCCTAGGTCCATTATGCATGATCCATTGCCACATCACATTGGCCATCACTTTGTGACTATTCAGGCTTAGATTACTACCACCGTTTGCTCCATTTGAGTTCACTCCTCCATTGCCGCCATTCTACACTCATTTGTTGCCATTGTTCGGTCATGGATTGTTGCCACAGTTTGATCCGACGGAGTTCACTCCTCCATTGCCACCATTATTCGGTCCTGGATTGCTGCCATTGTTCGATCCGACGGAATTCACTCCTCCATTGTTGCTATTCTACACTCAGTTGATGTCATATCCTCAACCTACTCCGGTTTTCTCTTGAATCAGCTCACCTCTACACCACGCTTCCGAAAAGGAAATCGTAAAGGGGAGGATAATGTCACAGACGACAGCCATGTCAAGATTTGAACCCTTCACCTCTTGTATATAATCAAGTGGTATGTTCTAACCAATACATCCAAATACATGACCATGTTATGTATATCTTAGTATATTATTACTAGATTATCTATTTCAAGTTGTAGGAGTTTGTAGAATGTTCTAGAGAGTTCTAGAATATTCTCCAGAATATTCTAACGTACTTCAACTCATAGTATAAATACTTGTAAGCTCCTTAGTCCCTTTCAAGGGATTCAACAACCAGTCATTGACACATCAATCTAGTATTCTTCTTTAGCCCCATCTTCTCTCCTTAATTTACATCTATGTCTTTATGCTCTTGTATTCTTCCTAGCGTCTTAAGTTCCTCAACTTGTCGCTCCCAACTTCCTGAGTTTCTAGCCTCATCACGTCTAGTTCCCTGTTCGTAACCTCATCAATCATAGCCTCGTCATTTGTGCTTTGTCATAGTCTAGGGTTGGTGTGTCGTGACAGTTTGAATCCCTTCCAACTAGAAGCATCACCCGTTTTCATCATTGCCCTTGCTTCTAGAGTTACCATCGTCGTCATCCTTGCTTCCAAAGTTACCATCATCAACATGCCTTTGTCTCCTATCTTCCTCGCCATCTCTATCTCCTAGTTTCTTCTCATCGTTGTCCTTGTCTTTTAGTTTCTCCTCATCATCGTCTCTGTTTTTTAGTTTCTTCTCATCCTCCACATATCTATCTCCGTGTTTCTTATCATTATCATCCCTATCTTTGCGCTTCTTATCATCTTCCACATCCCTACTTCTGCGTTTTTTGTCATTGCCATCTTTCTCCATGTGTTTCCTGCCGGTTTCATCTCTATCTATGTGTTTCTTATCATCATCATCCCTATCTATGTGTTTCTTATCACCTTCGTCCATGTCAATGTGTTTTCTATCATCATGCATATCTCTGTCTTTGTGTTTCTTTGTTTCCATCATTGCCATAGTCACAATCATTGCGTCCAGAGACGCTTTCTCAACATCATTGTCTTCATTGCTTTGTCTTCGACATCATTATCTTCAGCACCCCATGGTGTCGTCATCAACGTTACTTTGCGTCGCCTTCATTGACATCAAGTGTCCCAGTTCCCAGTGAGGACTGCACATGGTCGCTCACGCCCGTTGGTGTCCCAGTTCCTAGTGAGGACCGCACATGGTCGCTCACGCCCGTTGGTGTCTTAGTTCCCAGTGAGGACCACACATTGTCACTTACGCTCGTTGGTGTTCGTGTCTCCGATGAGGACCGCACATGGTCGCTCATGTCCGTTGGTGTTCATGTCTCTGGTGAGGATCGTACATGGTCGCTCCCGCCTATTGGTGTTCCTGTCACCGGTGAAGATCGTACATGGTCTCTCAAGCCCGTTGGTGCTTCAATTCCGGATGAGAATTGCACATGGTCGCTCACGTTCACTCGTGCTCCATTTTCCGGTGAGGACCGCACATGGTCAGCCACTCCTCAACCTACTCCGGTTTTCTCTTTCAGCTCACCCCTACACCATGCTTTCAAAGAGTTCTAGAATATTCTCCCAAATATTCTAATGCATGTACTTCAACTTGCAGTATAAATACTTGTAAGCTCCTTAGTCCCTTTGAAGGGATTCAACACCAGTCATTGACACATCAATCTAGTATTCTTGTTCAATTCCATCTTTTCTCGTTCTTCATGCTCTAATGTCATTCCTAGCTTCTTAAGTTCCTCGTAGCCTTGTCATCCGTGCTTCGTTTGAATCCGCGATTGGTGTGTCCGTGACAGTTGCCACCATTGTTCGGTTCGGGATTGTTGCCACTGTTCGATCTGATGAAGTTCACTTCTCCATGTCACCATTGTACCCTCATTTGCCGACACTGTTCAGTCCTGGATTGCTACCACTGTTCGATCCGACGTAGTTCACTCCTCCATTGTCACCATTGTACTCTCAGTTGCCACCATTGTTCGGTCCTGGATTGCAATAATTGTTCGCTCCAATTGGTAACCATTGCATCTACATCTTCGTCTGTTGATTATCTTGTGTATTGTTGTGTATAATCTTCGTCTATCAATAACTGGTTTGCATGTGGTTTAGTAACTAGCTACGTGTCTATTTTTTGTTTCAATTTACTAATGCATATGTCAGGCCAAATGGAATGTTTGCAAACGTATGAAAAAGAATGTTTGCAAATGCATTCAAATATATTAGGTACTATGATAATAACTGAACTACGACAACTACTCTTTAGTCTAATTACAAAAATGTCCTAAACCTAGTTTGTCCCAAAAATAAACAACCACTCTCGTTGTTCGTGGCCAAATGTCCAAACCACATAACATAAACAACCACTCTCGTTGTTGGTAGCCAAATGTCCAAACCACATAACATAGGAGACTTGTTTTCCATTTGGCAGTTCGTGTGGTCGGTAAATATTAGGGGCGAATTTACGAGTGAAGCGAGGTAGACTCCAAGGGAGGCTCTGGGGGAATGTCGGGTTGTACGAAGGAGCAACGTTGGGATCAAGTATTGTTTGTCAGGGCCATACGAAGGATCAATCAATATTGTTTGTGGGCCAAGCGAAGAGAAAGCGGGCCAAGAAAGTGAGTGGAGTTGGAGCGCACCTCGTGGACACAAGAAAAATAATGTGTGCAAGGAAGGAGTATGTGGTTCACACCCCATTTGCCCACAACCATTCAATTTTAAAACACACCCCACTCCTCTCACTTATTCTTTCACTCATGTGGACTAAAATATCTGAGAAATAGAAAGACCAAAAGAAACAGGGCTTCCCAAAACATCTCCCATTCTCCATCAAAAAACAGGGGAGAGGAACAGGGCAGGAAAAAACAAGTGAGATTGATAGGAGGTAGGAGGGTGAGCTGATGGATACTCTCAGAATAAGCAGCATGCCATCGCCATCGCCATCGCCATGCCCATCTCCATCTAAAGTCTTGATTCTTCCATGTGATCGAACCGTGTTTCCCCAAGTTCTCATGAAAGGCCTCAAACAGAAGGATTGTAATACAAAGAATCCTTGTGTGGTAGGAAGCCAACGAGAGGATTTATGCCTCCGTATAGTTGAATCTCGACTTCCGGAGGCTCGGTTGGGTAGATCCAACGGTGGAGCTGGAGTCCTCGAACGGCCTGGATTCGATCAGTCCCAGGTCTATCAGGAGCCCGGAGTTGAAGAAGGTAACCCTAAACCCCTCTATGCGTGTGCTGAACATTACAGTTTTTAAAATGTGATCCTTTCCTTGTTTATATCATTAAAAGAGAATGCTCAGTAGCTGTTTTTTTAAAAGAGAAATGGTCACGTTTGGTTCAGAAATTGAACATCATAGCTTCTAGAATGTGGTCATATTTGCTGCATATTGTGAAGATTATAAAACGGAACAAATGGTCTCCTTTGGGTCACACCATGAAGATTATAGCTTCTCAGCATGGTCATAGTTGGGTTTAGCTCATGAAGATTATAATTTCGTATTGCTCATGTTTGATATATGCCATGTTGATTTAGAGGCTTATAAAAAGTTTCTCATATTTGGTTTATACCATGAAGATCGTCACTGTTAAACGGTGATCATAATTGTTCTACGTTCTAGATAAAATCCAGAAGGGCTGCAGAGGAAAAACCCAAGTAGTTTTATTGCCATATTTTAAAATATTATAATCTCTCATGCTCAGAGCATCAGTACGGACATAAGTTCATCCTCTGTAATTTCATGTCCATTGTTAGAATATGATATATTTTATCTCATGCTCAGAGCATCATTATTGGATAACATGATTGGTTCCTCTGAAACTTGCTTCTTTTTGGCTTCTACGTGGAGGAGGCCAGCTCTGCTAGTGGTTGATATCATCCAGGCAGATGATTCTCTTCATCATCAGTGAAGTATTATAGGATCTGCCACCGGAAACTCTGGAGGAACCCCCTTCTGGCTTGTGGGATTTTGAAAATATTACATTCAACAAACGTATCACAGGCTAACTTCTTCATACTCTTTTCCCAAACCCAGAAATGATCCTCAGAAAATTATCTTCGAAGACCAAGCTTGCATAGAGTTCGCCACTCAGAGGAAATGAAAACCTAAATCCAGACATACCTTACTTTAAAAGTAGAAGTCTCTCCTTTGCTGATTTTAATCTAGACTATATCTCTTAATACTATGGATAGTGACAATAACATTGTGACCTGTGTATACCATTCTGGTCATTCTGAGATTCTTAAGTTCCTCTTATGAAGGAGGCATGTGCTTGGAAGCACCTTGTCTGCCATCCACTATGTGGGTGGAAGGCCAGAAGACAAGCATAATCAAAAATCTACTCTTAAGGAGGTAGCAGAAATGCTCCCCGGACCCTTAAGACATAGGACAGTCCCTGGAAAAATGTAAAACATGTTTTCTCATCCTTCTCATTGACATTCACTTTTGTTTGACATTTACATGAAGATGATGATATTCATGTCAATGAGTTTGAAATCGACAGGAGGAGAAATGGGAAAGCTGATGCAAAAACGCAAATCGGGAGGAGGCAATCGATATCGGGTTTTACTTTTGGATCATGAGAAACACACTGAATCTCGAGGTGAGTTACTCACATATTTTGAGGTTTTCATGGCAACTTTATTATTATTATGCCTCAATGATAATCACGTCTTTATAGAAAATGAATTCAAGACCTCATTATTAGAAGGTAGAAAGTTCAATATATATCGTGTAGAATTGGCAAATTCTTGATTTGTGAGCTCTTGGAGTTTATGAAGATGAAACTGGAAAATAGATGTTCTTTTGCAAATACGAAGAACCTTTTCTAGAGCACTGATTTGTAGCTCAGTCCTTGGCTCTGTGTGCACAATTCTCATGATCAACCCATAGACTACCACGCATATCAAGGAGAGCCGTAAATTTAAGAGTGTAGGAATAACATAGAGAGATGTGCACAAGGGTTACTTACCCTTTACATGCCTATAAATTCTTTGAACCCATGATACAAAAATATTGTATTCTGATTTAGCAAACCAATACCCGAAAATGCTTAAGCATACTGCCTGTTGAGATGGGGAACTCATCAAGCCTCATCCTCTTGGGCCAGCGTGCAGCCATTCTTTCTTTAACATCTTTATTTCTCAAATCTACAAGTGTATCCCCCTTGTCACCTGCATCTTAAGTTTGTCTTGGTTTGAAACAGAGGTCTATGTCCACACTCTAGGGCACGCCCAGATTAGCTGATAGTGAAGAAAATGTAGGTATAGTGCCATGAAATGTGCACAAGTGTATCTAGTGAGCCCTTTATATCCTGATAAACTCTATGATGTACAGACTAGCCCTTTTCATATAATCGAAGAAACTGTAGGAATAATGAACAGAGATGTATACACAATTGTTGTAATCCTGTTAAGTGCAAGGTTTATCTATGCCAGATGATATCATCAAAGGTCGTCTAACCTAATACTCAGAAATATTTCTAGCCAGATATTGATAAATGTAGTTATGCATATTGCTCGTAACAATTTATTTGCATCATCGTTCTTTCTTGATCCATTCGAATTGTGCAGTTACATCTGCACTTCCAAAGGCGGTGCCCACCATAACAGTTGATGAAGCAAGAAAATGTTTCTTTGTCTCTCGAGAGAAGGGAGTTGGAATTGTGACAGTCACAGTGAAGGTATGTTGTTATGTGTGTGCATGCAGTCTATAGCATAATGCTATATAATTTTGAGATACCAATGGTTAGTTACACAATTTCATGGTGCAGGAACATGCAGAATTCTATGCCCAAATGATGGCCCGTAGTGGTCTACGATCTGGAATTGAACCTGATGCTGATACAATGTAAAATTTATGGTTTTGATTGGTTGATCAAGGCTGTGTATACATTCATTGAGATATTTATAGTTGGGTCTGAGAAATCTGAGTGCAATGCCAGATATATGTAATAGGGCCTATGATGGCCTATAAGATATAGTACACCCAGAAGTTTTGACATCTTTATATACTTTGTGATTTTTGAGAAGAGGCTTGGCAAAGCACATCAATCTTGATTATGTTAAACCTTGACTACGGGACTCGGGAGAACCAAACAAGCACACTTGAGTTGCATATAATATACATGCATGTGAATCAAAATCAGTCATCTGGAGAAATCTGCACCCTCACATTGCATACCCTGGAAATTCAATAGTAACGGCTTATGAGATATAATAATGTGCTCAGAAGTTTTTATGGTGTCATATACTTTCTTTTACAATATTTTGAGAAGAGTCTTGGCGAAGCACATCAATCTTGATTATCTTAAGCTTTAGCTATTAGAGATACATTTGCATGTGTAGGAGCAACATCCAAACAAACACACTCACATTGCATATCATATATGTACATTCTTAAGAAATAACATCAGACATATGGGGAAATCTCTACCCACACATTCCATAAAATTAATAAGAGACTAGTCAAAGCACATTAATAATGATCTCTTGAACCACAAGTAAAGTTGTTTTTACACATTTGGGTTGCAATATAATGCAAGCATGAAATATAAGAAATGATTCCAAGATTAGGATCAATGCATGTTGATTATGCAAGCATGCATGGAAGCATAAACATATTTATTGTGCATTACATTAATACTTTTGCTTCACCATTGGAAATTAGACAATGCATAGCTATCTGATTGTTGGATGCATGTGAAAAAGGCTGGCTACCCGCAACAACGCTGAGTTTAATTGCACTTAATAGAGAGGACTAAATCACAATTTTCTACTCCATTTTTAAGGAGATAATAATGGGAACCTAAGGTTGGTGACCCTTTTAGAATATTGGGAAGTATTTAGCCAAGGTTAGTCTAATTCAAGCACAAGTCTTTATAGATTGTTGCTCTTCCTATGCAAAGGAAACACCCACATAGAATAATGAATGGCATGCTTGCCCATGGAATGAAATATCAAATCCCTCAATCAACTCCTTAGAAGTTGAATGGCAACACAATTTCAAGTTCAAAAGATAGATACTATGGAAATCTCATGTTGTTGGAAAGGTGATTAAGGTCCCATTGATAGAAAAATGAGTTTAGGTGTAAGAGAAGACTATTGACTCAATAAAAGGAGTTAAAGACCACAAACGTGGACAAGAATACACCATCCATGGCATGAATGACAACAAAAAATGCATCGAGATCGTTATTGAAATGACACTTAAGATAATGCACAAAAAGACAATATTTGGGTTGTTATTGAAGAACAGTTGTCATGATGCGTTCAATTCCCCAATTTATAACCCTTCCTAATTTCGCAGACAAGTGCATATATGGTGTGTGAGGCATGAGGGCTTCATGAGATGGGAAAAGCATAAAGCATATGAGTAGAGACCTTGAGAAGACCTCTCAAACTTACTAAGGAGGTTCCTGCCAGGTGTTAAATGCAGATGCTGATTTGTGATAGGAAATGCATGTGAGACATGTGTAAGTTTTGCTTTTGATGTAATCCTGAAGAGATAATGGCACAACTATTTTACACATTAACATACATATATAAGGACTAAGTAAGGGTAGAGAAGAGACATACAGAAGCAGCAGCAGAAAAGAAACAAGAGGAAACAGGGGAGGAATCATGCAGAGTGTGAAAGAGAAGATGAGCAATGTGGGAGCCAAGGTGCAGGAGAAGGTAGAGGAAGGCAAAGCTTCAGCACAAGAGAAGGTAAAGATTAGATTCATTTCCTTTATACATTTCCTTGAAGGAAGGACTGTGATCGTGATGGTTAATCCTTGATGGTGATTAGCAATCCTAAATCACAATTAGCATTGCTTAATTGTGAAAGTAGGAGGTTTTGGCATTTGTGAAGTACTCTTTTAACATTACTCCAGACTCCTTGATCATGATTAGCAATCCTCGTGGTCATGGTTAGCAATCCTTAAATACAATGGTATATTAGCAATCCTTAATAGGTATGTATGTTTTGTGGTTGTTAGCAATCCTTAAATACAATGGTATATATGTTTTGTGGTTGTTAGCAATCCTTAAATACAATGGTATATATGTTTTGTGGTTGTTTTGTGGTTGTTAGCTGTTTTGTGGTTGTTTTTTTAAGTATGAGAAGATGATTAGCAATCCTTAATAGGTATGTATGTTTTGTGGTTGTTTTCAAGTATGAGAAGATGACGGCCCACGACAAAGCTGAGAAGAAGATGGCTCACGAGAAGAAGGAAGCTCGGCAGGACGAAGCGAAGCTCATGGAGCATGAGAAGAGGGCGGAGAATGCGGCCCAAACGGCGGCCCATTCACATGGACACCACCACCTCGGGCACCACGAGGGGCCACCGGGAACGGGAACGGGTGCGCAAACATTTGCGCACTCGGAGCAAGGGGCCATTTCGCACCCCGTCACACCTGGCACCACCAACTTGCATAGCTCCAACCCTCCGACTTCTCACACTAACTATGTGAACACACCCCATCCCATGAGCACCGCCACCACTCCCAATTATCCACCCAAGTCTTAAAAAAAAAGAGTTTCCCGATTTGATTTTCTAATATTTTGCTAATGGATGCACACCCTTGTTGATATGTTTAAAAAAAATCTCTCATTTAGCTAGTGTTGTTTGATGCACTCTTGTATATATTGTCTTTTTTTCCCCCATGACTTATATTTGGTGGGATACTTATCAAATTAATGGTATTATCATGTTTCTTATTTTTTTGTCCAAATATACTATCTATGAAAGAAGGTTGTGCAATCTAGTGGATCTCAATTACAAGATCGAAGTTTGGTTGAGAGTTTTCTTTACTTACACAATGTCTTGATTACAGTTTTCAAGTAGTTGTGGGCTTCTTATTATCAAATTAATGTTATTATCAGAGTTTTGTCCAAAGATATTATCTATGAAAGAAGGTTGTGTAATCTAGTGTATCTAAATCCAGTGTGAATCTAAGATGCAATGTATACAATTCCTTCCATCAAACTTGTGCCATGCATGGATTATTGCTCGAACCATTTACTCAAAGGATCATGGACTTGTTGAAAGAGTATGGGTTCTTGGAGTTGTTTCAAGAGGTGTAAATGCCCAATGATAAAAAGTGACATGCACAAGATTTGCATAAGATTTGCACCGTGTGAGTTTTGGTCATGCAAATATATTTTCTAAGAGGGTTTCTCGTTTATAAATCTAGAGATAGGAAGATCCAATTGGGATTATGCCTTAAAGTTGCTTTTTCCAACCAAATTAGTGCGATTGAAACTACCACAATGAATGGAAGCTATGACCATGATAGTCAATGTACAAACTAATATGTAATGAATGTAAAGGTTATTTGCTTAAGTGCTATGGATTTTGATGTGTGGGTTAGTGTAAGGTGGTGGAGCATCACACATTTTTCTTATATTAGTTGCAAACTTGCAAGCAATGTTGTAATTGAAGTACGTGAATCAAGTCCACAACAATATGTAGAATGCTTCGATATGAGTATTTCAATGCTTGTAATACAACAAACACGACATGACAAGAAGGCATGGGAAAAGTACCAGGATACCCCTAGAAGTTCGTCTATTTACCATTTACCAGAATGCCCTGTAAGTTTCAAATTTACCAAACTACCCCTATGTCTAAAAAATTACACTTTATAAAGTAATTATACACTTAAATCTATAAGCCCTATTTACGAAAGATGGAAGAAATGGACTCGAACTAACTAAGTCCTATTTATCAAATATTTGAGTGTATAATTATTTTATAAAGTGTAATTTTTTGGACATAGGGGTAGTTTGATAAATTTGGAACTTCCAGGGGCATTTTGGTAAATAGACGAACTTCCAAGGGTATCCTGGTACTTTTCCCTATAAAAAATGGGTTGCTTGTACCATCCAATCCTTATTCGACAAGATTCTCGGTCATCAGTGTTGGTTTGCCCCTATTGCTTCCTAAAGCCTAGATGCTTCACTGATTAATCGATTCGTGCCAATTTACCACCTTTCAATTCAATTTGATTCAAAACGTCATGTCTTCAACAAGAAGAAACTCCAACCCATACATACTTCAAGCTAAAACATGGTATAGTCTTGAAGGGGTTCCCAAATGCATGCCAATTGCCAAAGGCAAGTCTTTTTTTTGGGTCCTTTCAAGGATAGGAACCATCTCCAATGCCTTTGAATTAACTATCCATACAACCAAATGGTGACATATGTGCGAGTCCATGACTGATTGACTGATTTGGCTAGCATATGTGCAAGTCCATTACTGGCTAGCTGAGCACTCTGAAAAGCGCTCCACTCTATATCAATCACATTTCCAAGAGAATCAGTACAAATGCTTTGTCTTTCTTTGCACATGCGATCGAAGGCGCACTTCTATCCCATACATCTCAGATTCATTCTTGGCTTATTAAGTACAAACGATGCGAATAATACCCATCGAGGAGTATACACACAAACACACACACACACCTCAGGAGGTCTCGAGGTCAAATCCGGGGATCTCCATTTGTTGCGACAAGAGGATTAAGTGTGTGAAGGGATTTTGATTATTATTAATAATAAGGCTTTCTTCACTCATAGCTGAAGCCGAGGGGCACAGAATGAACGTCTCAGCAGCTATGGCGACCATCGCGCAATTCTACTCTGTTCCTTCCTCCTCTTCCTTTTCTTCTTCTCCTTCAAATCACCCCGTGAATCAAGTGAGTTCAGGATTATACTACATAAGCATTTGTTCTCTAGACTAATTTTTCCTGTCTCAATTCGCTATTCACAAAAGAACCATTTCCAGGGTTTCTTGATGGTGAAATCTAGAAAGAGCACGCTCAAAGGAGCTCCTTTAACATCACTATACGGTCTTTCGTTCTCTGTTGTCGCTCATTCGTCACAGCAAGACATAAGGTCAACTACTAAGGTATGCAGAGCATGCTATATTGTGAGGATAGATAATGTTGCAATTTCATTCATCCTGGATATAGACAATGCTATTGACTTATCTGTCCATGAAATTGATAGTTTTACTACGTTATCCATATTGGAAACAGAAAGTGATTCTGCAATCTAATCCATCTTGTAAATAGACAATTCTACAATCTTATCTACTTCCAAAAGAGATCGGATTGTAGTTTTGTCCGTCTTTGAAATATATTAATTTACAAGTCTATACATATTTGAATGCTGTTACAGGAAGGGGAGAATATGGATATGCCTACAATTTCAGTTTCAGTGTCAGTTGTATCATCCATTTCATCAATCCCTTCTGAAGATTGGGACCTTTGTGCAGTTGAATCTGTTGGGGAAGATTCACTTAATCCTTTTCTTATGCACGCATTTTTATCAAGTTTGGAGGATAGTTCATCGGTGACAACCGTAAGATGTTTCCCATTGTCTTCTGTATCCTTAAAGAAAACACAAGGAAGATTATTCTCTTTGAGATCATTAAATCAGAAGTTAACTACCACTTGCCTTGTATTTTCTTTGTTAAAACCATTCATATTTCGACATTGAGATCGTTGAACTGAAACTTATTGACCACTTTGCACATTCTTTTGTGTGAAAGACATTCATATTTTGACTTTATAATAATTAAACCAACAGTTAACTATCATTTTTTCTTATAAAATAGCTTTACCATCATTAATTTTATATCCTAAATTATTGTGCAGAAAAAAGGATGGGCCCCTCAACATTTGGTGGCAAGAGATGATGCTGGTACCATTCTGGGAGTTGTGCCTCTCTATCTTAAAAAGTTAGTATGTTCTCAAATAATAGTGTCTTATTTGTGCGTGGATTGCTTTATGGATGATTATTGTTACACATGATAAGAAGATTTTTTTCAACTTCTCTTGTCTAGTGAACGAACCTCCATGAGGTTTATTCTGCATTTCTTCCTTATTTGTACATGAAATGGCATTTTGGCAAATAATATTACACCTCGACATGAGAGGATTTCTTCAGCATTATTCTGATTAATGAGTGAACTTATGGGGAGAGTTCTGCATTTATCTTTCGTTCTATTTATGGCATCTGCATTTTTTCTCCATGAGCAAGTTGCATAGATGTCTTCAATAGTGTTTGGTTAAATAGAAGAATTCAGAAAATTTAAATGAAAGTGTATATAGACATTTACTAGTATTTTATGAGAGTATTCTTCAACTGATGTTTATGCAGTCATTCTTATGGAGAGTATGTGTTTGATCACGCTTGGGCCAATGCTTTTCATCACTTTGGTGGATCCTATTACCCAAAATTGCAGAGTTGTGTGCCATTCACCCCTGTGACAGGTCCCCGGATACTTCTTCGTAATCATCCATTAAGGGATACTGTGGCTGATGGAATATTGCAATCAATGCAAGAGCTTGCACACCAAGTAAGTTTTGTTTACTCATGTTGGGTTACCCTTTTGATGTTTCAAATTGGGATTATAATGCGCAATTGTATATGTTATCAGTTCAAGGTATCATCCTTGCATGTTACTTTTCCAACAGAAGAGCAATGGAAAAAGATGGGTGATGCTGGATTTCTTCAAAGAGTTGGGATGCAGTATCATTGGCTTAACCATGATTACAAAAGGTGTGGTTAAAATTTTGGATTTAAACTTTGTATTTGTTGATCAGAAAGTTCATGCTTTAGAGGCAACAACAGGTATGCCCTCATAATGATACTCACTAGTAAAGTTGAGTGCCTACAGTGAGTATGTGTGTGCCACAATATTACAAGTTTGGATTTGACAAATTGATCTTATTGCAACTGCATTTCCACAAACTTTGTGCTACTAACTTTGAGTTGATGGTGTGACTTTCCAGTTTTGATGATTTTCTTATGGACTTGAAACAAAGTAAAAGAAAAACAATTCGACAAGAACGCAAAAAGGTGATAATCTTGTATGTTTGGGGTTTTAATTGCGACTTCTGAATATTTATTGACATCGGACGTTTTAGAATTCTAATCCTGGAAATATTTTCAAGGTGCAAGCCCAAGGTATAAGTTTCAAGCGATTGCGTGGAGCTGAAATAATGGTATGTTTTAGGATCAACATTGCTCTCATGTAGTTTGTTATTGTTTCAAAGTATGACTGTGAAGTTTGCTTGTGTTTTCTTTAAAGCAAAATCAGGAATTTCGCTGAAGTAAGCCTCTTCGCATATGAAATAGAAAACGAAACTGACTTCCCCAAATTACATATCTATGCCAAATGTGCTGTAATCTCATACATAGTCACAATTGAGGCTGAACACAAGCTCAAAGTTAACTAAATTTTATTCCTACAATTGTTGAAGCAAGAGATGCGGATTTAGAAGAGACACATACCATGTCTTTAAATTTGTTAGAAAAACCGTGTTCTACAACTTGTTCAGGGTTTAGAAGTAGATATTATGAGAACCAAACGTTTATATCTATAAATTTGGTGGATCTCCGTCCACAAGTAGTGTGAGGGCTTAGAGGAGACGTTGCAAGGACCGAAGTATTAGAAATTGGATCCAGATGGATTTGATGTATTTGGATAAAACTAATCTTTTTTCAGCCTTAGTATAGTTTTGAACTTATGATTGTTTACATCTGGTATATCATCTCTGAAGTCATCAATAATTCATTGGAAGAGCTCCTTCCCGCGTGTTCCATTGAGAAATTTCACGAAGGTGGCAGAAAGGTGCAGACAATAATGTGTTGAGAATAGTTTGTGTTGAATTAGAGAAGTTTGTGTTTTTTTAGAAACTTTAGGCGTTAATCATGATGATGTTAGGCTGGTGGGATCCACATATGCTACTAATAAAGGTTGGGAACTGGGCCATACATCGTAACTTTTAACTGATTGTATGAGATTCTACCAAGATTGCTATATCTATTTCAAAAATGTGAAGTATTTAAATACTTGAGAAGCGGTTTTTGGTTGTCTACACATGTGTTGTGTATGTCCCATTTCATTAGCTTATGCATGGTAATTAAAAGATAACTAACAGCTTTGAGACGTTATTTTTGTAGCTGTGGAAACCCATGTTTCAGGAACCGCGTGGTGGCTCTAGATAATAAATAGCATCTGGATTGTGTAGTGATGTTGCAGTCTCAGTTTTTTATGCAATTTTAAACATTTCCTGATTATCTGGATTTGTCACATGATTTAGTCCGTTTTCAATTTTATTGGGAGCTCTATGAAGTTGGCTTTAGCGATTTGGTGTAAAATTGTAAAGATGCATGTCATAGATAATGTTGATCATGGACCACTTGTCTATGGCCTAGAGGAGGCAGGATCTGTTGTATTTCTTTCTGAATGAAAATTGATTACAGGCACATCATTGGGATTCATTTTACAACTTCTATCGGAATACAACTGATAACAAGTATGTCATTTGCCTCCTTGAAAATGTTTTGAGGTCAAAATAACCACAATGATTTATGTTCATAGTTGCATGAAATGGTTGTTTCCTGCTTGGGAAGTGATCTGGTTGTTTCATGCAGCCAATTATTTTTTAAAATCTGCCTTAAAACTAAAATTTTCGTGGGATGAAAGTTTCTTTTTACTTGTTTTATCATGCTGTTTCAGGGAATATATATATTTATATATGTATGTATGTATGTATGTGTGTGTGTGTGTATGTGTGTGTGTATGTATGTATGCATCTGTATCTGTATATATGTGTGTGTGTGGTATGTATGTATGTATGTATGTATGTATATATGTATAAACACACATTTATTTATCTATTTGACAGTGTCCAAATGGAATTAAAGTGCATGTGGTTCATGCATGTATATTGCATAGATAGCTCATGGTTATATATTTTTCAATACTAGATAAAATAATAATAATTTGGTGCTTCCATTTTGTTGGCAGTTTTGGAAACATACAGAGGCGTTTCTGCCATGCATATAAATCTTAGAATAAAAGTCTGTTGTTTTTTGTTTTGTCTCCGCTTCGGGAAACTTACAACCACAATTCTTCCACAGTTTGAGTTTGTATTTAGTATCACTAAACATGTCACCAGTAACTTTACTCTCATGTGGATATTTCAACCAAAATCTTATATTACTCTTGAATTCCACAGCATTAGAGGTTGAGCATAACTTAATTTAGAGTAACTATCTAGTGTTTAACTAGGTTAAACCAAACCTAGTTAAGGCAGGTACTGGGGTTAGAGCATTTGCGGTTATATAAGAAACTCATTGGGTCAGTAATGATTCCTTGTGTTCTCATGCTTCATTGTCCAGCTGTACGGTTTGGCTGATCAAGCCTAATGTTCTTATCAGCCTCTTTACCTTCAACGGAAGCTAAAACATTCCTCATTTTATGTTTTTACAAACTCGTAATTTTTTCTTTGGCTGTTGAGATTCACATTCAGAGTTTAATATGTCCTTTTTGTCTTTTATGAGGCACCTCTCCTCATTGCTATGCCATTTCATGAACGATGCATTTCTTCTTTTGTGTTGGGGCTGTACCCTACCGGCAAGCCATGTTTTTTTATTTATCCCTGCATCAGGGTTCAATGTCATCTGGTCCACCAATATACTATATGAAATTGTGGAACGTGGCCTTCTCCATCTTACGACCTTGCCAACTTAGCTATATTTCTCTGTCACGAGTGACAGTTTTTTTCTGTTTGGTTCAAAATGTAGTTTTTCTTTGTCTGAATAGGAGCTTGGTTGTTGCCAGTTGGAAGTGGTAACTCCCAATCGATGGCTTACAGTTCAATGTTTTGAACCACAAGGTCATTAACCTCTCTTTGAGATCTGTAGTTTGATCAATGTTATTCTATGTTCTTTACAGATGGGGTCAGGCATACTTGACGAGAGAGTTCTTCCACATGCTAGGTTCTCGAATGGGCGACCGTGTCTTACTCATCATGGCTGAGGAGCAAGATCAAGACATTGCTGGAGCATTAAACTTAATAGGAGGGGATACACTTTTTGGTCGGTTATGGGGATGCCATCCAGATACATATTATCCAAATCTTCATTTTGAAACTTGCTATTATCAGGTCAATAGTGTAATAATTCAGTGCTCCCTAATTCATCGCCTCCAATTTGTAGCCATCCTTTAAAGTTACACTTTTGATCTAATGGTAGGCTATTGATGCTGCCATTGAATGGAAATTGAAGAAAGTAGAAGCTGGTGCCCAAGGAGAACATAAAATTCAGCGAGGCTATATGCCTACTGCAACGTATAGCTCACATTACTTCACCAATAGCACGTTCAAAGAAGCTGTTAGAAATTTCCTGAAAGAAGAATCATCACAGGTAACAACAATCCACATTCAAAAGGAGATACAGCCAAATTTCTTTTCAGCATGTTTTAAAGGACCACTTTATGGAATTGCAGGTGAATTTTGCTATGGATATTCTCGCAGATTCTGGTCCCTTTAAGGAGCAGCAAGCCTCTCAACAAAGCTGACATTGTTTGAAGAAAATGTACATAAATTTAATTCTCTAAAAGGGGAAACCGATTCATAGTACAGATTAGATATTGAAGGACAAAGACTGTGATGTTTAAAATCCAGTGTACAATTTGGCAAGTTCTTCACATTGATATGTTCAAGATTGAGCAAATTTGATGCCTTGTAAATATACACATTTCACAATCTTGTTTAATTAAGCATTATATAATATCAAATTTTCATAAAGTTCATAGGATGGTTTATCACTGGACTAATCGCACCAAATGATCCTTGTTCACCTATTTTCTTCTTTATGTGGACGAGGATCTAATTGATCTAACATTTCTTACATCAATTAAACCTGTCATCCAAGATTGAAATGTAAAGCATCACATAGGCTCGAATGATCTAAAATTGGTTGCTTTCATCCATATAGATCTGTCTTGATAGAATCCTAGTAGTTCACAACAACACGAATCCTCAGAAGGAAAGGTACAATGTATTCCAATCATTGAGCTCTATCATGTACCGTAACATTATCCCAATCAGATATTGGCTTGCATCCAAACCTTTTCAAGGATTCATGGTATGGGATAATTGGTGTTTTGTAGAAATCAATATTTTGCACATTAATATTCTAAAACTAGATACATATAAGTCTCTTACATGGCATTCTCGTGTCAACTTGTAAGTCTATCCCTATATATAGCTATGCTTTATCACGTGTGTGGCCAAGATCAATATATAATCATTTGGAAATTTACCAAAATATCCCTATATGATTATTTGAATTCCTAGAATGTGCCCTAGATAAAAGATCAAGATTATTTATTATATTGCCCTTTTCTCTCTCTTATTTCTCACTATGTTTTCTTCCTTCTCCCTAATCTCTAGAAGTGAAAGGGGAAATAGATGCACTAGCCAAAGATCTAAATTTACGTATTTTGGAAAATGAGGAAGAACAGGAATTTCATAAGACAAATGAATAGACAATTGTGATCAATTGCCTCGGAAGGTTAAGTATGACTTGTGGGGCCAACAATGAGACATTTTCTCATAGCGTGTGTGAAATTGAGTAGTAACAACACTCCCATGTTCAACAATGCTACAAATAGAACGTTGCAATTGAGAAGTGAACATTGTGAAGGTGTGCAAGGATTGAACGGGATTGATGATGTGTGGAAAGCCGACATTACGAAGGGGTTGGGTGGAGCGGGGTGTGTGTGTGTGTGTGTGTGTGTGTGTATGGAGGCGAGACACTCAATCAATTAAACACACGGACTTAAATGAGGTAGATATCGGCATAACCAAACATGAGTCTCGTCTTGCATGTGCCCAAAACAGAGCCAAACTTCGTGGTATTCAATCGCCCAACTCACTAGAGTCCGCCGACTTTCAGCTGCCCGACTTTGGAGAGGTCTGACCGACTAATCTGTAGAAAACTCTAAACTCGGGCGCCCGACCAAATCTAGTCGCCCACTGATACTACTTTTCAAATAAAACCATAAAACCTGTCATTTTTCATAATTTTGAAACGAGATTGTTAGGGTTTTCGGAGGCAAATAAATAAATAAATCAGCCAACCGTCGACGTGCACTTGGAACAACAACCACCTGTTGCTTACTTCCGAGGTATGTATTTGATTTCTTTCTACTTTTTCTGCAAATTTTTAATATTGGAAATGATATATTTCGTGAGAATGGTGAAGAAACTATAAATATGGTTTTATGTGTGAAAATGGTATTGCAAAATCATACACGTGAAACCCTAGTGATATTTGGCATATTTTTGAAGATATTTTAGCTCAAGTTTGAAAAGTAAATTGTAAGTAATCTTCTTCTTTATGTTGATGACATAATCTTCTTCTTTCAATCACACTCATGCTAGTGTACAACATCATTATATGTATGTCCTTGATGGTTTTTTGTTTGAAAAAGGAGGTATAATAAAGTGAACCTAGGAAAGATTATGCTATGATCTTTCAATAAACTTGTGTCATCTCGTTAACAAACTTGTAATTCACAGCCAGTGAAATTGAGTGAGTGTTCGATTTCATGTGGATATAATACAGATATCCACCTCAGGTGCTAGATAATATAGTGTTCCACAAAATGTCTTTCTCTTATTGAATGTGTGAATAGACCATCCTAAATCAGCACTGAAAGATATGTAGTGTACATAGAATATTGAAACTGAGGTAGATATCAAAGATATCACAAAAACATGTGCAATTATCTCCGACATCTATGTCTATACATATACATATACATATACATATGCATCTGTTATATTGAAAATATTATCATGAGACTTTGAAGTATCAAAATCAAACAGATGCAGCCACATGCAATGGAAATACATTATCTTCTTGATGTAAAATGAAAAACATAGGCTTGTGCATCAGATTCAACAAACTATTTTGAATATATTTTGAACACGTGTGTGGCTGCCGGATTTTTGATTATAGGTTTTGCTTGATTGTATAGATGGCTGCCAGGTCGAAATACTTCGAGTGGTTTGGTTGTGAGTGGGGTGACATACATCCTAATGAAGAGAGGTATGCCATGAATACTTTTTGACTGCGAGTGGGGTGAAATAGTGATGCATGTATGCTAACCGATGCATTAGTTACAGGGCTTTTGCAAGAAAACACACTAGAACTTGTACATCTGGTAAGTTTGAGGGTGAACACAACATGGGCCAGCTAATGATGGATTCTGAGCTTCAGTTGGACGCCATATTGGAACATGCAACATCCGAGGAAGATGCTCCTCCAAAAGGTATGTTGACGTAGTTCATTGTAAAGCAACGATAGTTATGTAAATACTGCACGTATATTCTAATGCATATCCACAACAATAGATTTTCAGCTCCTAAACTCACTCTATAGGGGTGGCCAAGATTCACAAGGAAACAAATGTTGGTCATGTAATGTGCTTGAGTCTTGCCGGCAAGAGCAACTATGTTATTGAAAGAAAGTAGACATGGAAGCACACTTACAAAAGATGCATGACATTGATGTTGTACTTCCAAGTAGCAATGGGCACGGTTCGGTTCGGTTTCAAGGAAAAGAAATTGAACCGAACTGAAACCGAACCGTTTATTTAAAACAAAAACCAAACCAAACCGTTTATGAATTCTCAGTATTTAAACCAAACTATTTAAGAAAAAGTTGAAACCAAACCATTTAAAACCAAACCGTTCAGGGAAAAGTTGAAGCCAAATTGAACCATTTAATTAAAATTTTAAACCTAATCATTTAAGTCAAACTAATTAAACATCTAAATAAACAAAAATACATTAAATTAAATAAGCATTTAAGTTAAATTTATTAAATCAATAAAAGAAACTTTAATTGAACCATTAAATTAAATAAACATTTAAGTGAAATTAATTAAATCAATAAAAAACCATTAATTAAACCATGAAATCAATAAACTATTAAGGTAAACAAAAAGTTAACCAAAAACCTTTAAACCTATAAACCTGAGTTTTAGAACCGAACCGAACCGAAACCAAACAGTTTATCGAAAATCCAAACCATACAATTTTTTTGGAACCAATAAACCGTTAAACCATGGCTACAGTTCAGTTTGGTTTGAGCTGAAACGGTGCCCATTGCTACTTCCGAGAGGGCTAGGATAGAGGAGCAGGGTACTCTAGGGACATTCTTCAATAACTATGAGCGCCAAAGGTCGCTAAAGCGTTTCATGGACCCCAAGATAAAGTACCATCGAAATCGGAAATTACACATCCGGAAGTTGAAGATAAGGGTGATGTCAAAGTTCCAGTCCACTCTTGTTGAACTACAAGGCGGTGCCGAATCAGATTTCGTGGCGAGATTTATTGCTAACGAGATGGCAATCTACGACTCAAGAAAGGAAGAGCGGATGGAGATGTTGAAGAATAAGATTGCAGCTGACTTCGATTCTTATGTAAGTATGAAACTTTTATATGCTTGTTTATATGTGACATAAAATGTTTGGCGGTAGTACATAAGATGTGTTTAATTCAAATCTTTGTAGTATAAGAAGGCTGGGATATCAACTGAAGATGGTGGTGTCTCAACCGATGGTGGCACATCCCATTACCCATCCGATGAGACACCACCACCTAGATGGAGAAGGGCCAAAATACAAGTTAGATGGAAAGAGGTGGAACTGGTGACGTGTGAGGAGATAACTTCAGATTCTGAAGACTTAGCACCGGATGTGGCAACTGTGAACATTGGGTCAGGCAAAGCAATCAGATCATGGATCAAGACACCATACAAACAGTTTGCCAAGTATTTGCAGTGTGTTTTAAGTTTTGCAACTTCAACGGATGTGTGGCTCGATCCAACTTGCTTTTTTTATTAGAAACAGGTAACAGTTGGCATGCCAAAGGCTCGATCTCGCCATTTTCGTGGATGAGTCGGATCTTCGAACGATGTGCCAAGTGGGAGAAATGGTATCCACATGGACCATGAGCTTATTCACCATGTGGATGGAGTGCACGCTGCCCCAAGATAGTCAATCCACATTGGGTGCAACTGCAGAAACAAACTTCCAAGGTGGAGAACATCCTTGGATGTGTGTCCGAGTGCGATTTCGTCTTCATACCGACATTGGTATCAGGCCATTGGGTGTTGTGGACAAAGATGCACCACAGTCCAACCGGTTTAGATGCTACTAAGATGACCAACACAGTAGTCTTCTGTGATCCACTCAATAACGAGGTGACTGGCACCTTAAAGAGTCTTGCGGATATTGCGATGGAGGGTTGATATCACGTATTGCACATCCCAACACAGCCAAATGGTTGGGATTGTGGTTATTATGTGCTGAACTATATACAGATGTTGGTAGAGGAGTTCATTCAGGGACTCACTTCGAGTGATTTTGTAAGTATCATTTAATTTGGATTTCAGCTTGGATTTTGGGAGTATCTTGGCCCTTATATGTATTGGATTGCAGGGCACAGAGAATTGGTTCGAACTCGAAGATGTGCAACTCCTTTGGATTAGTATGGCGAAGTGGGCACGAAGGGTTTTAGGTTTTCCATATTTGTGATCTGTCCCATTTTGTATGTTTTATATCTTCAATGTATTACCTTAGAAAGAATCATTTTGTATATTGGTTGCGAGCCATACATCGTATTCAAGTGTCCATTTTGTATGTTGGTTGCTAGTTGTACCTTGTATTCAGAATCGTTTTGTATATTGGTTGCCCCCCATACATTGTATATCAATTATACATATTAATGGAAACCTTTTTTATGATCGTTTCATATTCAATGTGTTTTATGATTGTATCAAATTTCTTTCAATGGCAAGATTGACCGATTCATTTATGATTGACACATCTTTGGTATATGATCGACACATATTCGAACAATCTTGGGCATATAGAATATTTGGTTTTCATCGTAACCAAAACCCTAGTAACATATTATTATTCCAATCTTCAGTATATTGCACATTTTGTTTATGACCGACACTATGATCGACACATCTTCGGACAATCTTTGGGTGATGATCGTAACCCATTCATCGTAACCCATTCTTTCAATCTTGAGATTTTTGCACATTGTCTTTATGATCGTAAAATCTTTGGACATCCTCAGTTGCCCGACTCAATTAATTATTTGCCAAATTGTCAACCGCCAATCGCGTTGTCGTGAAGAAAACCGTCCCTTAGCGTAATCGGTGCATAGCGCGCGTGAACCGGCTCTTCACACGTGCGCGCCCTTTAATGTATATAATAGAGAATTAGGTACAAAGGTATATCCTAGGTAGTTAGATTTGGTAGGTAGGAAGTTAATGAGGGAAACGGCTCCCTTCTTGAAGCTATAAAAGAGAGGGAGACGCGGGGCATTTTTATTTGGGAGGAGGACGAAGTGCTGTCGGACCGAAACCAAACGCTTCTCCTCTGTTCGTTCTCCATCGCTCTTCTCTGTAGGCTTTCGGGAGGCTCGCGCTGCTTCGAGGAACGCCCGTGTGCTTCCGGCAGCACCTCCATCCTATCCCCTTTCGTGCGCAGACGAGCAGGCATCGACATCTTTTCGCCGGCCTGTTCGTTTGTAACCGCTCGCGTGCTCTGTTGTTTATTTGTCATTCATTAATATACAAACATTCGTGTCTCTCTGTCTCTGTGTCCATTCGTGTCTTCTGCGTTGACAAGGCCGTGTCCCTGTGTTTCTTTGCTCATACGTAACCGAGCGTCTCTCTCTTTCTCTTTCCCCTTCTATCACCTGCTCTTTGGTGCAAGACCCCGGTGGTCCCGCCTCGTTTCTCCACGCACGCGCGTAGTAACGCGACAACGTGTAATGATCGTTTTCCAACAAACAAATCAACGGTTCAATTAACGAGCATAATAATCACTTTAATCAAAGATGAATCATTGCTTATCATTGACATCCTTTTTTATCTCTTAGTAATCACATTTTCAATACAGTATATTGACATTTTCAACACAGGCGCAATACATACATACATACATACATACGATGTAGTAGAAATCACATAGATACATACATATGTCATACATGCATACATACATACATACATACAATACATACATATTGTGGTGTCCCTTGGGCATTGCGATTAGGAAGGTTTCGGCAAGTCTGCATCTGCATGTTTTGGACGTCAATGTCCATGGGGGTCGCTCCTTAGTACTGTGCACGCAAGTCGGTCGATGGTGGAGGGGGTCATTGTGGTTGGGAGTCAGATAGCGTACAAGCTTCGATGCGTTGGGCAATGAAGATCGCATCGTTGAAGGTCTTGGGACCTTGGGCCCGGGCACGACGAGTGATGTCAAGGCGCAGACGGGGCGACGGGGCCATAAGAAGAAAAGCTTGACATGCTCGGGCATGGTTGGATCGGCACGAACGAGGAGCTGATTTAGGCGAACACCAAATTGGCCTACTAGTTCGTGTGCTTGTTGTTGCAACGTCTCGAGTTGTTGCAATATCGTTTGGGCCGAATTTTGATGGGCGAAGTTTTGCACGAGGAGATCCTGGAGGATCACCCAGTGCTCTATCACTTCGCTGGCTTGTTGTACGTACCAAGTGGCGGCGACATTTTCGAGCAAGGTGCGAACTTCCAAAGCCTTGCGCTCGTCAGACCATTTGTGGTAACTTGAGATCATCTCAAAGTGATCCAACCATGTTAAGACGTCCTTAGAGGGCAAGCCGGAGAAGGACTTTGGGCGAACCTTGGAATCTGCCCGATCTGGAGACCGATTGTTGGTAGCAGAGAGGAAGGAGAGCATAGCTTGGTTCGTGTGGCTGATTTGAAGCATGACATTGGAGAGGACTTGTAGGAGTTGCTCCATTTGGAAGGGGGTGGCCGCTCAGGAGGTTGCGGGAACTTAGATTGCATAGGGGTATCGACTTCGACGGCGACAGGAGGGAATTGGGACGCCATGAACGAGATTATAGTGGCTAAAATTTTACTCCGCTTCTCCACCAATTATGTGAAATGCACATAAATGGAATCCAAACCAGCTTGCTTAGCTTCTTACTTCCTATTCAATTTATAGTCGTACAAAGGTACCCATTTGGGTTGGCTTTACTTAGCTACAAGGGTATGCTAAAAGGGTGGCTCAACGGAACACATGTACACCATAGCATGAAGGCATGCATGCTAAACAAGGGTATGCTAAAAGGGGCACAAAGGAACACATGCACACCCAACATGAAGGCATGCACTTGCATCCAAGGGACACCACAATATGTATGTATGTATTGTAATTTGTATGCATGTATTATGTATGTATGTATTGGGAATTTAGTGAAGATTTCTACTACCACTTTACTAAACTTGTATGTATTGTAATTCGTATGCATGTATGCATGCATGTATGTATTGGGAATTTAGTGAAGATTTCTACTACCACTTTACTAAACTTGTATGTATTGTAATTTGTATGCATGTATGTATGTATGTATTGGGAATTTAGTGAAGATTTGTACTACCACTTTACTAAACTTGTATGTATTGTAATTTGTATGCATGTATGTATTGGGAATTTAGTGAAGATTTGTACTACCACTTTACTAAACTTCACTTGCAAGCTACATCATGATTCATAGGTTATGTATGTATGCATATCCAAAGACTGAATGAAGAGTAAAGAGAGGGCTGCTGCATTTCCCTGCTGAGAGTTGCAGAAGCACATTCAGAAGTAGAAAACAGACGAAGAAGGAGCCGAAGTAGAAGATTCATGGACATCTTCCCGCTTCTGATCTCTGTCGCCATCCCTGTGAGCCTGGGATTTATTGGATCTTTATTCAGCAGTGGGGGAGAGAGCGGTAAAATGCCTTCGATACTCTTTCTCATTCATTGTTTCCTTCCTTCCTTTCTTTCTTTCCATCCCTCTCTTTCTTTCCTTAGCGAGAGGAGGTACCTCTTACATGGTTCTCATGGATGGATCGCTGTTTTGTCCTCTTACGTGTTTCTCAAGTTATTGTATGGGTATCATAGATCGATCAGAATTTCTAAGTATGGCCCTCATGGATCGATCAAAATGCTGTATTGCTCTCATATACGTATAAAATTGTGGCTGCTGAATTCTCTTCATTTCTTTGCTGAGTTTTGATGAGAAAGAAATAGTTTGCAGACTGGTACAAGAAGCTCAGAAAGCCTTCATGGACACCACCGGTAAGCTTATGTGTGAATGTGCATAACGTGATACAAGAGTGTTTAACGAGGCTATATATGTATAAATCTCTTTTCTTCTGATAGAACTGGGCCTTTCCTGTCGTTTGGACCATCCTATTCATTTTGATGGGAGTTTCTTCTTGGTTAGTTTGGCTTCGTGGAGGTTAGTTTTCGTCATACATTTTTTATTTGCTCTCAAAATGTATATAAAAAAATCACGAAATGGTTGTTGGGAACAAATTCTGTAGGGCTAATAATTAGTGTATGTGAATAATTAGTTTTTTTCTATACTACATGCAGACTGTCATAAATGAGACATCAAGATTGAATATTGAATTTACTTGAAAACATTAACCTTTCTATGATTTCAAAAAAATACCCTGAAGGTATACTGAAAAATACCCTGAACATCAAATATCCTTAATATTGCATAACACTGCTTCATTTATGTATAAGCAAATGCATTAACTGTTTATACTGCATGAATGCTAGTATTCTTTTGTCTGGAGCGTGTGCTTTAATCAGGAATTGGTCTTTTTATCATATCCATCCATTATGGCTATAACGTGATTATATCAAAATGATTCTGCAATCCCATTGAAATATCATCAAAATCTAATTAATATCTTACTTCTTCAACACAGGGTTTAAGGAGCAAACCTTACCCCTTACAGTATATGCCATACAGGTATTAATTTATTTTTCAAATTTACTTAGCAGTCTTCGAGTAACGTTTGTTCGAGCGTTGTATGTAGCATAGCATTGCCTCAGAGAATGTGAATTTTGAATGTTTTTTTTGTAAAGCCTAGAGAATATATGATGTCTATAATTGCTAAGGTCACATGTTAACTATGGTGGTTGCTCTAATCTACATGAAGTTCGTTGTATCATGCATTAACTTAATCTCTTGTACTATGCTACTTTCACAGTAGTTGTTTCATGTTGCAGGTAACTTGCAAACAAAAGACTAGAAAGTAATGCATGGCAGTATAAGTTGAATGTAATATCTTGCTATTTACTTGTTTTTTTTACTGTCTTGATGCAGCTGATTTTAAATTTCTTTTGGACTCCAATATTTTTTGGTCTTCATCTGCTTGTAAGTATGAAGTGTGTAATGATACGTTTGGGAGTAAACTGTTATATATTTTAATGATGAATGTTGCAATCCAGAGCACATTGTGGATGAGATATCAAAATGTTTTGAGAGAAAAAATGTGAAGAAGTATTATGTCTTGTGGTCAAATGCAGGGAACAGCACTCGTGGAGATCATAATGCTTTGGTCAGCTGTTGCGGCAACAATGTATCTCTTTTGGCCTGTCAATACACTTGCAACTTACCTGCTTGTACCATACTTGGGCTGGTGTGTATTTCTCTTTCTGAATTCCAGTTTTAACTCAGATTTCGTATGTGAACAGTAAACACCAGGTAGTAGACATGTTTCTATATCACAGATGTGCATTCAAATGGATATTTCTTTCTTTGCAATTGGCATATGGGTGCGTTGACTATGAGAAGTCTCTCTCTTTCCTTTCCAAAGTATCCAATGATACTCAAAGTGATAAAGCCACCCATGACTCTGGTTGTAAACAAAGCCCTGAGAGAGGGCGCCCAGGTGGCTGTAGCTCAGTCAGGTAGCAAACAAGACAGTGGTTTATTCATAGAGACAATGGTTATAGTTAGTTGAGTAATAAACAAGACTACGAGCGAGGATGTAGGTCAATTGAATTTTTTGAGAAACAAGGCTGTGTTAACATCTTTAATGAGCCAAAATGATCTGTAAGACAAAACATGAGGTTACATCTTACTATGTTTGAGAACGATAAACTAAATTATATACAACTAAGCATATGGTACTAAAGAACCTATATATCTTATAACTTACGATTCTAAACTTCGATACACTAAAACTTGCCTTCGAAAAATCTCCAACATGGGCCACTCTAATATGGAGAGATCACCAAAGCGAGAGAAAGATATATTGTTGTCTGTTAGTAGCTGAAATCAGCCTATCTGACAAATCATGATTACAAATAAGGGTAGCTTGTGTTTATCCATACTGAAAAAATAGAAGCTCTAGGTTTCCAAAAGATTGATGATAAGGATTTTAATGCATGATGTAGCCTGTAGCTTTACTATGAGTAGTCAAAATCATTGAGATAAATCATGATTACAAATATGGGTGAATAAAAGCTCGAGGTTTCCTGAAGATCCATGATAAAAGCTCTAGGTTTCCTCAACGCATGAGTGGTTTGCATGAAAAAATGATGACGTACTGGTGAGCAAGGATCTCCATATCTAGTGTTGGTGTGACCCATTGGTATCCATTGTTGGCTGCATCACTTTGCTCGCACATTGGTGACTCCTTGGCATATTGTCAGTGTAGTTGCAGGCTAATAGAAGAAGTCAGTTTGTCGATTTAGTTGCAGTGATGTGTGATTGTCTGTGTGTGGTGCGCTAATATAAGGGCTGATTCCGTCCCTAAGCTTCAAATGCTCAAGCAATCCTTGGCCAAGTGATGGAGGTCACCTTTCTTCATCATGTGTCAAAGGTTGGTGTCAAAGGTTGGTGTCAAAGAGTATGGCATACTTCTCTCTGATGTGCTTGGAAGCTGCACATGAAATGTTCCTCACTCTCCATCTCCTATTCACATAATATACAAACTCTATCCTCCCTAGCTATGCAAAGTGCTTGTGCTGCTTCGATCTATTGTTCTGAGTTGGCCTATTGCTTTGCGATGCACTATGGGGCATGTATCTACATGCACTATCCATCTGGAATAATGCTTCTACCATCCTAGGGCTGCGGCCAATTCAGGTTGGATGATTTAATGTGGGCTTGAGGGTCTGCTTTGTATCATCTGTGACATCATCATTAGTGGATGTTCAATTTGTGTGCACATGTTAATGGGCAGACTTGGAGCCCATATGGTGTAACCATGGTGTCAAATGACTATATTTTGGTATGAGGTTCCTAGAAGTGTCTCTGGTGGCATTATTGTTCTAGCATGCCCATGGAGAAACCTCCATATCTCTACTTCAGATTGATGGTGCTTCTGATGGCCTTTGATAGTCCCATTGGACACCTAACTTGTCCCAATGCTTATTCCTTTAACAAATCACCCACATCATGAAGGAGGGAATGCATGGAGTTCTATAAGAGACATTCCCTTGGTACAATATCAGAGGACTTTGTGAAAATCCACAAAGCGGCATACAAACTAAATCCTGTGTTTGATCCTGTGTTTGATCCATAAGCGATGTTACAGGATGTGGTTGGTGGTAAGGGTGCCTAAATCCTTCCTAACTGGTGGCTGATATCTCTTTGTCCTCAACACAAGTGTTGGTTCGGCTTCAAGCACTGCGTCACAAAGTTTGAAAACTATGGCCAATCCTAATGGTATGCTAGTTCCTTGGTTGGAGTGGTTCCCTTTCTGATGGATAGGCACAATTGTGTGCATGGCTCACGTGTGAGGAAGGCCCTATTGAATAAGCCTGTGACGATAGGGGCAAGTATGATTGCTGCATATATGACATGTTCACCGTGTAGTCTTGTGGTAAGGGGGTTCGTGAGGGACATGATACAAGTTTTCTGCATAAGAATGCCATAGCTGATGCTTTCAACCCCTACATTCCACAGTGGGGCATTTAGTGAAGTAGGTAGGTAGTGAGATTTGAATCCCAGTGCATGAACGTACCTGCAACAGGTCTTATGCAGAAAAGCGAACACTTTTATATAATATCGAAATTCACATTTTTGACATTTTCTTATAACAGGCTGACAGTGGCTACATCCCTCAACTTTTACATCTGGGCCAACAATGGCACTTCTACTGCTACGAAGAAAAGCTCTTGAAATCCAGCTGAACCAACCTCGATGTGTAAGAAAAGCTCTTGAGATCAACCTCGATATGTAAGAACGAGCAAATCAAATCTAATATTCTATGTCATGTAATTATTGAGGTTTCTATTTAGATATTGTAAGCTAAACTCCCTTGTACAGATGCTTATCAAGGTTGAACTAGATGGAACTATTGATTGATGCAGAATAATGGGTGTAGTGGAAGTCTAAAGAATAATAAAACTTCTAGTTTTGTACTTAAAGATACATTATTTATGGTCATTGGGGAAGATCTTATTTGGTTTTGTGAGCATCTGGTGACATGATCTGGAATATCATTTTGATAATTATTCATCAAAGTGCAAACTAGATGTTTCTTCGTACCATTTTAAATTGCAGCTGTGAGTGAATTCATTTAACATCATGCATATCCACAAATTTGGAAAACACTCAATTAGGCTAGGGATTCAAAATTCTTCTGCATGATCAGTTTATCGAACAGAATGAGTGTGTATTGTAAACCATACTAGTTACAAGATTAACCCCATAAAACAAATGGATTAGCAGAGTATCTTACCATATCTAAGTGAATGTTGAAGGGGAGTTTAATGCTTCATCTCTAATTATCGACACACTTTCTAGTTTCAATATATAATGTATATGTATGAGAAAGATTATGTATTAGTGATGTACATTATATATATTGGTGATTTATCAATGCCCATGGAGAACTAACATGAGCCATGGGATGATGGATGCAAAGTAGTTTACCCTAGCCAAGGGGAGACATAGATTCTTATGCTTTTGCCTTTTGCTTTTGCCAAGGGTAGTACAATGACAAAAAAACTCATTAGAGCAAAGCTAGGATTGACATTATAATTTGAATATTAGCATGAATTGTCATATATTCAATATTGCTCAAGCATCAAATATTGTTCTCATAAGCTTTAAACAAACTTTTTATTTACTACTTCCAACCTAAACTTTTAAAAACCTAGCACAATAATCTCCTTTTAATATGGCTAAATGCAGTTGAAAAAGATAAATTAGAAAAGTTGTTAACTACCATTGGTATGTTACAATTAGATCACTTTGCATCCACATGTTCATATGTCATCATTTTCAATATCATGTTATGCCTTTTCTGCCACCAAAATTAATAACCTAGGGTTATTTGATGAAATAAGGAAATATGAGTGCTTTTTACATGGCCTACTGAAATAGGTGAGCTTTTGCATTACATACATTTTTAACATCTTGTTAGCTCAAGCTATGTAAAACGTTTTGCATAAAGTGCTATGTCTTTGTTTGTAATTTATTGTAAAACATATTATGTAATTTTTTGGGGGGTCTATAGATTTCCAAGTATATTAGCAATATTAGTCATAACAAAGTTTTATTTCATATGGCGATTTTATGAATGAAATGGCAACAATTGAGATTGCACTCTTAATTAACATTAGGGTTATATTTAGTTCCACAAATCAAGTCTACAAAGAGTAAGAGTTCACTATTAGAAATTTGTGGAATTATCCTCTAGAAAGAAGAGAGCCAAGAGTTACGTATAATATGCTAAAATGAAGAGAATTTATAGTTTATGATATTGGTGACAAATGTTGGGAGATGTTTAAGTTTACAATGTGTGAGTCAAACATGAAGCTTTCAAATCTTCCTAAATATATCCAAGAGATGTGGCCAAATGATTTGAAGTTTACAATATGCAAAAATATTATCATAGCTCATGCACCAAGGAGCATATCACAACTACCAAGTACAACACACAATCACGACGTTCAAATGAAAGAAACAAGGAGTGTCTTCTCAAGATTTTACATATAAGATTTCTATGAATTAAATTTTGACCATATTCAATTAAGACATTTGAGGGGCCACCAATACAACCAATATAATAATAATGCTTGCATCCACTAGCAAAGTACCGTGGCAACATATGCAAGTTGCTATCAATGTCTTTAAACATTTTAACCCTTGAGTTGTCGAAAATGTATCAGGGTCAAACCAATGAAATTGTATCCAATAGAGCCAAAACTTGGCATGCATGATTGCAACCTAGAATGATAAAGAGTCTTTCAAGAGGAGTGCAACCTTGAAACCTTTCATGGGAGACTGGAAACCCACAACGCTAAACATTGCATGCCAATAAGGCGAGCTCATGAATCCATGAGCAATGAGATGCCAACTCTTCCGGACACAGCAAGTAAGTTGTTGTTAATTTCATAGAACAACGGTGGTACATGCAAAAGAGGTTGGATTGTCTTTCAAGAAAGAGAGATAGAGAGAGTAAGAAAGTGTCTGAACCTATGTATATGATGCATAATAAATGGGAAGCAAGCCTTTGTCTAACTAAGGGTCTATGGAACCCTTTCATATGCATAGTGCCTCTCTATGAGCTATAGACATCAACCCTATAGTTATTTTCATACTTTAGAACCCTATAGCTATTTTCATAATTTAAAACCCTATATACACAAACCCTATTTTCATATATACATAAAATGTTAAAACCTCTTTCCACATTAGGTAACTCTTTGTCTATGGGAGCCTTCCATATGCATGTCTTGTCTGTACATATATGCTAAATATATATATATACATATGTATGTATGTATGTATGTATGTACACAAAGTGTGTACCTTTTTTCTACATTAGGTAACCTTTGAACATCACTAAAAGGTTCACATTTTTGAGGTTTTGAATTTACTTCTTTTTGTCTTTTTTTGTTAGTTAGATTTCAGGCTATGGAAACTTCATGAAGACGGTAGAGTCAGAGCCCATGTGAGCAATCTTTTCTTTTTTTCTTTTTTCTTTTCTTTTTCTGTTATGAGATAAGTCTCGCTGGATCCATCCTTATCTGAGATTTTATTAATTGAGTATGAAGCGTTCAGCGAAGAAAGAACTCACAAGTAGTTTTCATTTTGCCTTCTTCTTTATACTTTCCTATTTGAGAATTAATTGGATTTGTTTTCATGTCAAGAAATAAGGAAACCCATTGGGAGTTTTAGTTTTTCTCCTGCAGATTTCATCCTTCAATGAAAGAAAATTGAACGCTTTTTTCAATTGAACTCAAGTCTAATTCTTCTCTTTGCTTTCAAAGGACCCATAATTTTAGAGAAATTGATTTGGTTTTTCTATGAAACCATTGATGCTTCCCTTTACTTTCAAATGACCCATCTCTTAGATTTCATCCTAATTGTAGAGAAATTGAGTGTTTTTCAATGAAATCATCGATGCGTCTCCTTGCTTTCAAAGGACCCACCCATGTCATAGATTTCAGTCTTGTCTGAGAGAAATTGATGGTTTTTCCAATACACATCCCGTCAATGTTTTTTTGCTTTCAAAAAACCTCTCTCTTAGATTATGTCCGTCTATGAGAGTGATCGAATGTTTTTCCAATGCTTTTCTTTGCCTTCTAAGGATCCATCTCTTTTAAATTCCATCCTTTCCCTGAGAGAAGTCGAAAGTCTTTTCAATGAACTCCTGGATGCTTTTCTTGGCTTTGAAAGTACCCATGTCATAGAATCGAAGGATTAGATTATATGATGTTGAAGGGGAGTCAAGCAGGAGAAGGAGAAGAAGATGAGGAAGAAGAAGAAGAAGAAGAAGAAGAAGACAGATATTCTTCCATAGAAGGAAGCTTAAACAAAGAAGCCATAAATGCATTACATTCTTCTAAAGAAAGATTGGCTAGGCAAGCTTTAGCTGCAACTGGAGGTAAGTCTAACCTCAAAGCTACTAAATGGCTCCTCGAAAGAAGAAATGATCGTGGTGATCATATTGGATTACATATGAAAGAAGAAGGGGCTGTTTCTGTGCTACAGAGAGGGAGTTCGCTACCTTGGTCAAAAGGCGGCGGCAGTCTCTTGGAGAGTCTTAATGCGCCTCATTGGAGAGGAGATATGGAAGAATCTCCTCATCTTCAACTACAGCTAGAAGAGCAAGAGTGTGTTAAGACATCTGTAACAGCCTCATGTTCGCCCGAGGATGAAGAAGAAATCGATAAAATCATGGCTTCTGCATCAAAACACCACAAGTCGGCATTGAGGGGCCTAACTGAGATCTATTCCTTGCAAGATGGAAGAGGAAACCTTAGCAGGGAATGGCAGGATGAGGTGGCTGGCTTTGGGCTTCCAGACATATCCTCATGCTTGCAAGGTAAAAGAGACATCTTGCAAGATGGAAGAAACATAAAGAGGAAGTGGCAGGATGAAGTGATTGAAATTGGGCAGGTGGACATATCCTCTTCAACCTTGCATGGTAGAGGGAAAAACCCGATAAGGAATTGGCAGAATAAGGCCGTTGACACTGAGCGGGTGTCCACTGGCATTGGATTAAACCTGATGTCACAACTTTCAATGAAGAGTATCGCACCTCTCGCTGAAAGGATGAGGCCGAATTCAATTTCGGAAATTCTTGGCCAAGATCACTTGCTTGGACCTCATTGCATTCTAAGGTCTCTTCTAGAATCTGGTGAAAGCTTGCCTTGCATCATATTCAGAGGCCCTTCGGGAACAGGAAAAAGCTCTCTTGCTAGGCTCATTGCTCGCAATGCTTCATTTAGATTTATAGTGCTTCATGAAAAGCCTCCTAGTTTGGAGGTACAAGAGATTCTAGATGAGGCTAAGCAAGCAATGAAATCCGGTCGAAGGACTGTCTTGTTTGTGGAGAGGTTGAGTGCATTCAGTAAATTCCTTCAAGAACAATTACTTCCTGCTATCAAAGAAGGATATCTTGTCTTTATTGGGGCTACTACAACAAAAAGTCCGTCCACAGAGCTCATCTCGAGCTTATTACATAAGTGCAAGATTTTCACACTCAAGAAACTACAATATGACGATCTTTGTAGCATAATGCAAAGAGCAATATCAGATGTTGAGAGGGGCGTACGTGTGTCAGTGGGTGATGTTCCAGGCCTAGAAGTTTTGGCTATCAAGGATGAAGCCATTCATTTTCTTGCAACAGCAGCCACTGGTGATGCGCGTGTAGCTCTGAATGCATTAGAAGATTCTATACGTATAGCTCTACAGAATTGGAAGGAAATGCAAGGGCTCAAGTTCAATGGAAAACAAACTGAATCGAAAATAGAGGTTAGTCATGGAGATAGGGTGGGAAACTTGAGTACTGTCAAGCATGATGCTCTTCATAATGTACTAGAGCATCTAAAAGGATATTTTCAGTTTAGCCAAGAGGAGTATGCCAAGCCATTTAAGAAAATCACAGGAGGGAAGGTCACATATGGTGCATACAGGGACAAAAATCTACTTAAATTGAATCTCGATGCCAACAAGAAAGGTGCATTTGTTGGAAGCACAACCACAGTTTCAGATTTTCGAGAGCGAGTTTTTGGTTATCGTGGTGATTCTCATTCAGCAAATAGTTCTCACTTAGACATTCAGAGCACTATGGTGGTCACCATAGAAGATGCAAAGGAAGCTTTTCAATGGCAACAGCATGAGGGTAAGGAAAAGAGTTGGGAAGAAGAGAATGATGAGGATCTCATTTCAGCTATGTTGCAGGCCATGAAGGGGGGGCACAGTAATGCCGCTGTCTATTGGTTTTCAAGAGCATTCGAGACCGTAGAGAACCCCCTTAGAAGAATAATGATAGCCCTAACCAAATTTGCTAGTGAGGAAGTAGGTATGGCTGATCCTCAAGCACTCGTACAAGCAATTTCATGCCATCAAGCTTGTGAATTGATGCGTGGTGAGGATTGCTCTTCATATTTGATTCAATGTGTGGTTTATTTATCAATGGCTCCAAAATCAAATGCATTGCCTCATGCTTTTCGATTGGCTCAAAGGGTGATTCGAGGTTTAAATGAGCCTGTCAACAGACCTATGCATCTTAGATCTTCTTCCTCTAGTGGGCACATGATGACAAGAGAGTCACACTACCTTCAGGATTCACTGAAGGACTTCACTTTTGTTAGGTTACGATGAGGTAAATAGCTTGTGTATGTAATACAGTTCATGGACATGCAAAAATGAATTTAAAGAAAAAAAAGAAATGGGATGATATGTGCCTGTTCCAAGTAACATTCCAGAGAATTGACTCTCTTCTTTCCATCATTTCTAGAAAAGGCTGTTCAAATGGAAATTGAGTATCATATGAAACCTTCAAAAGATGAATTCTGCTGGCCAAAGTATTCTATCATTTCTTCAAAGGCGCTACTTTGTATCTGCCATAGTTAACAAATTTCATCTTTGTGGGGGAAACAAAACCATGGAATATCATGACGTGATGTTGCAAAGAGCATTTTTTCATGTTCTTTAGCTTTTTTTCTTTTTGTTCTTATATAATACATTTTTGGTGTTTAATAATCTTACATTAGGATTTATCAGAACTTTTGTAACAGTAAGGTAACAATAAGGCCATTATTGTTTACAGAATTTGTGGTATGGCTTCTCATAGTCTTGTGTATTGCTTATTGGATTACCCAAGAGAAATATGTAATGCCAATTCCCACATATTCTTGGAAAAATCATGTGGCAAAGGATGGGAAAATACCACGATGTCATAGTTGTTTATATATAGTTAAAAAACAATGTGTACCTGTAAAGTATTGGAATTTACAATTATAATTCAGCAATTATTCTGTCATGATTATTATTCAATTCCTGAAAACAATGTGTAGGTAAGACAAAAAGATTGATACTTCAAATAGTGCTTGACATATAGATATATATACAAGGAAGCCAAGTGGCCTTGCCCTACATCATTCATTGGAAAAAAGTACAAAGCATATACCCACAACTAGATGGAATTCAGCATACGTAAACTTTTTGCTTACTTATTCTCAAGACAGAGCGATGGCCAGATAACCAAATTGTTCACTGTTTACGTTCATTGTTTCTAGACACATACTTTTGTTTGCTCACATCATTTCCTAAAGTGAAGTACTACTTAGAGCCTATGGCATGAATCAACACCACATATTGCCAATGTTTATGAAACCTTGTTTTACTTATTTGAAGCACAATCTACACTAAAGATGGCATCAAGTTTTAGCAAAATCATTTGTCAAATGAAATCGACATGTTTAAATCTCAAAGAGACATAATTTATATATTATTTATTTGTTGCACTAATATGTGGGTTTGTGGTATTGAAGTGTGCATGTTTGCAATATATATGTTTTGAAAAACTCAGGACACGATTGAATACATGCACAATCATCGATTTGCTTTTATACGCAAGTGTTTGTCCATCAGCTGAACAATAATCCATGGTTGTCCATTAGATTTGACATCATTAAGGGATATACTTGCACAAACTTAAGGTTCTGGTTCTCTTCATAAACATCATAAGGGCATGTACTTGTGGCAGATTATGTTTGGTCATCTTTGATAACATTGTTAGGGTCACTTAAGACATGCTTTGGTAGCTCATATTTTACACCTACAGAAAGCAAGAAAGCTGTTTATGCAAAGCTCGGCTTGCTCAACAAAAAGACTTAAAGAGTAGAGAAATAACGGCTAAGGACCTGTTTCATCATAGCATATGGACATATCATCCGAGGAGACAATGATGCCTGCACTATCTATAATAGCCTGTGCTAGTATTAGGTCGGCCTCTATAGCTGCCCGAAGAGCATCCCATATTTCTGCATTACAAGTTTTTTATCAACCATGTGCCATTAGAAATTGCAACATAAGGAAAGAAAGTATGAATGAAGCAAGTTATTCAGAATGCAGAAGATTAAAATGTTTCGCATTTGATGTATTCATGGATTCAACAATTGGATTGAAACAAAGTTTTTATGTGCAGAGAGCCTTATACAGATACACACACAGGATTGAACCTTTGATTTGTAGCACACTGCATCTACTACTAGAACTTAAAGTTTAGCACATCAAATAGAACAAATTTTCTGTGGAGGGTGGTCTATAAAATACTTCTTTTAAATATAAATCTGAAATCACAAATTTTGTATCGAAGCAATAGCAGGAGCATGAGATCAAATTTTTACACCTTTCTGGCCCCCATAGTAAGGAGCAGTATCCCAAAACTCATCACGCATCTGCTTCAATTCTGATGCTGCAATTGGTTCAGGATGTTTCCATCGTTTTGGTTTTGACCACCTCTTTTTGTCACCTATCACAAAACATTAACCATTAATGACCTACTAATGAACTCAAGTGCTTAGTCGAAAGATATACCTCAGGTTATTAAACATAGATGTGTGCGACATAGTCAAAATACAAGAGTATATGTTGAGGTTTAAATTTGCACTACTGTACATGCATCCAATTAACGTGCCTTTACTTTCTCATTTACATATATATTCACTCATTTCCATATAATACTAATGCTTGTATTTTCCACGGACCATATCAAGTCAACAGTTAATACAATTCTGATCAAATATGTATAAAAGCTTTAAGCCTAGAAACTGCCTATAACAGAATCTGCTTGAGGGTAGACACATCAGCTAGTGTTTTACCCTGATTGAACCCATCTAAAAGCACATCGTTACTTTTCCGACATCACATTAACAATTCACTATTTTTCAGACTCGGATAGGTAACAAAAACATATGAGTGGATCTTGATTTTCCCTAGCACGTTCTTTACATCCTCAACTAACTCAGTTGAGTTACGATTGTAGCACTTGGTCCTTACAAAATCCATCTGCCATTACCTCAGGTTACCTCTTGCATTACTGAAATGCATTCAGTCTGTGATCATCCTTTCCTTGATTGACTATCTCCAAGGTCAATTCTATTTTCTCAAACCTCCTCTCCATGTTCTGAGAAATACAACTGAAGACAAATAGCAGAAACTTTGAAATCTCCACCACCACCACAAATGAGTTTTGATTTGTTTGTCATGACGGCAGCATCATGGATGAAAAAAAATGGTGTCATCATCGTGTGATAATAAAGAAAGTTTAATAATTGTTTCGCCTTGAACTTGGTGGTAAGCAACATTATCTGGATTCAGAAATGGAATATTTTGAGCTCGACAAATGCACCATCACAACTATACACTGATTTTGCGATAAAAATAAGCAAGATGCCTAAATGTAATACATGTTTGACTTGTGTACATTCTGTGTTGCTTCTTAAGCAGCCAAAGATATGTAGTGCTTGCTCCTAATGCTTTCGACCATTTCAAAATGCAGATAATTCTTCTTTCATCTTGTGGGTATACGCAACTACATCATTCTACAAGCACTCCTTGCTCACCAATATTACTTTTTAAGTTTTAAACCATGATGTATACACATCTACCTCGTGTGCAAGAACCCCTTGCTCATCAATATTACTTTTTAAGTTTTATGGAAGGGGTAATGGTTACCATTCAAAATAGTTCAATTTTAATATTGACATTGTTCCCTTGACTTTCCGTCCAAAACACATAATGAACAAAAACGACCACAGTCAATGAACAGTGCAGTGTATCCCATTGATCAACACAGGCCACTTGATTGTATTGAACATTGTGTTTTCCATCTTCTTTCCCTTGCAATTTTTAAATTCGTACATGAGTCCTATAGCCCCTCTCTATTAGCCAAACATTGGCCATCATACTGCGATAATAAGTCTACGTTCAAACCGAAAATTGTTTTCTTATGAATTAAACTTCTTTCACCTTTATGGCTGTCATGTCTGCCTCCCATTCAAAACTCACTGTTTATATACAGAATTCAAGAGTTCAGAAATGCTTTTAAAACTAAATGTGATATCTATAATTCTTCCACAAATTCTTATGAGTTATTCAAATGTAGAAGGTGGAGATATTGAAGAAGAGGCGGATGGTGAGAATGGGCTCCCCATTATCGAGTTTTTGTTCACAAGAAACATAACTCTTACATGAAACATCCAGTTCTTTGTCGCTCAACTGATGAGCATTGCCTGAGGTGATGAAGGTGGAACAAGATTAGAGAACAATGAAATGGCAGTTACTACATTCAGATAATGAAAGACGAAAAGCTTTATTAATTTCAGGGGATCCAGATCTCATGAAGGCATTCATTAAACTAGGTGGACAAATCTGCACCATTCCTTGGGTAACCTGTAGCCTGCCACATTAGCCAATTGTTGCAAATGGCCACACTTTTTCACCAAACCAACTAATATTGCCCTAATTAATTTTTGAGATGTTTCCTCAAGACAGTGATCATTAGCTATTGGCCTTACCTCTTCTTTTCCCATGTCTATTGCCACACCCTTCCCTGTGTTGAGTACCAAAAAATATGAACAACTTAAAGTTGCAAGTTCTGCTTGATGCACTATGAAACAGTGAAAGCCAGGCTTCGAAACAACTAGAATACATCATATCACATCATTCTTCACTGTAGCAAATGAGGTCCGACCTAAAGGCACAAGAGAGACAACAATTTCGCCTGAAAAGAGCCTGAATTACTCATATTGAGCAGGAAGAGGGTTTATATACAATATTCTGAACTCATAGAATCCATTCTATTCCATATCCATTTCTCAACCTAATTATTAATAATGGAAGGAAAGAAATATGCCACCATGCCACAAAACGTTCTGACTTTATTGGATCCATTTTTTTCAATTGCCAATTTCTTCTCCTCTCAACCACGTATCCATATAAATCGAAAAGAGGTGTAACAAGTAAGCTCCATGCTATAGAATATTCAAAGATTTAAGAATCCTTTTTTCCCCATGCCATAGAACATTCTAAACTTCTAGAATCAACAGCCAATTTCTCCTCCTCTCAGCTACATATTCATATGAATGAGAAGTTTGGTACATATTACACCATTCCAGAATCCATAAGACAATCAAAGATTAAAAAATCTTTTTTCGTTTTTCCCAAATCCATATATTATCTTCTTTACTACATATTTGTATTCAAATGGGAAGAGCTTTCATAAATAAGCCATCACGACATGGACCATTCTAAGCTTAAAGGAACCCAAATATTTTTTCCACAGAAATTTTCCCTTCTCTCGACACAAAATCTAATTTTCATCAAAAATATCTAATCAGGAACATTATAACAAGAATCTGAATGGATGAAAGGAAATATGAATAAATTGACCACACCTTCCTTATCCTTTCTTGTTGATACACAGCATCCCATAAATTCCAGAAAAACGAGGCAGAAAGGCTCAACCTCCAGGGCAGAGGCAGAAAAGCATTTGCGATCAAATGTGATATGATGAAGGAAACGAGTCGATCACGAAGAAGGAGAAGGTGATGATGATGATGATGATGATGATGATGATAATGGGTCTATGAATTTAGACCCTCTCTCTATGTCTGTCTGTCTGTTGCAGGTGCCATGGCGTGGACATGTCCCCGAATAATAGAAGAGATATACGTTTTCACGCGAAACCATCTCTCTGTCTCTCTCTTTCTCCTTCCCTCCTTCAGCTACACCAAGGATATATGTATGTACATATATATATCCATCTCTATATTTGGAGGTGGATATATATATACATATATGTATGTATGTATATATTGTATGTATGTATGTATGTATGTAGGTCCATCTCTATATTTGGAGGTAAGAGGGATTGGGAGTCGGGACTCCACCACACACATGTGGGCGCACGGCAAGCTAAGTCTCGAGGGCCAAACCACCTCTCGCCTTGCCCTCAGACATACGTCTCTAACAAACCAATTGTTGAGGCTCGCTCATGTCCTGTTCTCGCACCCGGCCTGTGCACACACACCTGTACAGGCAAGTGACTGAATCAACCCATCCATTTGCTAAGCCATCCGCCCCTCTGTTTCACTCATGTTTCATTTGCTACTCATGTTGAGGCTTAATGTATCGAGCAAGCGAGTGTTTACACCACCATGATGTGAACGTAGTATTTGGTCAAGATGGTGTTTTGTTCTTCTCTTTCCAAGGTACGTGTATGCAAGTTGTGTAGCTTGTAATGATGTGAAGTCATGGGGGGGGGGGGTGTAGACAATGAGGTTAATGTATATGACAATGAGAGTGAACCATTTGTCTTAGAAACCTATTTGGGGGGTTGCATATAAATAAGATATGTTAAGTATAACATTGGGTCCCAACATATGGAAGGGTATTTTTTGGGGGTTTCACATGTTTTATTCATAGAGAACTTTATATTTAAGGAAGGTTTTAAATAAATAGGCCATGAAAGCACTTGATATTAAGACTACATGTTGGACAACCTTACGATAATGGATATAACCTCGTATTTAAAGAGTACAAAAACACAAGGAGGATATATCAATCATTCATGTTGTTATAGTGTCTTGGAGACCAAACACAAGGAAGGCCTTATGTGGGACTATTTATGCCATACTTAAGCTTATGCACAAGCTTTCATAAGTTCGTAATGGAATATTTGGTTTTTGAAGAAGTTTATTGTATGGACAATGTCATAAGATGTACGAACAATGTTCTCATGATAGGACAATGATATTGCCGAGTGTTGTATACACTCTAATCGATTATCTTTTCTAGGAATTGTAAGAATATGTTCAAGCTCTAAAATATTACAATCTTGAACATACTAATGATCAATGAAGACAACTCCATGCATATCACATGTATGAGTATTGGAAGAGTAGTGCCATAAGTGAAAAATATGAGACTTATACAAAGATTTACGAGTAATAGTTATTGTGGCCAAAGAATATATTAAAGTGTGCGGGCATAACGTTGATGGGTATATCCAAATTATGACATGGAGTAGGTGTGGACATATACATGTGACAAATAGGTGAAAATATACATATAACTATGTTTACCATTTTTATTCCCAAACTCCTTTAACATGGACTATGCATCTTGTATGATGAGGATGATGGTTGGAATCATATTAAAATGAATGTGATATTCATAAAAATATGACATGTTGTTAACTTCATGGTTACTATTCCAAGCTTCAAATTTCTTCGGAGTTGTTTAACTTACAAACCTTAGTATGAACTTACATATATTCACATTCATTTGAAATAACCAATTGAAAAGAGACTCGCAACATTGGTAATTGAAGCGTGTTTTATATGTTGATGAATTTGTTTTGCTTAGAACATGGATATATGCAAATTTGCAATTGATTCAAAGCGTAGATAAATGTGATTATTTAGATTATGGATTATCTACCAGAAAACATCTTACTAGACACAGGCTTATCGATTATGACCTTTTGAAAGCTTCACGAATCAATATGCTTAATGCATCTAGTTACACATGCATATTTTATATGTGGAGGCGAATGTTCATATTCAAAACTACTTTGGTAAACATATATTCTGAAGTAGTTGGCTTAACCACATATTTCAAAAGGGGTTTCTTCTCGTCACAATCATAAATCCACAGTTGTTGAAAATTGCATTATATAATAATAACATAAGAATAATCCTATGACTTTCAGATAAATGCTCCAATCCATCACTATAATAACATGTACATATGCATAAGATATATAACAGGAAATAAAACTAGAAATTACATGGACACACTACTTCGATAAGAAACTTAACTCATCAAACTTCTCAAGCATCTCCATCTCAAGTGCAATATTGATTTCAAACTATTCTCTTAATCTCGTAGATGAAGAAGCCTTCACAAAGTCCATTGGGAGACAAGTTGTTTTTGTGTTTGTGATTAATTCCATCTCTCCCTCATACAAACCCAAAAAAAAACTCATGTGGACCTTAGAACTTGTTCTCCCTACAAGCCAACACAAAGTTATAGTTAAACATGAGTTCTTAGCATCTACCTATGACATTTTTAATAAACACCATGTTTTTTCCTATTATATCTATTATTATGAGCTTGATACAAGACAAATAACTTCAATTACATGAATGACCACAATAGTACTAATTGCAACGTTATTGTAGCACTGCTAATTATTTCTTGAGTAACTTCCTAATCAACGAGTAAAGATATATGTACATGCATCATTTATTACCAGTGAACAATTGAGTTTGTGGAAGCTTGATGATCTCCAAATATGAATTTCAAAGGTCGCAAGGGATGGTATATTGGCATTTAAAAAAAAAAATTGAGATAGCATACATATTACATACAATGATATTTGTTTAAAATATTGAAGATCGTGTAAAGATTCTATATTTCATGATAAAAAGCTTGAAGATGATCCTCTTGCTTTTCACATAAACAGTTATGCACATGTAACTATGCACGTCAACAAGAACCAATTCGAAGCTTGTGAGTAAATTTAATGGCATAGAATATCCATGATCATAATATTGAGATATTACATTGAGCGTGTTAACCTTGATAGCAATGTGTCAATTATTTGTTTATCACCATGACCATGATTTGTTATGTAATTGAGGGTGATAAAATTTTAATGGTATGCAATAGTCAGATAATTTCAAAGTCATATATATTAAGATTCGTGGAGAAAAGGGTTTGAAGGTAGGAAGGACTCATCTCGATGAAAAAAGTACCAAGGATCGAAAAACAACCCTTAACAATCATAATGACTTGGCTCAAGTGGCTAGTTGACAAAAAACATGTCTTCGAAAAACGGTTTTTTTACACGTATATATTTAGAGAGATATTCCTTTCAATTGTGTTATGGATTAACATAAGTAAAGTGGCATGTCATCTCTAATGATCTGGTCGTCTATCACACATCGATTTGTAGCTGAAAACCATCAGCCCTTTTGTCATTGCATACATCCAACGAAATCACGCTCCCTTCAAAAAGGAGTGCTAATGGTAAAAAAAAAAAAACAAAAACAAATAAAAAAACCCCACCAAACCCTTCCAGTATAGAACGCCGAGGGTTTGGCACGAGCATGAAGCTTCCGAGAGATGGGCATCCTAATACAAACAAAACAACGTCTTAGAAAAAAGGAAGCGGGGGGGCAATCGGGGCAGATAGAAACAGAAGAATTATTAGAGAAGAAGCGGGAGATTTAGCAAATCGGTGAAGAACTGTGATATTGTGTTTTGATGGACACCCCCCCCCAACCAAGAAAGCTAAGTGTAAGTTTGTAGACAATAGCAGTCAAGTCAAGTCTGGAAGCCAATGAGGAGGAGAAAGGAAAGGATAAAGAGGGCAATTGTTTTGCTATTTTGGGAAAGTCGCCCAACAAAGGGCAGTTTTGTAATTTTCATAAACCATACCATTTTTAATTAGCCTTTATTTATTTATTTATTTATTCATTTATTTGTTTTGCGTTTCTATTGCTCCCTTTTCCCGTTTTTATTTATGAAACGCAAACGGAAAAAGCAGACACGAAAAAGCAGATAAATCTCTAGCGATAAAAAGGCGACTGACGACGACGACATGCTTCAGTAGGCCTTCTCTGCATGTCTGTGTCAGGATTAGGGTTTGGCATATACAGTGTACGCGGAGAAGAAGACCCGCAGGTTAGGGTTAGGTTTCTCTTGAGTACCTGGTGATCCGGGGCTTTGTTTATTCAAAACCTGCGATTTACGGTTAGGGTTTGTTGCAGACCGGCGAGATAGACCTAGATTAAGTTAAGGTTAAGGATCAGGAGTAGGGTTAGGGTTGGTATTTGTGCTGAAAGAGTTTTTGGGATCCATCAAAAGTAGATCCATAAATAGGTTACGGTTTTAGGGACAGATCTAGATTTGGGTTAGGATTTGCACAGAAGACCTGTGCTTTGATCCATCATCAAAATATCCGAATTAAGGTTTGGTTCAGGGTCTATTTCGCAGGGAGTTTCAGAATCTGGGTTCAGAGTTGGCTTCGCAGGCCTAGATTTATATTAAAGAAACAGAGTAAAATCATGGGAGGAGGTTTTCGTGTCCTTCATCTCGTCCGTCCATTCCTATCTGTTCTTCCTGAGGTTCAGACAGCAGATCGAAGAATTCCCTTCCGCGAGAAGGTGTTATATACAGTTGTCTCACTCTTTGTGTTCCTTGTATGTAGCCAACTTCCTCTCTATGGGATACATTCGGCCACAGGATCAGACCCTTTTTATTGGATGCGTGTGATTCTTGCATCTAATCGAGGTACCCTTATGGAGCTCGGCATCACTCCAATTGTTACCTCAGGCCTCGTTATGCAACTCCTTGCAGGGTCGAAGATCATTGAGGTCGATAACAATGTCAGGGAGGACCGCGCCCTTTTGTAAGCCTTTCAAACTATGCCATGCTTATGTCATTGGATGGAAATTTGTGTATAGTTTCATCTCCTTATTCTTTGTTGCAGAGATGGGTAATAAATTGTTTTGTGTACATGGAAATTGTCAATGAATTTGTGGGAAAAAACTTTGTTTGTATGGTAGTTGTCAATGAATTCACTGGAAAAGTTTCTGTTTGTGTACATGTGGGAAAATATTGTTCTCCCACACAATAATTGTGAATGGATTTGTCTTTTTTCATATTTGTGAGGATGGATAAAGACGATTTTTGCATATATGGTAATTATGACTAGGTGTGTAAAACCATTTGTTGTACATGGCGATTGTGAATTTATTGTTATTGGGAATGCATGTATCATTCTTCTAGTGTATAAATTTTGTACTCATGGTTCAATGCTATATTTATTTCTCACAGAAATGGTGCTCAAAAGCTTTTAGGTGTTATGATCACCATTGGTGAGGCTGTTGCCTATGTGCTTTCTGGAATGTATGGAGATGTGAGAGATCTGGGTGCTGGCAATGCAATACTAATAATAATTCAGTTATTTTTTGCTGGCATAATTGTCATTTGTCTGGATGAGCTTTTGCAAAAGGGCTATGGATTGGGTTCAGGCATCTCCTTGTTTATTGCAACAAATATTTGGTAAGCTTAATCGCACATAGTACATTTAAACAATGGAAACTGTGATTAAAGCACTCAACAAATTTCAAATTTTATTTATTTATTTTTGTTTCTGCTTCTGAATTTTCTTCTCATTCAATCTGCCTAAAGAAAAATTCAATATACTTTAAAGTGAAAACAAATACAATTTTTATGATTTAGCATTTTGAGTGGTTTTAACCCAATCTGATGGTTTTTCTGCACACTTTTGACAGTGAAAACATCATTTGGAAGGCGTTTAGTCCAACAACAATCAACAGTGGTAGGGGTGCTGAGTTTGAAGGAGCAGTCATAGCCTTATTTCACCTGTTGATAACACGAACAAACAAAGTTGGAGCTCTTAGAGAAGCATTTTACCGACAAAACCTTCCAAATGTCACAAATCTGCTAGCTACTGTGCTTGTTTTCCTTATTGTTATTTACTTTCAAGGCTTCCGAGTCGTTCTTCCTGTTCGATCAAAAAATGCCCGTGGTCAACAAGGTTCCTATCCTATTAAGCTTTTTTATACTTCCAACATGCCAATCATCTTGCAATCAGCTTTGGTCTCAAACCTTTACTTTATCTCACAGGTAAAATCATTTAGGGGAATTCTACCTAAATACCCTTATAATTTTTTGAAATACTGAAAATACATTCTCTCTATAATCTCTACAGTTTTTCTTTCTCCCTCTACAATTTCTCTAAGGGGAGATAAGAAAGAGAGAGCAATTGTAGGGATGGAAATGAGAGAGAAATTGTAGGAATGGAGATGTGAGAGAGAGATTGTAGATACAGAAATTGTAAAGAGAGAACTTTGAAAATAATACTAGGCGTGTTTTTGAGAATATTGACAAAAATGAGGGGTGTTTTGATAAGTTTCAATGAACTTCAGTTAATCAATGCTGTATTCTTTCCACTTTGTTTGTGCAAATTATGTTCTCGATTTTATTGTAACATTGTTGTTTTATACTACAGCTTCTCTTCAAGAAATATAGCAACAACATTCTTGTGAATCTACTTGGAAAGTGGAAAGAATCCGAGTACTCTTCAAGTGGTCAGCTTATCCCTGTTGGGGGTCTAGTATATTACATCACGCCTCCGTCAAGGTACTACATTTAGTTGCCATGTTTTTCAGTAATTGTATCCATTTGGTGAAATATTTAGGTTGATTAACCTGTGATTGGTACATAATGCCAGACTACTTATCAAATGTGATATGTTTTTGCAGTTTGGCTGATATGGCGGCCAATCCATTTCATGCTCTGTTTTATCTAATCTTCATGCTTTCAGCATGTGCATTATTTTCAAAGACATGGATCGAAGTCTCTGGTTCGTCGGCTCGAGATGTTGCAAAACAACTGAAGGTAGTTATATGAGATACATACACAATAAGTATGATGCATTTTAGAAATTCTAATTTAAATAGGAAACTCTTGATGGCAGGGCAGAATGACAAATTTCTTTTGTTAAAAGTGATACCATAATAGTCATGTTATCATTAATGCATGCATGCTTTGTGAAACCTGCGTATGTTTAGTAAATTTCTCATCATTTCTAGAGAAAAGGGAAAATCATCTATTTTTGGGTAAATTTTCACAAACGTCATAAAGTTTGACTATGTTTTATTGGTGTAAAGTTGAGCTTTCTTTCTGGTATATTATTGAAAGCTTATGTAGATGTGCAATATGGGAGCAAATATATGATTTATTTTGAAGTATGAGTGGATTGCCTTTGTGTTGACTGTTATTTTTTGTTGTTTTTGTAGGAACAACAAATGGTGATGCCGGGACATAGAGAATCAAACCTGCAGAAAGAACTTAATCGATATATTCCTACGGCTGCAGCATTTGGTGGCATGTGTATTGGTGCTCTAACTGTTGTAGCAGATTTCATGGGTGCCATTGGATCAGGCACTGGGATACTACTGGCAGTTACCATTATCTATCAGTATTTTGAGACATTTGAGAAAGAAAGAGCTAGTGAACTTGGTTTCTTTGGTTTCTAGCCTTGTTTTCCCTTTTTGGTGTAAACACACCTTTTCCATATCTCCTTATTCTGTTGTATTGCTTAGGAAACAACATGCCCAAGGTTGGAAAATTTGAAGCAAAAAAGCGTGAACAGTTTTGTAGGAAATTTGAAGCTAGAAAAATCTGTGATTCTGTGTTTTTAATACAGTGAAAAATTGAGTTTTGTATTAATCAATTTGAGTTAATACGAAATATTTGTTCAGATGCAATCTTGATGATGACTTAACTAAAATCAATTCATTGTTGATGCTAAATGTGGTCACATGGGCTTTGTGGCCTCTGCCTCGTTCAATTAATTCTTATGACTGTAAGCGGAATTCTTTTTTTAATTCAAGTTTATGTACCTTTTCTAACCTGATCAAAGTAAAAGTAAGCTGTAATTAATGCTTCTGTGTATGTATGGTTGGTAATCTTGGGGCTGTATTTCAATGTCTAAAGAAGTCTTTCTTTGTTAATTGATGATGTGATTTCAATGCTTTTGATTTTTTTTAATCAAAATAAATGTCTTGCCATCAGTTGATGGTGTGTTTTCAACGCATTTGATTGCTCCAATCAAAATGTCTTACCATTGGGTTCGTTTATTTTTTCTTTGATGTTTTGGTTATTTGATCAATGTAGCGGATATATGTGCGCGTGGTTGATTGTTGAATCAGAGTTGATTGGTTGTCTGATCAGTATATTCACTATATATGCTTTAGGTGATTGATTGCTGATTGGTCGATGACTTGATGATTTCTGTTTCTACAGATTTCTGAACATGCGAAAGTGATGTTTTATCATCATGTTTAATTGTTAAATTGCCCACTCATTGTTTTCCACACTTCTGATTGTGTTTTACACCACAAAGTCTTGCCACGAAGGTGTGCCATGGAAGGCATTTCGAATGTTTTGATCAAAAGTCACTTCGTTTTGATGATTCTCAAACTTTTGTGGATGCTGGATTCATGTGTGATTCCTGAAGTTTGCAATGATTTTACATGCATGATTGTTTTGCGAGTTCATTAACTGTATCTCATAGAGATTTCCATATTGTAACAAACCTAGATTTGTAACAAGAAGCCCTTCTTTCTATTAGGAAGCCATTTTTTGCATATGCTATAGTTGTAGGCTATGCCATTGGGTTGTTGTGGGGTGTTCTTTTGCTTATTGAAAACTAGGAGAAGTTTCGGTCATTCTTTTATCTTTTCGATATCCAACTAATTCAGATCTTGAAATATTATTTTTCTTGGATATGGCTTTCAAGCATTCATTGACAAAGCCCCTACCTACAAAGAAAAATACCCTCGTTATTTCTTTATTTTCCTTGAAGTGTTCTAATGTTATAAAATGTAAAATGTTTATGCTTTGCTTTGATTCATTATGCTTCGGAAAGAAGCTTGGGTTAACGCTGATATAAGACAATCTATTAAGCTTGATGAATCAATATTTGAAATGGGCACGAATCTGACATGGAATTGTATACAATACGAGTCTTAGTAGTACAAATAGAACAATGATTAATGAGGAGCATGTGTTGTTGTACATCTTTCTAAATGTACACTATCTTGATAATAACTGGAGTTGTAAATGGATTTCCATTGGTAAAATATGTGATCTCAAAAGGAATAATGAGCAGATAGATAAATAAATAATTGAGTTCCACTATAGTTTCACGCAAGTGATATTGATGTTGTCAAAGGCAAGTGTTGGGAAAGTGTCACGGGTCTAGACTCCAGTAGTGCACATGCTTTCTGAACTTGAACTTGAACCATGGGTGTGATAGATAGAAAATTGTAATGGACCTTTATAAAAATGGTAATGGGGTTAATGGCCCACAGGATTGGTAAAGTGGTGACACCTCTAAAAGGTTGATGTTGAATGGGGCAATTTGCAAGCAAGGGAACAACAATTTTTTTGCATGGAATTCTAATTTCTTGCATGTTGGACGATTTTAGGTGCATTTTTGAGGGGCGCTTAACATTTTCTTTGGGTGCGCAGAATATTACTCCATGCATCATGCGTATGATGTAGGGAAGATAGAGAAAAGGCACAAAAATAAATGGATTAAATGAGCTTTATCATGAAACAAGGAACTCCCCACTAGAACCCACAATCAATCCTTTGCAGAAACTAGCAAAGTGAAAGCGATGGTGCGACCATGTTGGAATGGAAATTGGTTGAAGATATGTCGATATTTTCTTGAAATGCTTGAGTTATATGTTAGAGAACGGGCCAACTTGTGGGTAAATGTGGGCAATGGTAACAAATGGTGATTCAAGAATTTTGTTCAAACGAGGTGAATACATTTTGGGTAGAAATTCATATGTAAAAATGCTGACAATTGTTGATCTTGTTGTAATGGTTTGTACCACTTAGTATTCTCACACAAACGTTAATTTTTTTTGACTTGAATGACCATGAACTTCATAGACTTGAACCTTCAACTAGAACTCCGCGCCACAATATTGCTAGGATCTACCGATGAAAACACAAGCCGACGATAATCTTACAAAAGTTCTAACATGTTTTAACGACAACACCAATGATTCTTCAAATGCTCTAAGGGTTTAGTTCCATCTTTGTGAGCACCCTTCTTTCACACAAATCAGGGAAGATATGGTTACTTGCTCGTGATTATCCATCGTGTGTTTATTTGTTCCCGATGTGTTGTTGCGAGAACATGTAGTAATGGTATCTGAGCCATTTCTCATCTTGGGGCTATTGGCATATTCAATTGGGGGGGCCTTAGTATACATATAATAACAAGTGTTTATGGAATGATTGATACGTATGAACTGAAGGGGGGTTGGTTACAAACAAAACACATAATCATTGGCAAGGAGGAGTGTCTTCTTCTTACCAATCCTAAAAGCAAAAAGCAAAAGGCATAAAAATTCAGCAACGCATTCCAAAAGAATTAGTCCCTCTAAATTAAGAGATCAAAACCAAGAAGCTAAGCTCACTAAACAAAGGGGAGGTTGTGTGTGTATGTATATATATATCTATGTGTGTAGGTAGAGCCTAACTATAATTAGTTAGTATACAAGATTAGGCTAAATTTACATGATTAGCGTGGGGGATTGGTGATGTTTAAGTTACAGTGAATATTCATAAACCCGGGAATTGGATCCACCAAATCTTGATCTCACGGTTGGAGCTACCACTAAAGAGGTACAATCCGGTGGCCGCCCGCGATACTGCGACCATTGTCTTTTGATCATCTTCAATAATCGGATCTCTCGACACTTGGGCTGGTGGGTGGCCCGCGGAAGGAGCATGTGGATATAGTGGCTGGGGGCGGGGCCGGGGCCGGGGCTGAGAATGAGGTGGGGCGGCGGCCGATGGAGGGATAGGGGTGGGCGAACCGGGAGTGTTGGATAGCCAAGTGGCCAAGCATTTCACGGGGCCGGTGTGGCCGTGGAGGACGGCGATGCAAGTGTGTGCCAAGCGATCCTTGGTGGTGGCGGTGGGGCCGGGATTGTGACGGGCGGGATCGTCCCGGCACCAGATACGGATGGTGCGGTCGGCCGAGCCGCTACAAAGGAGCGGGTGGCGGCCGGGACCGGGGGGGACAACGGAGAGGCAGAGCACGGCGTGCCGGTGGCCGCGTAGCGCCCCGGCGACCGACATGTGGCGGTCACTCTCCTCTCTCTCCCACACGAGAATATTGGCACCGGAGACGGAGCCGGATACGGAGCTGGAGACGGAGCCATTGTCGGAAGATGCGGAGTACAAGAGCACGGAGGAGGAGGAGGAGGAGGAGGAGGCGGGGTGATGGGTATGGAGGAGGGCCAGGGCATTGACGCCGGAGCTATGGCCGCCGCCGAGGGTGGCCACTAGGGAGTGGCGGACCTTTCCGGAGGCGAGCGCGGGGCACGCGGCCCACACCTTGATCTGGGCGTCGGCGGAGCCGGAGTATAGCAATCCGTCGGCCTCCTCGGAGACCACCATGGTGTTCACGGCGTCTTCGTGGGCACGGTGCAGGGATTCGATGCACATGAAATCCGAGAGCCTCCACACCTTGATGGTCCTGTCCCACGACGCCGAGTACAGGAACCTGCTGCCTTTCCCCACCGCCAGCGCCGAGATGGCATCGGCGTGCTGGATCCACAGCTTCTTGCTCTCGTTCCGCCGCAGCCGTATGAACCTGGGCGCCCACAGGAAGGCCCGCAGGTAGTTCTCCGCCGTTGGCATGGTGGCCATGAGCTTGAAGAAGTCGTGGAAATCGGCGTGCGGCTGCTTGCGCTGCAGGGACCGGCGCCAGATGCGGATTCGGTGGTCGTGGTGCGCGCTGATGATCTTGTCTCCCACCACCACCATGGATTTCACGGAGCCGTCTGCGGTGCCGAGCCGCCCGAGCCGGTATGCGCAGCAGCCACCGGAGGGCATGCTGGCGATGCTCCACACAGTGATGGTGTTGTTGGAGCTGGATCCTGCATACAGGAAGCCCTCCGCCGCCACCAGTGAGGAAGCACCACGCCCGCCATCGCCACCGCCACTCCCGCCGCCACTTCCGCCGCCGCCGCCGCCGAGCTGCTCATTGTTGACCGTCCCTATGCACTTGATCTTGTAATCTCGGCCATCCATCATGGTGGACACGACACTTCCATGGCCATGGACGCTGGCCACTGGCGCTTCTTTCCTGTTGTTCAGCGCAGGGATGGAGGTCCTGAAGGCGGAGCTGAAGCTTGCGCTATTTAAGACGCTGTTGTTGCTGCTGCTGCTTCCGCTGCCGTAGCTGCTCCTGCCATTGTTATAACTGCCGCCACGGTAATGGCCATAACTGCCGCTACCACCGGAGCCGCCAATTCTCTGATTGCGACTTAGGATCGGAGGCGTGGCAGCGTTAGTATGGCACGGGTCATCATCGGCATGGGCACCGCCATCTGGATCTCCATCATCGCCATCGCCATCGCCATGAGCACGGGTGCTGCCACTGCCGTCACCGTCACCGTCGCCGTCACTGTCACCGTCACCGCCACTGTGACCATCGCCATTGCTATTGCGATTGACAGTGCTGTCGCCATGAGGAGGGCTGCAGATCCGATGAATGGGGGCCTTCACCTGTGTAGCGATTCCATCGCTATTGTTATTACTAAGTGGGGCAGATTCTGGAGCAGGAGCAGGATTATGATGATGACGATGGTGGTGGTGGTGGTGATGGAGTGGGGGAGGGTGAAGGGAATGATGAGATCTGTTGTGGATATGAGCTACTGCTACTGCTACTGCTACTGCTTCTGGTGATGGAGATGGAGATGGAGATGGAGATGGAGATGGAGATGGTGATTGTGATGGTGATGGGAGGGTGTGATGATGATGATGATGAGCAGGCATAATTTCCTGATTCAATGGGAGCTGGAATTAATAAATGGAAGCAGAAGCAGAAGCAGGAAGGAAGGCTTTCTCTCTATATATTTGATCTATATATTCTATAAATTTATAAGTTTATTTAATAAATTTAAACAAAATAAATAATGAAATGGAATTAGATACATAAATATAAAATAAATATAAATAAAATAAGATAGATAATTAAATAATTTATATAGATTATTTTTTATTTTTTATTTCCCTCCCCCCCCCCCCCCCCCCCCCCAAAAAAAATAAACACTACTTCAGATTAGTTAGCAAAAAATATAGATAAATGTTTATTTTTTATTTTTCCAATAAAACAAAACACTACTTCACATTAGTTAGCAAAAATATAGAGAAATTAATAGATAAACAAAATAGGTAAAGACAGAAATATATTAGTCTCAATATTTATGATTGATTATACATATATTATATATATATAATAATTATATAGATAAATAGGTATTTTTATTATGAGCTGGAAGAAACCGAAAGAATTGGGTGGTAGCAGGATTTGAACCCATTTCCTCTTCTTCCTCTTTTTCTTCTTCTTCTTTCCCTTTCCCCCACTTACACCACAAAAATATCTCGCTCTAGTTTATATTATTATATTTTACTATTTTATTGCCTATTTACTTTTATATATATATATTTAATTATTTATGCCTAGTGTGTCTCTATTATCACATAGTGAGTCCCTTCTTCTTCTTTCCAACATTATTCCCATTGGGCGGGGGCCACTACCCCTTTTGCTTTGCTTCACATTCCCACCTTTCCGCGTCCAAACTCTCGTCTCATCTCAGGCCGGCCAAATTTCTTCTTCGAAGACGTCCGAAGACAACAGTAGAATCTATCCATGTCTCCTCTCTCATGGCCATTATCATACAAGTTCGGGAAATCTTCCGCTATTGCCCCGCCCTAGTTCCGTCCCCTTTCACTTGTTTCCGAAAATATCATATTACTATCCATGCCAGCATTCCCAAAAGCAATAAGTTGAAAATCCAAACCATGGGCTCTTTCCTTCTTCTTCTTCGTCTCAAACTCACGTGTCATCATCCCTTAGTCCGTTACGCAACTTAGCATACCTCACATCCACATTTGTCCAAAGAAAGGTCAATCTGGGTTATGATTTCCTTGCTGTATCTTTTGATAGTAGATCAAGGTAGCAATATTGACTTATATACTCTTTGGTTGATCATTTAACGGGTGGCTACATTGGTTGTTTGTTGGTATCACGTACATGTGTGTCTTATTCTCTCTTCCCCGTGGGCCATCACTTAGGGTGGGGCTCTCATTGTCGTTTTTGCCACATTAGAGTGTAGGTGGGAGTTTATTTATGATGTAGCTACAGTCTCCTCGAGTGTCTATCTATACTATTTCCGGACTCACTCTCCTCATGCTTCTATATTATGTTTTCAAAGCAAGCTAATCTTTCCAAAGGGAAATTGCGCATTTTGCTAGAAATATCAAGGAGAAACTTTGCTTTTGCTTGGAAGACCAATTAAGTAGGCGACTCTCATGCCAACATTCTTTATATTTCCTAGTCACAAATAGTTTTGACATCCTTCTCTTTCGCTACTAGTAGCAAATCAATAATACACTTTCCAGAAATAATGTATTGAATAATTTATCATCTAGGTTCCATAGATACAATGCATTACTTTGCTGCATCTATGTAGAGACATGACACCCCTTACTAAAAGAAACAAGCGTCAAGATAGTGCAATGTGACGTTATGCATATTTTGACTTACGGATTAGATATTTTTGGTGACGTTGATAAACATCATACCAAGCCACCTACCCAACACACTCATGTAGGAATTCTTACATTAAAACGTTGGATATATTGCAATCACAATATGCAATTTGATTAGGTGGAGTGTTCATGCCTGCACACACACTTCCCACTCTTTATTCGTCGGTCTCGTCAAGGTACTGTACACTAAATTCATCTTCAAATATAGTTTAGTAAAGGAACTAAAAAAATGAAGGATTCTCAAAATGCCATAAAAATAAAAGATTGGAGTGGCAAGGCATTTGTAGATTTAAAATTGTGTCTCTTTCGACCCTTGGTTTATAATGACTTCTATCATCCGAGCAAATTTGTCTCCATTGCATTAAATGTCATCAATCATAAAAGGTTCAATGTCAAACACTTAAACAAATAACAAATCAAGTGCAAATGTCATCGACGAGAGTGATATAGCTATTTACATGCTTAGGTAGAGTAGTCTTGTGCAAACATGGGGTCATTGCTCTTTCTGCATTACGACCTATTATGTTAGGCTTCTAACGGACTACAAGTTGGAAGATTAATATAAGCAAAGTTGTTAAGGTTTAAAAGATAATATAAGATAAAAAGAGAGAAACTCGACATAGTTTAAAACCTAAAGCACATAGAGCATCCCAATATTCGAAAAATGGTTGAGGAATGCCGTGTTGGTTGTAATAACTTAAATTTACATCGATGGTCTACTTTTGCACGTCGACTCTTGCTTTTGGAGGTTAAAAGGCTCTTAAAAGCTTTAGCTTTCTTATGGGAGAGGCAACATCTCCAAAATGTCTTTCCTTTTATGGGTTGTAAAGCTTTTACTAATACATTATCTATAATTATATTAAGAGACATTTACCAAAAAACCCCTATTTTCCTATATGCTTCTCAAGTACCCTACAATTTTACGTACATATTTTTTAGCATCGCTTTTTGGTTAGATACACACTAGTCGATGTTGGATCATTCGAACCTTCAATTAGACGCTGCAATAAAATCATCAACAATTTCATCATTTTAATTAGATTAGAAGATTTGGGGTTTGCAGTTAAATGGTTGCCTAACCGTAAAATGATAGAGGGGAATGAGCCATGAACTTCTTTTTGCAATTCCAAGCTTGGTGAAAAAGTAAAACTATGTGAGGCACAAGTGATGAGAGTGGTCAACTATGCACACTTTGCCCTAAACAAGTTCGATTGTCTAAGTATCACACTTTGATACAATGCTCTTCATTTGATCATATTCGACCATGCTTCCACCAAGGCAAATCCTTGCACGAATTTCTCTCACAACCACAATGTGCACTCTCAATTTCAACATTCATCGGTAAAGTTTTTGTACACCAAGAATCACTGCTCACTTTCTCATGTATGTTGTGAAATGTAATATTTTTGGTCTCATAGGTCATATTTGACCTTTGAAGGTGATAATAGTATCTGTCTATCCCTCTCAATGGATGGAGTTGAACATACGAATGTTAGGCCTCTATTTATAGAACGTAATGAGTCATTTGAAACAGGAGAAAACTTCATATACCTTGGATTTGAGGTTTCTCCAAATAAAGGTGTAATGAGCATGTCACGTGAAATGGAAAGTGGGTTTATTATGCAATTAAAAGCATATGCAATGTAGGAGAAATCAAATACTAGACTATCAAGAAATAATTCTTTACCACTAGTGTTTCTCGATGTGGTTAAAGTGTGGCATGGCCACATATCCACGTTGGCTTAGAAAATGTTTGAATATGTCCAAAATGATTTTCTCATTAAATTTCTTCAAGTCAAGGTACAAATAGAACACATTCTCCTAGTTCTGACCAGCCTACCGTCGATCGACATCCTAAGTATGTAAAGGGTTGTGGGGTATATGCTTAAGGTTTAAAAAATCCCAAATACATACATTTCCTAGCATTACATGGGAAGCCACCAACAAAGGCTAAAAGACACAAGTCACATATTTGGACGTGTTAAATAGTTTGAAGGATGGGATGCATTAGAGTTCTTTCATGGTGCCCCCCCTATAGATTCCTTGCCCAACACCAATGTATGATGACTTCATAGAGATGTCGAGGCTCAAGTTTCATACATTATCTTCCATACGTTGCAACCAATCAACCATATTCCATACAATATCATTTATACATGTTAGAAACCCTCCCTTTGCTTGTCATTCACACAATTCCTTCCATTTGAATAATTAATTCATACTCGCTTCAATGTGAGATAGGGTGTTTGGGCGCAAGAGGAAGCTTGTTGAGTACACATATTTCTTCCAAACAAGTTGAGTCTAAGCATCACATGTAATTATAATGCTCCACATTCAATCACATTTGAGTTGGTTTTCATCGTATTGTCAAACAAGACCTATCTGTATGTATATATCGCTCACAATCACAATGTGCCCTCTCAATTGCAATATTCATTAGGAAATTTTTATAACATTAAGATTTATCACATCCTGGAAAAATGTTCTCTCTCTCTCTCTCTCTCTCTCTCTCTCTCTCTCTCTCTCTCTCTCATCAATTTTCAAGACAATTGGAGTTGAACTTGGACTCCTTAAAAGCACCAAGTTTGCATTTGTGGGACAACTTACATAATGTAAAAGAACCAAGGTAAATGGGTGTATTGAAGTGGTCGATCCACCTTCACATGGCATAAAAGACACTCATTGTTTATGCTTGTTCCTATTACACTTGGTTCTATGTACATGACCTACATGTCACATAATTTATTCGAGTTTGTCTATCTGTCTTCCAAACATTTCCACCAATGTCTTGTCTCTTCTTTAATGAGTAAAATACATATGGGTGATTCATGTATCATTCTTTTGGAATTCAACAACAATGTCTAGCTCCTATACATCCATTATTAAAACTTAAAAGTTACTTTTTCGGAAAAGATATCGAAGATACAACATGCTAGTTGTTGGGCCATTATGCTTTCTGTGTAGATCATGTTTATAACGTAAGGTGGATAGGGTAAAGGAACACCGAGAACATAAAAACCATATACACATTCACAATTGGTAATGATACTTGTAGACTAATATCATAAACAATTATACTATGGGTAAGTTTAGCAATGGAATATTTTGAAAAACCCTAAATCATACATTAGATAGTTTACATTTTGTATTGGGTAAGGACTCAAATAAATCAATAAGTTCACCAACCTATAAACAATCATAGTGGGTTCACCTTCTTTTGCCCTAAGGATGAGACAAGAATGGGTTATTGTCGATCAATGCTTATGTTGGCTAGTGGGCTAAGATTTACAAGTTACAATTACCCATCTTGAGACATGCACAATATGCAACATTATTTGTCAACTACATACACAAAATACAACATTGCTCAGTTTCCAAGTCGACACATTCCGACTAAATGTCCCTCTTGCTTCCTTCACGTTGCATTCATGTTCTCAACTTACACAACCAAGATAACCAAAGTGTTCTCTTGGCCGGTTGGAAATGGCAAGAGTGGGCACCACTCAAAGGTGATAGTTAGTCATTGCCTATGTTGCCTACTAGCCTAACCTTGTTTGCATGCCAACCTAACAGCTATGCACCATCCCTCCCTACCTTTCTCCCTAGTGGGAGCTCTTGAGAATGGAATGCCCCCATGTTTTGGTTATTTGTCCCATATGGATATTAATGTGAATGATATAGTTAGAGAAATCCTACGAGAATTGGATTCCAACTAACTTGGCAAATTCAATGTACACTCGAAGTAAAGGTAAATTTGGGATCAATACCTAAATAAGAGACACATTAATGGGTTGAATCCGGAATATAAGAGGGGACATTCGGTGCCACCTTCCTACGTTATTGACCATAGGTATAAAATGTTTTTGTCACAACGTAGGTAGAGAGGGATCTTTTGAGAGTCCAAAATGCTATATGAATGCCGATATATTCCCCTTGCAATAAACATCTAACCTAAATGCATTATTATCATTTTACTATCCAACCTTGTAATTCACTTATAATTTTCTCACAAATCTAAGTATTAAGCTCTCATTGTCATATCCAATTAATTAAGATTTATATTATTCATTACCTCTAGATGGAGATTATATATGGTATTAATTGTCAGTATCTTCTCTTCATCTCTTGTATAATTAGTTTTGTAATTCAGTATGTGATTAGCCATCTTTCAATATTAACGAGTATTAAATAATAGAATAGAATGTTTTGATGAGACCAATTTTGACCAATGATGAGTACAAGATTAGATTAGATTCAATATTTTTTAGCTTCCATAGAGACGTCAATATTGACCCATGGGACTTTAGTACAAAAGTTTTCTTGATGTGTCTCCTTCCTAAGAAGTCTTGATGTGTGAATAAGGCATACATGTATGAGCTCAACCTTCTAGGTTTCTCTTTAATGTAATAATCTAAATTTGTCCCTTTAGCATCTTTCCACTTCTTCCTTAGTGCTTCTTCCATATCTCATCTTTTGAACCATTTTTTGATGTCAACTACCCAACCAGGTGAGAGAATTTGGATCTTGAGATTCTTTTCTAGTTTGCATCTAACATTCCAACCAAGATGTTGTAATGTATGATTTGGCATATTCATTTTGTAATGTATCTATATACTCTTTGTAACGCCAATATGTTTCCAAGAACATAACCTAATAGGAGGTGGTGGATTTAACTCCCAATTGTCTCCTTAAATACATCTTTTGAATTTTCTCAATCTCATTCCATGCATTAAGAGAGATGGTGTCTCCCCATATGTCTACTCCGTTAAGCAAAACTTGGGTTACCATGACATTAAATAACATTAGTTTCACTCTAGTTGTATTGATTTTCCAACATATAATAACTTTTCCAACCAGCTTGAAGTCTAGATTCAAAAGCATACAATCCATTTATTTGTGGCAAGTATATTGACACCAAAGATACTTAAATATTTCTACAAATTGTACTAGTATAGGATATTGGTGAGGTTGGATGGTTTGCACTACCATCATTTTTATTTTATCCACATTTACAATTAGTCCGCTACTTTCGCAAAATACTAGTCCGAGTAAATGTTGCATATCATCAACCATATATGAAAAGAAAACCACATCATTCACTTATAAAAGCAATAAGTTAACTACTTGCGTAAGTTTTGGAGCATCAAATCCTTCTTCTCTTGCAACCCTATTTCAAAACTTCTTTCAATTTATAAGCACATAAACCAAAGAGTGTAGGTGATAAGGGCATTCTAGCCTAATCACATTTTAGTTGGCATCTAACGTGCTCATTAATCATGCAATAGGAATTTGATAACCTAATGCTATGCCAATTTCCACCATCCCATTCCAAAGCTCACCATCCCCTCTTTGGTTGAAATCTCAAAGTCCTTACCATGGGTTTGCAAAAGAGAGATTATTAATGCGAACAAGAGACTGAACAATCTAAAGGATAGGGCCAAGCCCATGGTGAGGATCAAATAACATTCTCAATTTTCAGATAGACCAGATCCAACCCATGACGAGGGCTTTGAGACCCCAGAGAGTGACTTTTATTCTAAAGAGAGCCATCCTCTCATTTGAATTCAAGTCTAATATATATTCTGTTATAAAGTTCATGAGCTCTATGTTGTATTTCTATAGCAAGGTTCACAACATGGTGCAATGCAAATTCTGATACAATTGAACAGCTACTCGATGCTGATAAAAGCTTCACCACAAAACCAACCAAATAATACATAGGAGTGCTGGTGAAAAGCAAATACCTACAGATGACTATATACTTGGCAGCAGTGAAAATTTCTCCATACTTAGTAGCCGAACCTAGATGCAATCAAAAGCTTCACCACAAAACCAACCAAATAATACATAGCAATGCTAGTGCACAAGAAAATACGTACAAGATGATGATTTACATGTAGCAATGAAAATTTCTCCATGCTGATTTGATTATGAGGCCAACCCGGTCTTCAACAAATTGCATGAGATTATGAAACTTCAAAGAAAATACTAAGCGTAGTAGATTCGAAAATAGTAAAGCGCTTGTTGTATTAGGAAATGCTTACACAGCTTATAGACTATTGGCAAATGTGAACAGTATCAAAAAACACTATTCTCAAATGCAGGACTGATAGACAGTTAAGCTCGATGTACCCATAGCTTTCAACAGCCAAGTAGAGACTCTATTTTTCTTAATTAAAAATGGTCACGAATACACATGTTCTTAGCGAGTTATCTCAAAATATCATCACAATAAATTGTAGTGGTACTCCATTCATAGTAGAATTGATATTAATAGAATCTACATGAATAGAAGAGGCTATTTCTTTTAGAGATGAGGTACATTCCCCATTTGCAAGTTATTGCAAAAGATGATTTACTGCAGTGATACCCTTGCATATATATTGTCAATGTAAACTTGCGCAAGACATGTCATTTCTTTCCCCAATTGGGTACACTTAGCTAATTAGATATTAGCCTCATAAAGCTCATTTAACACATTAGTCTTTATATATATACAAGTAAAGAACATCAAAATCCTCATTTATCATTTGGATAGTTGTTTTGCTTTACCATATAGTATCACTCCACACACCGAGAGCATGTACCCAAGCATACCAGTTACAGAGACAGGATTGTGGAAAACAAGGATTGAGACAATAACCGCCACCACTCCTTTTGCATTTCCAAGTACCTAAACATAATGGAAAAGATCAACATACTAAAGGGCTTCCAACAAAAACGGCTATTGCTACAACTTTTTATCCTGGAAAACTCATAGCTTATGTGATTTAGGTGGAGACTCTTGAATCTTGTCTTTCTTACCTATCTATGTATGTAACTTTTCACTTCAAATACATACAAAACCAATCATGAGGAAAATTACGGACTGAGAAACGTGATTTGAGGATCGCATCCAAAATCAGGAACTTTTGTGATGCCTTGTTTACCTCGGTAGCTTGAAACAAAGATGAGTGACATCCAAGATCTACGATCTAATAACATATAGTGAAAATTACTTGTGTATGCTTGGTTTAGGTTAGATTCAGAATCAAAAGAAATAATTTTGTGTGGTTATGAAAATCAATTCACAATAAATAAGAAAAGGACTCCTAACTACATATAATAGTTTTGGTTTGCTACATCTCTTAAGTAGAAGTTTACTTTGCTGAAATTGCTTCTAGTTAGCAGTTTGATTTAATGCTAAATTGATCAAGATTAGTAGGAAGATTGAGGAATTATTTTATTTTATGGGTTCGCAGAGTGCATGCTTAACATTAGTTTTCATGCAATTAGAAGCCTCAAATTTGACCAGGTAATGTATATAAGTTATTTTGAAAATAACCAGGTCTACCTTTTAAAGTTTCTATAGGCATAAGCATATTTTGGTAATTTTCCACATAGTACACCGCGGAGTGCATTGACAATCTTATGTTTTTTTATTGAGAACTAAATTCAAAGTATAGAAAATTCCACTAAGTTTACCTGGAGTGTCAAGGGACTTGTGTGTTTAGTGACCAAAAAATTGGTCAAGTTCACAAAATAAGCCATTGCTGAATTGACTGCGATATAGAGAACTATGAAAGGATCCTTCCTAGCTAGAGCTACTGTGGTTCCGAGTACATTCGGTTCCACTAATAGACTGATCGGTAGAAGAACAAGCATCGCAATAGGTGCCATGTATAGAAGCAAATTCATGGAATTCAGCTTCTCTCTGGCATCACATAATGAAGAGAAAAGTTTGTTATTTTTTACAAGGTTATCAGGGAAAAATGACATGCTAACTTTAGAGTATAAGAAGAAAACAACATACCCTTCAGATGACAATAGAATGCCTTGCAAAACCGATTTGAAAGCTCGACCTGCGGTAGCACAAGCACATATAATGAACCCATAATGATGAAAGCTAGGTTCCCCCTGCATGGACAAAAACCAATATATACCATTTATATGCAATTAAGATGACTTGATGCACCAATGATACAATATTTATACACATTTGAGAAAAAGTAGCACATAATCATCAAATTTACACCATCTCAAAATACTCATCTCTCAATCCAAATTGCCTCTCAAGCAAGAAAGATTTTGCTTTTGAGAATCGAGGTATTTTGATTATTTCAAGGAAAAAGGGTTGTCTTTTATAAGTACCCAAGTTTTTTGTTTTCTTATTCCACATTCCTCTAAATAATCATTTAATCAATGTTTGATGATGCCAAATCGTTTCATTGACTTTTGATACTACAGTGTAAGCCCAATGCCAGCAAAGAGAAAGAGAGAGAAAGTATATACCCCACTCGCAATCACGAGGCCAGCAACAACAGGTACAAGGGATGCATATGCTAGAAATGACTCCCGTCTCGATGTCGCAATGTAAGCAAACGCTGCAGTAAACAAAGGTGCGGTTGCACCCACTGCCTGGTTGAAAGATATTGGGAGAAAACGTAAGGATATGTTGCCACCAACGACTGAACTGCAAAACACGACACTGAGAGCACAAATCTTCAAGAATTGGCCCTGTGAAGTAATGAATTGCAATGGGACGATCTTCAAGGAGACTACGGCTACATAGCTTAGCAAAGCACAGGATGCCATGTGACACATTGTGAGGAAGATAGGGAACTTGAATCCATAGTTTGATAGCAAATACTTGTTGAGAAGAAGAACACTGATATTAGAGAAATACCATGCTGCGACAATGCTAGCTGTGAATAAGAGTTTTCTCCCAGAAAAAGCTTGGCTTTTCTGTAATTGTTGTTCTTCTTCGTTGCCTAATAATATTGATCCATGGCTATGGCTATGGCTGTGGCTATGGTTTAATCCTTCCTTCTCTTCTTTTGAAATGGAAAGAGAGCTTGAATCTGGATATAAATAAAGAAGGAAAGGAAGAAAACAAAAAATGAAAAAGTTTTAGGTCGATCAACATACCTTCTCTGGAAACAAAACAGGCGAAAGAAAAAGACGCTTTAAACATACTATTGATCTCTGAGGAATAGATCGAAGAAGCTGAGAAAATCTCCTTCTTTCGAGGCGCAGAAACCTTAATTCTCCGCAAGGGTGGCATAGCCTGCCATGAAGAAAAGGAAGAAGAGGAGTAGTACCCATGGCGATGGGAATGGCGATGAAGGAGATCTGCAGAGAAAGACCAAATTTCTTTCTCTGTGTGTTGTTTATAGAGAGGGATATGTTTACAATAAGGACAAAATTTGGGATTATAAACTGCACAAATTTTATAAGGCTATATTTAAGATTAGGGTTAGGGTTAGGGTTAGGGTTAAAGTAAGGGTTATCATTTTCATAATGTTTCTCAGGGAGTATGTGTTATCTAATTAAGGTTAGGGCGACGACGGGTCCTGGTAATGTTTTCTAAGGAACGTGTCTTACACAATTAGGGTTAGGGTTATGATTTTATTAATTAAAATTATTATTTTTTTTTTTGGGGGGGGGAAAGGAGGCTATGTTTTATGATTAGGGTTAGGATTAGTGTTAGGATTAGGGAGGGGTATGTATGTTTTATCATTTGATTTTAGGGTAGTGCTTATGATTAACAATTAGGTTTTGTTGGACAAGTACCTATTCTAAACAAAAGGCTCGACATCGTGTTCACTATAACAATCTCTCTCACACACTCTCTCTCTCCCTCAATCTCTGAGTCATGACTTGTGAGTCTCTAAGTGACTATTTGTCATTGGAAGTGTCTTTCCTTTCCTCGGAGCATATCGTTGGGATTTATTCTCGTGGAACATGTGCATTGAATTTAGACAGCTTACTTGAAAACAATCGAAAGGTATCGGAGACTACGATCCTAAGCATAAACCCTCCTCCAGACCCCACCCAGAAAGAAGAGAGAGAGAGAGAGAGAGAGAGAGAGACGTGATTGAAACATGATTGATAATTTACACATCCTTCAAGATGAACTTGCGAGTTCGTATTAAAAAATGGTCCTTTGTCGAGTAAAGTGGGACACATTGAAATATTAAATATCCACATCTTATGTAGGAAGGTAAAAAGCATGTCTATGGTGTACCCAAAAAGTTTCGGTTCTAGTAAAAGGGCGTAGGGTCATCTTACATACTTTCAATTTTAAGAAAAAATGGCATGGACCTTATTAACGAATTCTGAGAATTGAGGCTACATTTTTTTCCATGAAAATGATGCTCACCTTAACAAAAAATGCTTAGGCTATCAACACAAGATCATACATCAAAACCTTATTTTCGCACAATTTTGTAACACCATATCTCACTTCTTGTAAACTTTACGGCGCATCCGTGTATTAAACTAGCAACCTCAAGGTTTACAAACACTCCACACGATTATCTCAATTTTCGGTTGACAATATCTCTTGTAAAATCGCTCCTTCTTTGATCATAGTTATGGATGAACAATCATTGAGCAAAGGTTAACATAGTACATGCCTTTCTATTTTCAATGCGCCTTTTCGAAGGTTCCTTTTGTACTGCAAGAGTGTGTAACAAGTGCTCAAATACCTCTATGGACTCACGACACCAAGCATTTGACCTCTCAACTCTAGACAACTAAAGAATATACAATTAGAGAAAATATTCATGTGACGAAAGTTGTCAATCGATGAATTGTCTACAATATTCTAATAAATGTTAGGTTGTCAATAGTGTTCGTGTTGAGAGGTCTTTTATGACATCCTCGTTAGTTTTGACTATGAATCTTGACCCACCTCAATGTAAAATCTCCTACTTTTATAACTTAAAAAATAGCCACTATCAGACACGACCTATGAAGATACTTGAAGTTAACTAGAGTTTATGTTATCCAAACACCTTCCTACTCTCTATATCTCGTGAGAGGATGGAAAGGGCATGACTGATGTGCTACCTCGAACGCTGGAACTTGGACCTCTTACTTGCGGTTTCACTATGCACGCACTACACAAACCAAGGCACGATCATTAATGAAAAGTTAAGTGAATGATAATAGCTTAGCTTGACAATATAATCTAGATTGTTATGCACCAATTATGCTACAAACATGAAGACACCAATCTAGAGGATGGAAAGGGCATGAGTGATGTGCTACCTCGAATGCTTGAACTTGGACCTCTTACTTGCAACTTCACTATGCACGCACTACACAAACCAAGGCACGATCATTAACGAAAAACTAAGTGAATGATAATAGCTTAGCTTGTCAATATAATCTAGATTGTTATGCACCAATTATGCTACAAACATGAAGACATATAGATTCAATTAGAGAAGGAATTATATTGCATCAATTAATTGCAATACATTATGTCTTTACATTTACACAATACACAGAGTTGAGTCTTCGATGGTTGTGGTTACCAAATCCTCCAACATTGTGAGTTATTAGTATTTGCGTAGGTGACCATTTCTTAGAGTTAACTTCCTAGTCATGGATTTTGGCTTTATGACCATTCCTTAGGGTTAATCCAAGTCACATGTTGGCAATGAATTCTAGCACAGGATGGAAGGACAGATGAAGATAACTACATCTATGATTGGATGTAGTCACTAGACATGGTAAAATGATGTATTCTATTTGCACATAGTGTTGCGGTGAAGACGATTTGCCTATGGATTGTTTCATTGTTGATGTCATGAACTATGCTTAGACATCCTACCAAAAGGAAGTAGGATGAGGAAGATAACTCCATCTATGGTTAGATGTATAGAATGAACCAAACGCATCATACATGCATTCGCATTCGAGAATGATTCAATCAAACGTGTATGGTAAATCATCTCAAAGTTGGATTGGATTGACTAGGGTCTATATTATATATTGATTCACTCTCAATTCCAATAAGTGGACTCTAATCCATTGTGAACCACCAACATAAGTATGGTTGCATATGTTTGCATTGTATCACATGCATACTTTTGGGATGCGAATCAAGACATCTCTATCATCCTCACTTTAGAACTTTACAAAAAAATGAGTATGAACTGTAGAGATTGAATCAAAATATGTCATTATAAATTATAATCAAACATTAAAAAACTCATAAAACGTATATTCGAGAATATGAAGAAAACATGATATAGGCAGTAATAGCATAACAACTTACCACTAGGGTGACCTAATTTCTAATAACAAAGAAAGAAAAAAAGAAAAAATCAAAAACTCATAAAACGTATATTCGAGAATATGAAGAAAACAGGAAAGCATAACAACTTACCACTAGGGTGACCTAAAGAAAGAAAGAAAAAGGAACATGACACTAACATAAAATTTTGCCATGACACTAACAAGAGGATATGAGAAAGTTGGGAATTGAACCCAAGACACAAGTAATAATAGCACAACAACTTACCACTAGGTTATGCTTAGTTGTAATAATTAAAAAAATAAAGGAAAAAAAACTATTATAACACTGACATAAAATGACACAAGTAATAGTAGCACAACAACTTACCACTAGGTTATTCTTAGTTCTAATAATTAAAAAAATAAAGGAAAAAAAACTATTATAACACTAATATAAAATTTTGCTATGACATGTTACTAATGAGAGAGAGAGAGAGAGAGAGAGAGAGAGAAAGAGATGAGAAAATTGGGAATCAAACCCAAGACATAAACAACAATAGCATGACTCCTTACCACTGGGGTAAGGTAAATTGCAAGGAGAACAAATAAAAATGAAGAAGAAAAAAAAAGGAGCACATATTTTTCCCATTTCAAACATGTTTGTTTCCAAACGTTTGAATGCTTGCACGAACACGAATATTACGTTCTATGGTTGGATGCAATCACTAGCAATTGTAGACACAATATCCTATAGGTAAGTAATGTTGTAACAAACACGATTAATTGACTATGGGTTGCTTCATTGTTGATGTCAACAACTATGCTCAAACATCCTACCAAAAGGAAATATGTAATGAAAAAGTAGTGTCTAAACCAAATGGCTTGGATACATGAATACCTAACTAGGTTTTAGACCTACTATATATTATTAATGTTTCGTTTTATATGTAATAAAAGCAATGAAAGACGCCAAGAAATGGAAAAAAGAAGTGGAAAGGATGAATAACATGAGATAAGCAAGATAGATGCCCCAAAGCACTTTAATATACAAGTATGCTTCAAGGCATGTAGTATTATGTATACCAAAACATGTTAGAATAAGTCTTGAGACTGCTTATGATGGTCAAATTCAACGAAAGAAAATCAATACATAATCAATCTCCTCTTTGAATACAAAGACATATTCAAATAGTGCTATGTGCATAATGAAAGGTTTATCACCAAAATTGATCATCCATACTATACTAATGAACACAATATGTCTTCTCATATTGACAAAAATCGAGGTCAATTCAATCCCAAATAATAACAAGTTAGGGACTAAGTAGACAATATGTGTGAAGTTGATGTAATAAACCCCATTGAGTGCACACCATGGGTATGCTATATACTGGTAATGCCAAAGAAAAATTGAAGGACACAAATTTGTGTGACCATCCGTAAAGTTAACAAGGCCATTATACATGATACTACCCCAAAACGTACATAGAGCATTATAAATAAGTAGTTTGAAAAGAAGTGTATAGGTTTATGGATGAGTTTTTAGGGTGCAATACAATCATTATAGCCCTCGAAGAACCAACAAGATAGTTTTTGCCACTAAGTTTAGCTATAAGCAAATGTCTTTCATATTACTTAGTGATTAAGTAGCTATCAACGTGTGGAAGACAATATATTCACAACTAACCTCAAGAATGCAATAGAATCACATGTTCATGAATTTTGATGCAATTTATCCTAGGGAGAGAATCTAGGAGTGCTTACAAACTTTCATTCAACACACTTAAGTGCCATTTATGGGTCAAACATGGGTTAATACTAGGAAGTGTAGTTTAAAGGATTGAATCTCCACATATGAATCGGCTAAGATCAAGAAGATTAAGGTGTTGTTGCTCTCTAACAATGAGGAAACACTTAAAACTTCATGGGATATGCTACAAATGATTGACCATTAATTATGATGTTTGCAAGCAAGCCAAACCTCTTTGTTAGCCTCTTGAAAGAATTTAAGCAAGCCTAACTTCTTTGTTAGCCTCTAGAAAGAATTCAAACAAACAAGTGCACGAAATCATTTGAACTCATAAAAGAATTCCACATGCAAGCACCCATCTTGAGAGCCATAAATTGTAATATAGAGTTCTACGTCCATACATGTTACGGGCATGACCATATAATATCCCGTGGTGAGAATTTACCGTAGTATTCTATACACGTGGATAAGTGTGAGGGTTAAATGAGAGTGTAAAGAAGGGGAGGATTACTTTTAATCCTCGGGATTGAGACAACCCATTAGGCCAAGTGTGAACTTGCTTGGGGGCCTTGGGTATCGCTATAAATATGAGGCCTAGCTACCCTCATTTAATCATCTGTTGACTACATCGAGACTCTGTTTTGTGGTGGGTCAACTCTTGTAGCGAGCGTGCCAACACCAGGTACAACTCGACGACATGACGATGGTATGGGACGTCGATCGAGGCTCAAGTCCGTGTTCATCCCTTTGCTCAGGGGTGGTCAGGTGGATCGGCACCCTTCTTTCTCTCTCACCTTTCTTATTTCTTATATCTTATATCCTTATCATATGCTTACGTTAGATCATAACTCTAACAATATAGATGCTTTGGGTTTTGCCACTAGTGTTGCCTTCGCCAACCTACTCAAGGAAAGATGTATTTTTCTATTATTTTCACCATCATAAGCTAAGTACAACAAAGAGGAGCTATTACACCACAAAAAGAGAAGCTCTCACAATTGTATATGGCATGGATAAATTCTGACATTACTTGTTACCTTACCAAGTTACCATTTTGTTTTCTATGTTGGCAACTAAGCCTTCTTATACCTATAGAGCAAGATGTGCCCCACGGGGAGGAAATGTAGATAGATCATAACCATTATAGAAAATGATTTAAAGGAAGTTTTACGTAAGCGGAAATATCACATTCTAATGGACCATCTTACGTCACGGTTGACTAATGGAGAATAGGTCATAGGAGTAGATGATGAGGTGCCCAATGTTACCTTGATTATGGTGGAGGTAGTACTAGATTGGGCATATGACATTGTTTGCAATTGTATCAAGGGGCTATTATTCTTAAAGACCCTGTATAACAAGAAGGCTAAAACCTTGGTCAAGCAGTGTGAAGTTGTCAACATGATATACAAAAATCTATAGAATATGGGTAAAGATGACAACCCAGAATAATGTGTTGTAGACCATGATATATCGTATCATGGATCTAACACATTGTGGGGGGTGGTGACGGTCATTTTAGCCCTTCAATCTAGACTTTGATGGTTCACCCTGGTCAAAGATTCCTACAAATATGTAAAAGGTTGTGATAATGTTAGAGACGTAAAAACCCTATGACAGGACATCGCAAACCCCTTTAGCAATTCTAGCATGGTAATCCTTTGAAAAATGGGTGCTCAAATTCATTATAACTATCAACCAAATATGAAATGGTAAGCACTCATGCTTACCACTACCAATTATTGCACTAATTCAATGGAAGCTAGATAGTGCCTCTATGGAAAGTAACCTCAAACAAGAAACGTTATGGGCAACATGAACTTCCTACAAGCATAGAATGACCGCGATGTATAGAATTTATTGTTTGAAACCTTCATATAGATGCTTCAAGAGAAGAAGAGGTGTGCCACCTCCTCCCCTTAGATCCTTTTTTCACAATGTCTTCTTGTTGGTCATGACTCATATCTACTTTGGGCACAAGGGCACTCTTGCATGGTGGCCCCTTCTCTTCTCATAGCAATAGCATATCCATACAACCTCTTCCCAATCCTTGGTAAGAGCATTAGTATGATCGTCTAATATTGTTTTACCAATGGAAAAACTTCAATAATAGGAGAACTTCATTTACCCCCATTATTACATGATCTCATCTCAAAAGTTGAACAAATGGATGCTTGAGCTTAGGAGTAACTTTGTAGTGTTCATTTCTCCTTTTCTTGATGTTACTGATAGAATTTGTGCCAAATGTTTTCAATGGTCTTCTCAACTTGGAACACTTCATGGAATGCTCATTCATCCTTGGCACCATTATGATGCATCTCTTTCTTAAATATTTTCAAGAACTAAGAGCTTTTTTCTCTATAGAACCAAACAACGATCTCCACAACTTTTTGTACCTCACTTTTATGGCCTCCATAGGTCTCTTTCTAGAACATTTGTTCCATTATCGTGGCCATCATTACTGTGGAGTTTGCATTTGGTGTCACTGGCATCTCCCTTTTGCTAATCTTGTTCACTGGGTTCACCAAAATATGTCGAGAAAGTATGTACGTAAAAAATATCACGTGTAATTGTGTGTATATGCATGTGTAATTATAAATGCGTGAAGGTGTAAATATGTATTAAGTTCTTGTTATTTACTCATGAGCACATTTGAATGTGTGGTGGGGAAGGGAGGGGGTAAATGTGAATAGGAGTTATGGGAAGGAAGGAAACAAAGGAAGTTCACAAACGTTAGGCTCTCTATCAAGCCTAATGTCTGGATGGGTTTGGGAAAGATGGGAAGTCCACATCTAAAATGAGCTTTTCTAGCTCTTTCATCGTTTTCAATTGGACCAAATTCAAGAATCTATGGACACCTTGAAATCTGGATGTCCAACAACCATGTCCATTTTTAGCAACCCACAACTTATCCTCATATTGTCTTCGAGTATTCATTATGCTTGTATCTAAATGCTTGATATATTCATGATATCGTAGAGCGTCTTTATACTCTTTCATCAAAATTCATTTGGTTGATTGAGATGACCTCCATACCCCCTGTATCAATTTTGTGTACTTGTATATTTTTTCGAGGTTTACCACTTGTAATATAATGTATTTACAAAAACGCGCGCGCGTGTGTGTGTGTGCACGTCTCACTTTCTCCCTCCTCTCTCTCGCTCTCTAGAGTATGCATGTATGCTTACCTATCCCTTTCATGCACGTGTGGGTTTGTGTGGGAGTCGGGACCATATTAATCTTGCATGTGCCTCAATGTGTTCATGTGCTCAAGCAAGCGCCTATCCTCCTCTCAAATACATCTATAGCCACAAGGAGATAATCTATACATTGAACGATGGAAACTATTAGTAAGAATATATTCAAACTTATGTGACTTGGATAAATATGGAACAAGTTAAAACTATAGGTTTTCACTATGTTGCCTCTTAGTTGGTGCCATTGCTTTGCATTCAAATTACTATACGAGAATAAGTTGAAGTGAGAGCCATCTCCCACCCGGACTAAGTAGTGCTACGAATAAAAAGTTTGATTTTTAGCTGTCATATTTCCTATGTTTGGATTACAATCCAAGCTTTAATTGGACTATCATATTTTCCTATGTTTGGATTATATTCCGAGCTTTAATATGACGTGTCTATTTTTACATTTCGCAAAGGAAGTGCCATATGACATTATGTTTCACCACTATCAAGTAGCAAGAAAATGCAAAGCATCTTCTACCAAGTACAACATTGTTCCTTTCAAGTTCAAAGCGTGGATCGTTCTTTTAAAAGTGCAAGGAAAAGTGTGTTGCCGTGTTGTTTATACATATCTAGGAGAAGATCTTGCTTTTTATAAAGTTATTACAAAACCGTTAGGTTTGGATGGGCAAAACATTATGTGCAGGTTAACCTACGCTCAATGGGTGCTACAAAAGTTTGAAATTTAGCAAGTCAATAAACTTGTCACTATTTTTACTTGTGTTATATGGATAGGGTGATTTTAGTTTTAGTTTTTTTATCCCATTGTGATATATGTTCGACTCAAGTTTGTGCATAAATTTGATGATTCTATGAGTAAGAAATTATATCTAGTACGTTAACGTAAAACCCATCAAGCTCATTGTACTCACCGTTGTTACAATGTAAGGTACATAAACGCAACATTTTGAAGATCCACAAGACACTTTATTCTTCTATAAAAATCTACTAATGCTATTGTGGGACATGTATCTTATATCCTTTCTTGCATCCTTCTCGAAGTAAATTTGAACATAAGCGGACTTATTAGCAAGGCATTGTTCTAAATGTTTAGGCATAACTACCGTCTACATTGCATTAACAATAGAAGACAATCATAAACCTTTTCAAGGCATCATCACTTCAGAACCAATAATATAAAATCCACAATTGTATACTACATAGAATTCATAGAGCCTGAACTAGGAGATCTAATAGATTACCGATTTTCACTAATGTGTTTTACATATAATACAACGCCAACCGTCACCATTCAAGTGAGCCTTCATGAAGCACATGGACATGTTTCACAAACTTACTTAATAAGCAACAAGGTGAATCATTGTGAACCACATGTCCACATATATTCCTTATGACCATGCATTGTCAATCTAGTTTCGATTCAATTCCTTCGATTGATGACATGTTTTACCACCCTTCATACCTACAAGCTCCAACCCATTGCTAAATATTTTGAATGTTTCGATCCCACCTCTTTCACATCCTTGGTTTCGAAACGTTTTCTCAGATCATAACATTTCTTTGTTTAACAAATTATATACAAAAACCAGTTTCTTGGAAAAGGAAACCAATGCCTCTAGTGGACTTGACTTCGAAACATTCTGCCAATTGTAGGGAAATCAATGCATTCTTCTTAGTAATCGATGCGTTCTGCCAATTGTAGGGAAATCAATGCATTCTTCTTAATAATCGAGTAGGGCATGGCAAGCATGTGAACCAAAAGCTACAACTAATGGATTAAATGTAGATAGATAGCCTACAAACAAGTCTTGAGAGTTTGATCCTTGGCCTAGGATATATGGCCCCACCTTGTAGATCATTTATCCACCTTAAAAAGGCCATTAATGGAGTAGCACATGGACAGTAAATCATCATCTATCTACCTAATACCTATGTCTGGCTCTCTTCTTCTTCAGACATGTAAGCTAAATCAAAACAACCTTTACATAGGGCAAATTTCCTTTTTATCCATCAAATGGGTGGGGGTATGTCCATCCATATGTAGAGGAAGGAAGCTATCCATCCATATCTAGCAGAGCATTTAAAAGGAAAGAGTCCCTTATTAAAACCCCAATTTTACAGTAGTGATACCACAACAAGACAATGTGTTTTTAAACACACAAATTTATATTTCTGCATAAACATCTCTCTCTCTCTCTCTGAGAATTAAACACCAAAATCCAACTCAAACTTGTCCATTTGCTTTTCTGTGATTTGCTTTTCTGCTTGCTTTTTTTTCTGGGCCTCATCCTGTCTTTTCATGGGAAAAAAACCCCATTCATGACAAGAAATATACTTTCAACATTACATTCCGATATCACAAATTTTCAATATCGAAAGCAAAAACAAAAAACAAAAAACTTAAACTGCAAATTTTTCTTGTTTGGTTGGAACGATCGCATAATCAATCAATTAATTCAGTGATTAATCGGGCTAAACATAGCAATAAGCGATTGTTTTGAATTTCTTTTCTTTTTTTGTTTTGCAGAGACTATCTAACTACAAGAAGAAAGTGAAATAAATCAATCAAAAATAAAAATGCATCGGACCAGCTTCCGTCCATTCCCTGATTAGGAAAGAAAATAATCGGATGGTGAGGATCTGACGGGCAAGGGAAGATCAGAGATGTCAGAGACGTCCATCTGAAATCCTGGGGCTCCTTTCAGATACATTTGCAGGCATGATCGGAGCCGTTCCAGACTGGCGCTCTAATCTCCCCCCAAACCCACTTTTCACCGGTCAATCCAACTGTGGAGATGGAGTCACTTCATATAAGCTAGGGTATTGCAGAGATCCAAGGACCTCCAAGCTATGGCGAGCGAAGCGAGAAGATTGTACAGTAGACACTTCATCGCTTGAGGCCGGCCAGCTTCATGAGTTACCTGCTAGCTCTTTTTTTCCTCTCTCTCTCTCTCTCTCTCTCTCTCTCTCTCTCTCTCTCTGGCTATCTGCCGTCTTCTTTCTTGTAAGCGAAACTCTTCATGGTTTTCTCTAGAGAGAGTGTATGTGTATGTGATCCACACCACTGAAAGAGACAGAGAGGGGGGGGGAGAGAGAGAGGAGGGGAGGGGTGGGTGGGGTGGGGGGTCAATGGGGATGATGATGATGAAGCAGAAGGGCAGAAGTGAAGAGGAGGTCTGAAAGGATTTGGGTCTGATGCATCCTTCCGAAGCGGCCGTGGGTGTGGTTAGGGTTAGGGTTAGGGTTAGGGTTAGGGTTAGGGTTTAGGAGCTGGAGGGCAGCAGAAGAAGAAGAAGAGGTCATGGCCGAGAGAGAAAGGGAGGGGGTGGGGGGATGAATCTATGAAGAAATCATGAGTGCTAGAGAGAGAGAGAGAGAGAGAGAGAGAGAGCTCTTTGGTTCTTCTTCTTCTTCTTCTTCTTCTTCTTCTGCTGCTTCTTCTTCTGGTTTTACCTGCTTTTTTTTCATTTATTTACTTTGAGGTTATGAGAGATGGCGTGGTGGTTGTTGAGAGAGAGAGAGAGAGAGAGAGAAGCAGGGGAGAGACGAGAATCGAGAAGGAAGAGAGAGTGGTGGTGATGATTGATAGCGATGGCGATGGCGATGGCGATGGTATTGTCCGCCTCGTGTGAAACCTGCATCTTCCCGCACGTGCCTCCTTTGCCTTTTTGTTTGCTTACTCTTAAGGGGGTGGTGTGTGTGTGTGTGTGTGTGTATGTGTGTGGATAGCGTGCACACGAAGATTTTCAAACCACCAAACATACAAAGAATAAGTAAAGATTTTCCATTACACATAATTTAGTCTTATAGAACACATATAGATTTATTAGGTTTAGGGTTTAGGATTGTGTGTGTGTGTGTGTGTGTGTGTGAGAGAGAGAGAGAGAGAGAGAAAGAAAGAAAGAAAGAAAGATATATTAACGTCTTCTAAGGCCAAATTTGGCCCATGAGATAATTGGTTTACAACAAAATGAGTATTTATCCAGTCAATCATAACTAAAATAAAATAAAGTAAACATAGAGAGAGAGAGAGAGAGAGATGTGAGGACATAGATACCTCATTGGAGGTGTGTACATATATGATAGAGAGAGAGAGAGAGAGAGAGATCTAGGGACATATAGATACTTCAATGTGTGTGAGTGTGTGTGTGCGTGCACGCGCACACACATGAGAGAGATCTAGTGACATAGATACCATGATGGGGACTCTCTGTATGAGATCGAGAGAGCGAGAGAGATGTGGGGACATAGATACCGCAATAGGTGTGTGTGTGTGTGTGATAAAGAGAGAGAGAGAGATCTCAATGACATAGATACCGCAATAACTTTCTCTCTTCTCCATCTTCCTCATCCGACCTCCAATGTTGCTCTATACTCGATCCCTCTTAGTGGCGCTCTGATGCAATAGAACATGCTAATCATGGCTGCAGAGTCGGGGTTCATGGTTGAGATGCACAATTACGGCCATGGCGGAAGTTGATAAAGGGAAGGCATCTATCAAATGAAGTGTCCACCTTTAACAACCTACACAAGCCAGACAAGCAAAAACCTCAAGATCTATGGTGCAAACTTCATTACTAGTTTCTATAGAGATTATGCATAAACGTACATTGTACAAAATTGTTATATGTCGATGCAACTTTTATAAAGATTGGTCTATTTTAGATAGCACGCTCTAAATATTGATATATGTGCAACCCACACAAGCGTCATACTCGATGAGATTTTATGGGATTGAAATTCCTAAAGTAGACAAGCTCAAACCTTAAAGCATTGGGAAGCTCAAAAATTATTTTGATGTCCTAATTTCATGGATGAGGGATTCCTTTTATGTTAATAATGCTTTCAAGAATAGATATCAAGAGTAAACTATTACACCAAGGTAGCGAGGTCGACTTTAAAATTTATAAATGTCCCATTTCTTAGCTTCTTAAATTTGTTTCATTAAAATTTGTATAACCCGTAAGGAGTTCTTGAAGTATTGTCATGTGTGGACTATTGATACGAGTGGGACACTAGGACTCAAGGAGTGCATCGCCGCACTCCAAATTTGTGCAAGATGTATTGTATGATGTTGCTTATTTACAAGGCAAAGTATTGCTCACTCTACAAAATTGCCTTGGTCCTAACAAAAATGTGACATTGTGTCTCTTATTTTTGTTCATGGATTGATCCCCAAGTTTCATGTATGTGCCAAGGAGTATAAAGTACTACTGAAACAACACAAGGTTCCCCTTTGAAGTACCTTGCATATTATCAAATTAATTAATGAGATATTACCCAATAAAACTAAGGTATATCATCCAATAAACCTGAGGTAATGTGAGTTGGCATGAAGTCCTCTTGCTTAATTGAGGTATGATTATGCTCGTAATAACATAATCTATGCATTTAAGACTCCAAATTGGCAGCTGAAATCATTCAACACATTGTTGGTATCACTCTACCAACTAGCACCATCCATAATGTCATCATTCTTTTAATTTCTACTTAAGTTTGAACATCATAAATTGCTTGTGATTGTAATTATCCAATATAGCAGTTGTTCGTCTGTCATATGATCATTTAAATCTTCAAGAGTGACTTGAGCTCTTGGGGTTTCAACCATATCAAACCAATAGGGTATAGTTCCCTTGATTCAACATTTAGAGCAAAAGGCATCACCCAGCAAAGACAAGTAACCAATCCAACGAACACCAAAACTTTACTATAATGGGAAATTCTCATAATAATTGTTTTAATGGCTGGAGACTTACATTGTTTAACAAGCCACTAAATCTAAATCTATATGGAAAGATAGTGAATTCAACAAGCCAAAAAATGTGTATGGGACTTACTACTGCGTGTAGCAAACCAATGAATATATGTGTATATATATAATCAGTATGTAAAACAATATTGTCAAATGCCTTCAAAAGATATGAATACGTTGAAACAAGATGAAAGTTGCAAACCTAGCTTGATAAGGTAGCTGCTTCAAAAACTATTTGAACGTTTTGATAACGATACACAAAATATGCGCAATAAGTTTGCATGAGATTGCACTTTAAATCCATATAATGGCTTGATAACCCGTGACAGTTGTAGCAATAGAACTTTACCTTGGCCAAGATTATATATAGAAGCAATTCTTAGCTCACATCTCAATGTGACATACCACTCAGCATTTGCTACGAGATTACAACTCTTCTGTACATTATCTTTCAATCCAGCAAAGAATTACCTCTTGGTGCATAACAAACATTGACCACAAGAAACAACTTAGACTTCTCATTTGTTTTACCTCTTGCTTATGCTTTTAATTTCCATTCACACTAGAAACCAACTAATCCCCTAGCTCATATTTAAAGCATGGTGAATATCATAACTGAAGTTTTTTTTATGTCACATGGTTGCATCTCATTTTGCATCAATTATTTCAGGTCAATTTCATTAGACAAGCCACTAATCTATGATTGGTTACTAAGTATTTCAACTGAAATAGCACCACATAACTGATGCTTTGCATCAGACAAATGCATGTCATTTTCAATTACCGATGAAACCATAATACCATATGCTGTGTTGCCGTCTTCTCTTTCTATAGCTTATGGACAAACACCAAGCTCATTTTCAATGACCAATGAAAGCAGCATGTTATCTATTGAATTTCCAGTTATTTCTTGAGATTTCGGACACACAGTACGCTCATTTTTGAAGACCAACAAAACCGGCATTACCAGATAGCGAATCACTACCACTGCCACCATTTCCATCAGAGGGAAAATCACTGAAATTCAGAGAACTGGTCGATACCAAGTCTGTTTGATGGGTTTCAGGCACAACGCTAGTTTCCAACAAAGTATCTCCTGTACCAGCATAAGGCCTATTCATTAAGACGCTATATTCTATGGATGAATTCTTCAATATTTGCGATGCTTTTCCACTTGTCATCTGAAGACGTACATGTTGCCTTTGTACCTCACTACTTGCATCAACAGGTTGCCCAAGTGAGAGTAGATCTCCACCGATATGGAAATGTCTATATGATTGAGATTGACGCTTCATCTCAATGTTTCCATGATTTGTACCATTATGTATGGGCAACCCAAGAGCAAGGCGTGTACATACAGATTCCTCGCCAACAATATGTGTCTCTGGTAAGGTTTCAATCCTACTTTGCATCTTACAAGACATGGACAGATTGTCAACCATTAAATCCCTTGGTATGTAACTCGAATGATTCACACTATCACTTGCATGTTCAGAAATGGAGGTAAAAGTTTTAGATTCCATCATCTCCTGGTATAAGTCTGAACCTTTAATATTGACTCGATCACTGCAGAACGTACCCTGTAATGCTTTGGAAATAAAAACTTGGTCAGCCAATAGTTCCCTTTCATTAAAGGCATGGTTTACTGCTGTCCGATAATCTCGGGCAACACTGTCTCTCAATGAGTGTTCCATAGCCAAGGCACCACTTCCTATAGACTCCTTGCTCTCCTGAATACTTGGAGCAGCAACGATTTGGACTTGGCTTCCCTCTCTGTCTTGTGCAAAGGAAGTCTGCAATGATTGATCCTCCACGGTCAAAGGTTGGGTGCAATCAGAATCCTTGCACTGTGAAAGAAGATTTATATCTAAGATTTCAGCCTCCCTTGTTTTTGAATTGGCATCAGTTACCAGAGAGTTCTTTAATGAATTTTCTGTCTCTGATTTCATAACATCTACTGGAACTTTAGATACATCAAACGAGGGTCTAGACAATTTCCGCCTTAGCTTTGTTGGTGGCTGATCATTACTTTCTTCACCGTGGTTGTTATTCAATCTTCTTCGCTTGAATCGAATTGCAAACTCTTCTGTGGAATGATTCTCCACTAGAAGATCAGATCTACAATGATTACCACCACCATTTGTAATATCTGACTTCCCTTTAAAAGGTTCTTTAGGTGTCCTTACTGGTGACGGTGAAATGGCCAGAGTAGAATACCCCACTGAAACTGAGCTTAAGAGAATGTTTTCCTTCTCTTCACCATAGCACGTACCCATTAGTGACTTTGGGCATGCAGAGATTCTTGACCAGACAGACCTATCATTGGATCCCATTGATTCGTTACCAAGCATTAAATTCAACCCATCATATTTTTGCTCCATCAAACGTTTATTTAGTCCAGTATCCCCAGTATGATGAGAATATGTTCCAAAATCAAAGCCATTACTGATATGGCATGTTTTATTTGAATGTGTACCCAGGTATTGGTGGCCACTGATCTGCCGATAATCAAGGACTCCAGATTGTAATGGACTGAGGCAGCCTGCAGTAAATGCTATAAAACCAGATTTTCCAACGAAATACTCACAAGTTTAGTATACCTGATCAAATATTATTGTTACCTGGGAGAGCCTGATAGTTTGTATGAGACAACTGAGTGTCTAGTAATTGTTCATCTAATCCTAGAGAATACCTATTGGGAATGCAGAGTTCATGCTCTGGCACATTATGCACTTCAGGATAGATTTCAGTAGTATATTTTTTCAGGAACAACCTGCAAAGGTGGGAGACCTACCATGATGACCCAGAATCAAAAGTTAGAATATCAAAGATCTTATAGTTGGTGTGAGTTTAGAGAACATTCTACTTACTTGATCTTGAGATAGATGGATATGGAACTTATTTTTCTCATAATAATTATCCCTGATAGCTTTACCAAACTCGTCCTCTTTCAAAGAGAAATATTCACCGATTGGTTTCACACGAACCTACAGGATGGAAGGCATCCACAATGCATAGCATTCGGTGAGTGGATCAGATTACACAAACCACCATGTCAAAAAACTATGCTGGGTGGTATATATAGAAATTTACAATCTCAAACAACCTTACACAGAATCATATAGCAGAAACCATAATCTCAAAAGCCCTAACATGGAGTCATTAAAAATAGCATTATCTCAAACAATCCTAACATGGAGTCCTATTACAAAAAGTGATCCAAAATAATCTTAACCTGGGCTTGCATAAGAAAATGCATCAATGCATAATCTGAAACAACTCCAACAATGAGGTATGTAATGGTTATACAATGTCTTCAAAATATCCTAACATGCAATCAGACTGCATAAACCATGGTATGAAACAAGTCTACCTTACATCAATGTAGAAATACACAAATTATCAAAACACATGCCCAGAAACATCTGGATATAAACAAAAGAAAGATTGAAAGGAAACGTTGGGGGTGAGAAATAATATCCATACCATAGAACAAAAACCATAGTGTCAAATAATTTTTATACCAAAATCATGTTGCGAAACAAATCTAACTGCGCATCATGTGTCGTTGACCACAATCTCAAACAAACCTGGCAGTTAAAATATATGCAGACATACGCTATATAGTAATAACATAGGACTAACCATGTCCAATCGAACGACATATCAATATAACATTAAGTAGTCAAGTCAAACAGTCCTATTAATTGAAATAAATGTATTATGTGGTGACACTGGATTATACGCATAATGCCGAAATGAGAAGCTAAAACATTTAAGTCACAAAACAGAAAAGAAAAAAGAAAAAAAGCAACGAAGATGAACCTGACAAGGAAACGATCTTCCTGAGTAAGCATCAGGAACAATATTCATGGCACCGTATGAGGTAGCTTCAAAAACTCCCCACAGCTCTCTTTTCTCAAATTCGAACAAGAAAAGCTTCATACCAGGAACGATTTGCTTGACGAGTTCTATGTTTTTGACGGGGAGGCCGAAAAGAAGAAGATCAAGACACTCTTTCTTTGTTCTTCTGTTACACATGAAGATCGCGCCAGAAAGGGAAATGTTAGGGTTAGGTCCGAGTCTGCTGCGTATCGACCTGCTAGAGGTTTGTGCTTCCATCCCCATGTGTGTGTAGTTTTTTCTTCTGATCCTGGACCCTGTTTCTGTTTCTGTTTCTGATGCTCCTTTATTCTTTTTCTTTTTCTTTTTCTTCTTCTTCTTCTTCTTCTTCTTCTTCTGATCACTTCCGACTCCGTTAATTCCTGTGGTTCCGATTCTTCTTCTGATGATGAGGATGATGTTTTTTTTTTGTTTCTTCGGCTACTGATTTCAGATCATGAAGGGTTTCCCCAACCTCGCCTGCTGCGTCTGTGGGTGGCTATGGCAGGCTATGGCAGGAGCAGAAGAAGGCATGAAGTTTTAAAAACAGAAGAAAGAGAGGGGATGAAGATGATGAAGGCGATTGTGAAACACTTTATTTATTTACACAAAATGCCCCTCCTCTCATTTTTGACGAAATTCTCAGTTTTACCCCTCTCTCTCTCTCTCTCTCTCTCTCTCTCTAGTTGCTGCTAATGAAGCACTCCATGAGATTTTACCGCACAATATAGATATTGGTGGACAACATAAAAGAAGATGAGATTGTAGAGGTGGAGATGCCACGTAAGGAAATTTTTAAGTCGTTTTCCATGTTGTTGCATGAGAGAGGCATTATATGGTGGAGATGCCACACCACGTAAGGGAATTTTTAAGGCGTTTTCCATGTTTCATGAGAGAGGCATTCTTTGCTTCTTTACGGGGAAAAATCCTTTGGTACATTGGGTGGCGCAATGGCTAAATGCAATGGTAGGTGCGAATAGTGTGGAAGATGTGTATAAGGATCCACGAGGGTTGTTTTTCTAACCAAAGCATAGTGGGATAGATTATTATGATGTGCGCCGGTCTTTTATAATAATAATTTAGTATATATTGTCCCTTGGAGACCACTAGCCAAGTTTTACAAAATTTTGAAACAAAAGTGTCCAAGATGAGTGGAGGTAGAGTGTAAATTTTCCTTTTAATGGCCTATAATTTAGGGTGTAATGGAACAATTGGGAAAGGTGATGGTAGCCCCAAATGCCAAAGCATATAATAGATATAGCCTTATAGGTTATGTATGCTATGGAATACAACTAAAAATCTCTCTCTCTCATAAGTAACTTACCCTAGTGGTAAATCGTTTATACTACTAGCATCTCTCTATAACTCCATAGATATCTCTCACTTCACTAGATGCCACCGTGGAATGTAGGGGTTAAACCCATGACCACATGATCTCCATTGGGCAACCTCTCTCTCTCTCTCTCTCTCGCTCTCTCTCTCTCGTTTATTTTAGGCATTACTTTGTCATACGAGGTCCGATTTTGACAACCTATGACTTGAATCGAAGCTCACAACAAGATCTAAGAAGTTTAGTTATGTAGTCTCATAGTTCATATTTGACCTTCGACGACGATAATATAATCTCTCTCTCTCTCACCGCATTATACATAATCCCTATGTTGCACCTAACTACTACGTACCATGTCTTTCGTTGAATGACGAAACCCACACACATCAATACATGCTAGAGCCCATCCCGTTGTTTGCCATCCCAAAGTATTCCTTCCATATGATTTAGCTCAAACCCACTACGATGCGAGACAACACGGATTGAAACACAAGTGATGAGAGTAATCATTGTCTATGCACACTTTGCCCTAAAACAAGCTCAAGAGTCATGGTATCACACTTTGACACACAAAATGCTTTGCCTTTAATAATCTATAACCATGCCTTGACCAAACCCAATCCTTGCACACATTTCTCTTTGTGATCACAATGTGTGCACACTCGATTGTGAAATTCATTAATAAGTTCTTGAACGTTGAGAGTCTCCGGTCACTTTCACATATATTATGTGAAAATGGTTTTCATGTTTGACCTCCAAAGACATAATATAATCTCTCTCTCACGTTTTCCTGACAAAGATAGGAAGGAGCACCGTGCATTCATTTTGACCCAATCACGAGTCTCCCTAATCCATTGCGTATCACTTTACGTACATCGTACATGGACCAAACTATCATTGTATAGGTGAAATGCGCATTTGCCCTTACAAGCCCCCCTCCCCTTGAGCAATGAGAACTTGCCTCTAGAACCCTTGATTGAGCATTCAAAAAGAAAAAGATCATTCCACATTTGCCACCATCTTATACATTAATGGACTCTTAACACAAACCAAAAAATTGTTGAGAAGGCATTCCTCACTCTATTGAGCAAACACAAGTTGGAAAGGGGAGTTTTTTAATGCTTGATTAAAGAAGGCCATACCACATTCATAAAGTATCCAAATCGATCTTATTGCTGAAACAACCCATAAATTGATGTTGGCTATGTTTTTATAAATTGTGCCAAAACAAAATATTCCTTCGTTGCACATGATCCACCACTACTATAACCCTCCAAATAAATACCTAGATTTTAAAGGAAAACGAGAGCAGTTGGCCAATTGCACCACATTTTGCCATCAACTATTAGACCTCATGATTCTCCATTCGTTACTAATCCCTTTTGCCATCCATGCATGCCTTTGAATTAGTTTGTCTTTATTTTGACATGGTTTTTTTGTTTGCATATGTCCGATTAGTCTTCTTTGGGACCGTATATTGGTATTATATTTTAACTAAGCCCAAATTTCCATATGGTTATGTTATGCTCAATTAGAGTATTTATCCTCCCATCCCAAAAGACAAGATATTGTCATCACCTCTAATTATAGAGAATTTATGGTTTCTCTTTAAGATGGGGGTATAAATCTAAGAAGTCCAATACACTATGCCAAGGGACCAATAAATGGTGATTTTCTTTCTTGTTCAATAATGTGAATGACATGGAGGATATGACTTTGTGTAGGGGGAGCTATTTCACCTTCTGAAATGGAGAACACAAATTTGTCCATGGGGCTATTTTATGTAAAACAAAATGGAGGGATTGTTTCTAATGTTTGCCCGTAGTAACAAAGAACAAACATAGTGACTATTTTTCATTCTTTTGCAGGTTGAGGATTGCATCATTTCCACATACCAACATGTTCCATATATGTGCATTAAATGTAATATTTATAAATAACATGTGATCTGTTAGAGTACACTAGCATATTCTTTACATTGGCCCCCTAAGTAAAGATAAACGTTAAATTAGTGTTATAGTATGGTAACAATAATGTTTCCAACCTCCGGGTTGTGAGCTCCAAGTTTCTCTATCTTGTTTTGATTTGTTTGTTACTTGTACATTTTACATTTGTCGAAAAAAATGTAATGGATATTTTTCGTCCTTTTGCAAATGGAGGAGTGCATCCTTTCAATGTTACGAGCTTCTACCTTGTTCTAATTTCGTTGTTACTTATACTTTTCATGTATATGCCAATAAGCGACATGTGACTCCATGGAATACATTAATATATTCATAGGTTAGCTTCTTGGAAAAAACAATTGTTTCAATATTATCTTAAGGTAACAACATTGTTTTAAACCTTCAGGTTATGGAGCCCGAGTTTGGCTATTTTGTTTTAATTTGGTTAAAATGGTACATCTCATGGTTGTGCATTGAATAGAATGTTGATAAGTAACGTGATCCGATGAAATCCACTAGTAGAATCCTTACTTTACCTGTAGGATAAAAAAATATTTTGTAGTGAGTTTGTGAAGATGCAACCAAACCCAAAGCTTGGGTGGGTTGCAAAGGAGTAAAACAAATCTTTGGGTTGCTTTATTGTGCATAGAGCCTTGCCGGTAGGGACATGGAGTAAAGTCTCCAATGTAGACCCTAGATGTAGTGCATGTGGACAGCTAGAAAGCATTTCCCATTGTCTATGGGAATGTCACGAGGCAATGGTTGTATGGGGAAGGGCATTATGATTGCTATGCCATACCTCTAGCTCATTTACCCTCAATGGGGACATGCTTGTTGGATCTGTCTTGACGATGACGTGGATAAAATTGATAGCGCATGCAAAGCAATGTACAAAGGGTAGAATGGAACTATTCGATTGATCATTGATATGGCACCTACAATTAGTGCACAGAAGCAAAAAATTGGAGATCTATGAATGTTGTTTGCACCCATTACCATATGGTGCATATGGACGGCAAGATGTACCAAGGTATTTTTCAGCAAACAAACGACCTCTAATTGAATCTATTAAGCTAATATGACACATATTAATAACTACATTGAGGGCACAATATGAACAGATTGATGGAACATATGATGCTTCAGAACTAATGAGGCTAAACTTTAGAAAATGTTTGTTGTACTACACCAATGGCTGTAGAAATTGGAATGGATATACGTTGGCAGTGCGTAGTACCCATATGGTTGTTCCCCCCCTCCCATTAGATGAAAGAGGGGCGTGAATGACATGAGATACATAGAAAACAAACATGTGAGCTAGTGAATGTAGGTGATGTGCAATATAAATAAGTGATGGGACGACTTTGGTTATAAAAGCACAAGAGGTTTTTTTCTCCACCATCGACAATGTCCACTTAACTCCTATCAATGCCAAATCTCAAGTTGTATTGGAATTGGTCAGCCCAATAACTCTTTGGATTCTATGGAAACAACGGTGTACATGGGGCTTCTCCAACCAAACTGTGCAGCCAATAGTGTTAATGCAAGAGATATGGAGTGAAGTGGTAGCCACTCTAAAGAGTCAATATGATGGCCTCAAGGGTGACTCCGATGGAGTTGAAAGACAACGACTAGCCTTCATCCAATAATGGTCGTCCTCCCCCTTTATTGAGTCGGTGGGCATCCACATAAGATGGACCTATCGTGTCCCTACAAGGATTTGTATATACTAATCTCATCTGTAAATTTTTTTATAACTAATGGAAGGAGTTTTTTTTTGGAAAAAAAAGAAAAAAGAAGAAGATAAATAAGTGATATCGCCCATATAGAAGTAAGCAAGGACTACCCGATAAGGGGACTAAAGTTGTGTACTGAATGACATTTTAACTAATGGAGTATATTCTTTTTTGAAAAAAAAACTTTAAACAAACTTTGGGTTGCTTATGGCGAATTTGTAATGGAATGCAAAAAAGTGAATGGTAAAGATCATTAACATGTGTCGTGGAAAACAAATTTATCAGGAGCATTATCCTAAGCTACTATTGTTTTTCAACAGGCGGGTTGTGGAAAGTGAAAATTTAAAGGGCCACTAGCTCAAAAGTTAACAATATTATTCTTTTCATCATAGCGAGTGAATTGGTAAAACCTTTTGGTTATAGATGGTGAATTGTAAAATGTCACAAGAAGTAAATTGTGGTGGTGTGTTAGCTTGGGATGTTGAAAGGGAATTGGTAAATGAGCTTGTTGTTTTCAACCCCAATCCCTTTTTTATGTAGTTGAAAAGGAACTCGTCAAAATCCATATTTTTAGGAGAATTTCGTGGGTTGTTGAAAGTAAACATGTAAAGCCATATTTTTAGGTTAGAAATTTGTTTGTTTGATCATGAATGCACCATCAAAATCTTAATGATTTCTTGATACTTGAGCCCTTAAACTTAGGTTATTTACAAATCTACACGATTTCCGAAATGATCATGTATGGAACATCAAGACCGTGTTGCATGAGACTTGAAGCATACACAATTTTAAGTTTCAAAAAGTACAAGCTCTAAGGCTATTTTCATCCATTTAGATCTAATAAATCTCCAAAAAATAAGCCGATGAATCTACAATTGATAATGTTGCGCCAAATTGTTTGGAAATATGTGCAATGACATCACTTAGAATCTAGACCTAATCAAGATATTTCACAATTGCAAATATCTCATATTATGGATAACTACCTTTACATTCATAAGAAGTTTGATCAATTTGTAGACCTGATGTGAATAATGTGCTACAAAAATGATGCCTTGTTTTGATTCAACTAAATACATATATTCCCAAAAAATTGTCAAGGGACACTTGTGGCGTTATATAAAGGTATTGTGATGTATACATTTTATGATGTTAGGTATACCTCCCTCATTGTGTTTTAACAACATTAATGTCTTGTTATATATATATATATATATATATATATATGTATATATGTATGTATATACGTATTATAAAGAATCGGGAGTGACTCTATGCACTAGAAGAGATGTGTGTGTGTGTGTGTGTGTGTGTGTGAGAGAGAGAGAGAGAGAGAGAGAGAGAGAGAGAGAGAGAACACAATGTATAAAGAAAACAAGAAAACTATATTAACAAGAAGCAAGAATGAACCAACGATTACAAAGAGAAGGAGAAGGTGCTTATGTGGGCACCTTCTCTATAAGTTCTCTCACTAGAACCGCATCTTGGGAAAGATGTGGAGTCTTAACTATTTATGAAATATGTGCCATAGAACTTAAACTTCTATGACACACTAGTTACTATATACTAGGAGGTGGGGTGTTCACACACTTGAGATATTAAGGTGTGTTCCCACATTGGGAAGTTGAGTTTGATTCTCAACACGCCCCCTCAAACACAACTTCCGGTCGCTGGATAGTTGGTTCGGATTGGTCTGGTTTCGGCTTCGATAGTGAATGGCCGACTCACTCCTGTGTTCATTCGACGTTGTGTTAGATGGCTCCTTATCCTTACTCCCCCTCAAGCTCGGCTAGTCAGTGGTCGAAAGATCGAGGTTCGTTGTGAACTGCTGCAACTTGTAAGCTCTAAGGACCTTCGTGAAGATGTCGATTGTTTGTAGATTCGTATTGATGTGTTGCAAGTTGACATCACCGGCCAATGCACGCTCTCAATGAGCTTAGTTCGAGCATAAAAGATTGGATTCTGAGCCAGATGGATAATACTCATACTGTCGCAATAAAGGAGAATTGGATCCATGATGGGAACACTTAGATCCTTCCAGATTCTTTTCAGCCAAATGACTTTGCATGTGGCGACGATCACGCCCCTGTATTCGGCTTCTGTGCTTGACAATGGGACTGTTGGCTGCTTCTTGCTGTTCCATGATATGGCTCCACTACCGAGGGAGAAGACGAAGCTCGATCCGGATCCCATCCGGAGGGACCAATTTTTTCAACAAACTCCCCCTTCACTCTGTCATGGGATGTCTTGTCAATCCGATTCGTCTCTAGCATCCATCCAGCTTCTCAGCCGACAACAGCTTGGTCAACATGCCCAACCCGTTCTCCTCTGTGCAGATCTTCGTCAGTGAAAAGTCTTTGTCTTCTACCTTCTCCTGGAGCCAATGATATCTCCTCTGGATGTGCATGGTCCTGGAGTGATAAGCCGCGTTCTTTGCAAGGTGGATGACACTTTGACTATCACAGTAGAGCTGGAATTCCGCCTACTGGATCCCTAGCTCTCTGATGAAGTCCTTCATCCAGATTACTTCCTTGCTAGCTTCTACGACCGTCATGTACTCCGCTTCCGTGGTCGACAGTGCCACCAATGTCTACAGCCTTGACTGCCACGATACGGCTCCCCCTACATAGGTCATGATGTATTCAGACGTGGACCGACTGGTATCTACATTAGCCGACATGTCTGAATCTGTAAAACCTTCCAATAAGGGTTTACCTAATCAAATCATAGGCACATGCTCGAGGTGCCTTTCAGATACCAGAGGATCTACTTGACAACAATCTAATGCTCTCTTCCCAGATTGCTCATGAACCGACCACTCTGACTGCATATCCGATGTCTAGCCGAGTACACACCATTGTGTATATCAGGGTTTTGACAACTGAGGCATCAGGTACCTTCATCATCTCAACTTTCTCCATCTTTGTCTTTAGACTTTGTTTCCCGAACAACTTGCAATTTGTCGGATGTGTGGACCCGACTGGCTTTGCATTCGCCATGTTGAATCTTTGGAGCACCTTTGTCACATACTTCTCCTGTGACAACCACAATAGCTTCTTTGTCTGGTCCCAGACTATGTGCATCCCCAATATCTTTCTCGCTGGACCCAAATCTTTAATTGAGAAGGACTGGTTCAAGGCCTTCTTTAGCATCTCAATTTTGATGCGGTCTCTTCCGACGATCAACATGTCGTCCACGTACAACAGGAGTATTAAGAAGTCTCATCCGTCCAACTTATTCACGAACAGTGGTCGGCCTGCGTCTTGTGGTATCCTTGGTCGGTCATTAAGGAGTCAAACTTCTGGTACTATTGTCGGGGGCTTGCTTCAATCTGTATAAGCTCTTCTTCAATCGACAAACCAAGTTCTCCTTCCCTTTCTTGATGAATCATTCTGGCTGCTACATGTAGATCTCCTCCTCAAGGTCATTGTGTAAGAATGCAGTCTTGACATCTAGTTGCTCGACCTCGAGGTCCATGCTTGCCGCTATACTCAAAATTGTTCTGATGGATGTCATCTTCATTATCGGGGCAAAGATCTTGTCGAAATCCACTCCGTTCTTTTGTTGGAAGCCCTTCACCACAATGCGGGCTTTGTACCTCGATGGATTTCAGGCACCTCCTGGTTTCAACTTGTACACCCACTTGTTCTGGAGCGCCCTTTTCCTTTCGGCAGCTCCGTCAATTCGTATGTGTGGTTCTCATGCAAGGAATCCATCTCGTCATGCATGGTACTTAACCACTTGCAGATGTGGGTGTCTTTCTTTGCTTCTTCGAAGTTCTCCGGCTCCCCCTCGTCGGTCAGCAATACATGCTCTTTATTCGAGAATCTCTAGGGGCCCTTCTCTCTCTAAGAGGGTATCTTTAGCCTTGGTTTTCAGCCACCGGTTCTTAAGACGGTTCTTCATCCGAATCTAACTCGAGGCCTTGTTTGGTTCCGGCGTCCGATCCTTCTTCGGTCGGTTCGGTTCTTTGTCCGAGTCTGGCCGGTTCATTATGGTCTTCAGTTGACATCCGGCTTCTGACTGGATGGATCCTTGTATTTTCCAACCGATCTCTATCAGTCGACCCAAAAGAGGCTATCTTCTTCTCTGATTCCCAGTCGGCGATTGTCTTGTCTTCCATGAAGATTATGTCCCTGCTCCGGATCACTTTCTTTTCAACTAGGTTCCACAACCGGTAACCAAACTCATCATCACCGTACCCAAGGAATATGCATGGCCAAGTTTTCGGGTCCAATTTTCCCCGTTTGTCCTTTGTGATATGCACATAAGCGAGACAACCGAACACTTTTAGATGCCGGTAAGACACATCTTTACCGATCCATACTCTCTGTGGTATGTCTTCGTCCAAGGGTGCTGAGGGTGATCTGTGCGCCTCAACCGAGAACGTTCGTGGGGTTGTTCTTGGTGAAAGGAATCGCTTTCGGCCACAACCGAGTTCCAAACTCACTATGGAAGAAAACATAATAAGAAATAAGAGATTAATGCACTTACACCGAATAAGAGACGGCATGATATGTTCCATGGAAAACCTCGAGAGGCAAAACCATGGTAGTCCACAGACTCCGAACTAGATCAGTATGAAAGAGAGGTAGAATAAAATGGAGACATAGAGGCAATGACCTTCTGCTCCAACTCTTCACCAATAGGCGGTTACAACAAATACAAGCTTCTTCTTCTTCTTCTCTCTCTCTCTCTCTCTCTCTCTCTCTCTCTCTCTCTCTCTCTCTCTCTCTATACAGTGGTAACTTACAACCCTTCACCATAAGTTTTGCCATAGTTATTTATACTCATATAACTTTTAGACTATTTACAAGTATGGCTTGAACAGGCGCATCAGAACATATTTACTAATATGTCCCAGCTTTTTGTTCACACCGGATCTGGCTGGATACCTTTCAGGTCCATCCGATCCGATTTCTTCCTCCGACTCGTCCAATCCGACTCGTCCAGTTCTCATCCGGATCCCACCTCGAGGGATTGGTTTCTCAACACTTGGTTGTGTGGGCCTTGGCCAAATCGGCCTCTTCTTCCACGACTTTGTCCCCTTCCTCCGTATGAACCTGTGCATAACATTTGTCCGTCTGATTCATTGCGTCTTGTTCGGATGTGGTTTTCTTCGACCAATAGCATTGCTTCAAGATAGAAGGAGGGAGGATTCTCCCTTGCAAGGACTGCCGACCGTGTAGCGCCGAACTGAGGTGCTAGGCCTCCATGGCATATCGGCACCATTTCGTCGTCGTCAATGTTGACATTGATTGACCCAAGGGAGTCACACAACTCCTTGATCTTCAGGTATAACTACCAATTGACATATCCCTCTGTTGGATATTGTTCAGCTCTTCACGGAGTTGAAGTTTTTGTGTGGTTGTGTTGGCCACAAATATCTTTTTGAGGTTCCCCCATGCCTCCTTCGTCGTTTTGGCTTCTTTGATGTGGTCGAGCATGTGATCATGAACGCATGATGCAAGGCAATACAACACACGACTTGCCGCTTGCTCCCAAGCTGGGTGGTCGACATGTGTTGGGTTGGGTTGATTTTCTTGAGCTTCCTTGACATAGCTCCAATAGCCTTGATTGACAAGGTACTAGTGCATCTGGTACTCCCAATATGCGAAGTTGTTCCTATCGAGTTTCTCGGTAAGAAGAGTGCTTCCTATCTAAGTATTCATGTTGAACTTCTTCTTCTTCTTTGTGATGCAAACTGTGCAGGTTGTTGTTATAGTGATCGGTCGGTTCTTCGTGAACGTGGGCTTTTGGCACAACACACATAGATGGACTTGGATTAAGCTACCAACGGCTCTGATACCATGTAAAGAATCGGGAGTGATTTTGTGCAGCAGAAGAGATGTGTGTGTGTGTGTGTGTGTGTGTGTGTGTGTGAGAGAGAGAGAGAGAGAGAGAGAGAGAGAGATTATATTATCGTCTTTGGAGGTCAAATATGACCTATGAGACAAAATATTACATTTCACGTGATACGTGTGAAGGTGAGTAGCGACTCTCGATCTTCAAGAACTTTACCAATGAATGTTGCAATTGAGAGTGCACATCGTGGTTGTGAGAGAAATTTGTGCAAGGATTGGGCTTGATCGAAGAGATGCGGAAAACATGGTCGAATATGATCAAAGGCAGAGCATTGTATCAAAGTGTGATACTCAGACTCTCAAACTTGTTTAGGACAAAGTGTGCATAGTCAGCCACTCTCATCACTTGTGCCCCGACGCCCCGTCTCACATCTCAATGCGTGCGAGCTAAGTCACATGGAAGCAAGGGTTCGAATGGTAGATATCGGGATGGGCTCTAACATGTATCGATATGTACGGCTTCCTCGTTCCACGAAGAATATGGTTTTGTAGTTAGGTGCAACATTTGTAGTATAATGTGTGAAGCGTGAGCCACCACATTTGTCCCATGTCATGATACATTGGCGTTGCAAAAAGGCCTCATTTACAGAGGAATCTAGTGACGCATCATGAAGCAAGTGTCTTGCATCCCATCTACCAAACCATTTTTCTAAATCTTGCATCCAACCGGAACACAAAATTTTGCTTTTATGCGTCTTTTGGATCTTTTTGTTTGCTTCCCATGCAATTCTAGGAAGTCGATGTGAGGGGCTTTTTTGAGCCTTAAGCATGTATATCAACAACCCTTTCCATGGCCATGATCTCAATGGGAAGCGATCCCGTCTGAATGAAGAGGAGGGTGTAGGGCGTTTGTTTCTTAACTTGTAGAAACTTTGTAAGAAAATGTTTTTGGACATTTTCAAACTCTTTCCACATAGATTTAGGGATGCTACCGCCCCATACTTCCACCCAATAGAGAAGAACCGAGGTCACCAAAGTGTCAAAAAGATATTTCATGAGGACCCAACACTTAATATCTCCAAGATTGCATGTGTTCTTAAATGCATAATATGCTCGCTTACCTGCCTCTAAGCGGCATGTAGCACATTCATTCCATTTATGATTTGAAGGAACTTCAAGGCCAAGATATTTGAAGTTTTCCACACATTCAAGTGGCTCATTGTTGTACATAATGCATGGTTTATCTCTTTTTTGACTCTTCACAAGTATAATCTTTGTTTTAGAGCTATTGACACTTAATCTAGTATGCATACAAATTTTTTCCAATGCCTTCATAAGCTTTTGTGCATCTCCTGAAGTATTTGCCAAAAGCACTACATCATCCGCATATAACAAAAGCATAATCACAACATTCCCAATGACAACTTCTTCAACACATTCTTCTTTTACAAACTTGGTAACCATTTCTTCTAATTCATCAATGCATAGACCAAATAATGTTGGCGAGGGTGGGCATCCTTGCTTAACACCAATACTGCTATTGAAAAATATCTAAAAGTCTATCTCTCATACGCACACAACCTATAACCTTCTCCAAAGAGAGAGAGAGAGAGAGAGAGAGAGAGAGAGAACACAATGTATACAGAAAACAAGAAAACTGTATTAACAAGAAGCAAGAATGAACCAGCGATTACAAAGAGAAGGAGAAGGTGCTTATGTGTCACCTTCTCTTTAAGTTCTCTCGCTAGAACCGCCTCTTGGGAAAGAGGCGGAAGTCTTAACTATTTATGAAATATGTGTCATAGAACTTAAACTTCTATAACGCACTAGTTACTATATACTAGGAGGTGGGATGTTCACATGCTTGAGATACTAAGGTGTGTTCCCACACTAGGGAAGTTGAGTTTGATTCTCAACATATAAATATATATATATCCATCCTTCAAGGTTTAAGATGTTCTTTCTTGCTAGAATAAGGGACCTATATTGATTATATTTCTTTGCCTATGTGCACATTTTGCATCAATATGTTGAATTGGAATCATAACAAGCAAAATGTGCAATAGTATATGTTATTTCAATTGACTTTATGGAGCTAGAAATAGGATTATAGATAACGAGAGTGTAACTAGTGATTTTTTTTCCATAAAAAATGTCCTCCATTGGTATTAAAAATTAAAGTGGCCAAAGGCAATATACAAAATAGTCCACTATTACAATGAATATTGCATATCATGTTACCTTTTTTTGTATCTCTTGAACTACCACAAATCTTCAAGATGCATATGAAAGTGATAATGTCTGGGGAAAGATTTTTCTGTTTGTGCTGGCGGAAAATGAGCCAGCCGGATCGCCGCCAATCAATCCAAAATCTGGTGCTATGGACGCTCACGCATGAACCAGGAATGCCCTTCATCTCCAAGTGCCTGCAGACGCGTTACAGGGGCGGGCCTCTGGGAATGCACCCTCATTTTCCATCTTCTCGAAGGAACTAAAGTTTCATGAACTTGATTATTATGCTTAGTATACCCAACAATGAGCATGTTCCAAGAGACAGTATTTCGATCAGGAAGCCCTTTCAATAGTTTCTCTACTTTGGTAAGCATCCCACATTTGACATACATATCCACCAAGGTGGTACCAAGTACAATATCCCCCTCCAATAACAACGTACTCATGATTTATTCATGAATTTGCTCTCCTATGTGCATTGTTTATTTGCTTCTACAAACCTTCAGTGTGTTCAAAACTGTACAACACTTCATAACATTGCCCTTGTTGGACAAAAGCAGTCCCCAATATAATGTCTTTATCATGCAAGCCTCTACACACAACCTCCTCATGAATTTGTTTGCCCTTATCTAATGCTCTTATGTTGCTACACGCTTTCAAACTGCAAATGAATGTGACAGTATCTGGGGCGATGCCATCATTCTGAATTTGTTTAAAATAGTCCAACACTTTGTGGCCTTGACTGTGTTTAGCATACTCACCAATAAGTGCATTACAAGAGACTATATCCCGAATAGGAAGCTCTTGAAGCACTTTTTGAGATTTTACAAACTCTCCACATTTGGCATACATATTCACTAAGGTATTTCCAAGCATAAAATCATTTTCAACAACCTTGAGCTGAGAATCATATTATGCATTTGTTTACCCTTGTATAGAGCTCCTATGTTTCCATACGCCTTTAAAATGCAAATGAATGAGATCACATCAGGAGAAAGCCCCTCACTTTGCATATGCTCAAAACACTCCAGTGCTTCAAGATCTTGCCCCTATTGGGTATACCTTGAAATTAATGCTGACCAAGAGACTACATCTCGGATAAGAAGCCCTTTGAGCACTTCTTAAGCCTTCTTGCGTACACCACATTCCACATACATGTCAATCAAAGCATAATTTTCCAATCACTGCATTCTTCTCTTGCAAACCCTTGCTTATAAATTTATTGTGGATTAGTTTTCCTTTATGTATATCTCCTGTGTTGCCACAAACTCTCAAAATGCCAATAAGGGTTAGTATACTTGGAGAGAGGCCTTCGCTTTGCATAAGTTCGAAATAGTTCAATGCTTCATGGCATAGCTCCCGTCTAACATACCCTGCAATTAGTGAATTCCATGAAATAACATCACAACAGGAAGCTCTTCGAATATATTTTGTGCTTTTCCAAGCTTGCTGCATTTTCCAAACCTTCTATGTTGCCACAAGATTTTAAGATACAATTCAAAGTCACTGCATTTGAAGAGAGACCCTCTTTTTGCATTATTACAAAGCAATTGAACACTTCATAACCTTTTTTTTGGTTAGCATATCCTACAATTACAACATTCCATGAAGGCCGTATCTTGGTTAGGAAGTTGTAGTAGCACATTTTGTGCCTCTTACAACATTTTGCATACTACTTCCAAGATGGGTATTCTTTGCTAGAAAACCTCTTTATAGAATATGAGCATGAACCTTGATACCTTCTCGAAGGTCTTTCGTCTTGGCACAAGCCTTGAGATTGAACAAAATCTCAATTATTTCTTTCTGGGTCGCACATTACATGATATTATAATCAGAACATCCATGAAAAACTAATTATTATGAAACGATCTTGTTTTTTGCCAAAACTAGTCCTCTATGTTTTCTGCCAAAACTAGTGCTCTACGTTTTCTTTCCTCAGCAACTCGTAACTATCCTCTTCTTGTCATCATATCTTTACCCAAGTATTTATGTGAGCGGACTACCATTGCTTTTTTCAATGTAGGGGTATCCCCTATAACCGAAAAAGAGAAATCATTATTATTCTATGTAGGTAATTGTTATATGTAGAAAATGTGTTGAAGAGAGTGGACTTTAGGAAACTATAAAACATGTCTTCAATTCATGGTGAGAAAGGAAGTGAAATCTTTTGAGAGGAGGTCAATGCCCTACTTTTGGCATGCCTGCAATTAACAAGGTCTAGATGAAGTTAAGTTGGTGCAACTAGGGTACAAGGTTAAAACAAAAGCAAGTTAACAAGACTCAAATAAAGAAGGAAAGTTATTAACCTACCTTGTTAAGTTAAGCAACAGTAAGCAACAAGAGGTATATTAAGTTAAGCCAAAGAGCCCGCAAGGTTAAACAAGACTTTGCTCGACATTTGCCTTTAGATTAATAGGCCCATAAGTATGATGGGGGGAAGTTCTATAATTACTAGAATCTAAGGTTGTGTAAAGTAAAATTAGAGGAGCCCCAACAGGTCAAGAATGTCAAGAATGTCAAGTTATAAGAGCACCATTTTGGCGCATACCTCACCAATGGGCATTTATTTTTGTTTGCACACTCACATGCAATCAAGTTAAAAAAGAAGGCAATTGAAGGCCCCGTTACATAGTCATGGGATGTATGTTATGGCACCTATTGTGATTTCCTATAGACCAAACAAAAGATCAATTAAGTCAAGCAATGCCCCTTCAAAGATATAAATCCAAACATATCAATTATAAATCCAAACATATCAATTGAATAGATCTAAGTGAAGGTGTAATGAACTATAATCGAGTTTAAAGTAACTATATAAAAGTCAAGTCAAACAATGCCCATATACAACCAAGTAAGATGACTAATGAAATCATAATTGTGGGGTGACTACTTAGTACTAAACCATTATTGTTGGTGCACTACTAAATCCATTATTATGGGGTATCATCAGTTCCTTCCAATTCTGAAATCAAATAGTTATTTCTTTCTCTTAGATAATGCGGCAACTATCACCTGTCACAAAATTATATCAACTCTTTGTAGACGCTCCATCTCTAGAGAAGCAAATCCTAACAAGTCTAGGGTATAGGGTTTCACCTGTGCATTATGGTTTCTACACAAGAATTAGTCAAAACCTTGTTTGCTACTTTTTCCTCGTATCTTCTACTCGCTGCATTAATATGTCAATTTATAATTCATGAATACATTCACAAATAAAAGCCAAAATGTAAGGATTTTATGATCATTATATTGTTCAATTTTGGGCATCAGAAGATTAAATCAATTGCCTCTAAATCTGGGGGATTGAATTCACAACGTTTTCATACTTTGAATATTCTCCAGCATCAAAATTGACGCATGAGTGGCGTCAATGGCAACAATTTTCATCTTGATGTATTATACATAATTTAACCACTCTGACCGCTTTTCAAAGTTTATCTAAAACCTGGGATGCAACATGTATGTTCCTCAAATGGATTTGAGGACCCAATTTCTTCCTTGAATTTGGTAGGATACCTACACAAAGGATGAAATATAGATGTTTAATAACATCACAAAAGTTGGATACCTACACAAAGGATGAAATATAGATATTTGATAACATCACAAAAGTTGTAACATTATCCGGATCCAATTCCCATATAAATTTGGCAATATACACTGCCTCCTGGACATTATTATGACATTTGCAAGCACCTAATATTGCAGTGAGAATGATCACATTAGGCTGAAATGGCATGTTACTGATCAAACACACTGCATCATCCAAACATCCAACCCGCCCAAGTAGATCTATAATGCAAATATAGTGATCTACATCAAGTAAATTGGCATCATCGTTAATGATTTGCGCCAAACACTCAATGGCTTCAAAAACCATACCATCATGGTTACATGCATCAAGTACAGTAGTATAGGTTATTTTGTTTGGGATTATACCAATATGTTGCATTTTCTGGAAAATCATCCAGGCATCACTGCCTTTACCATGCTGGCCATATAATGTAATCATAGAAGTCCATGAAACTACATTTGGATCACTCATTTGCTCAAATGTCCGTTGTGCTGCTTTCATATTTCCACATCTTCCATACATGTTCATAAGAGCAGTTGATATGTTGGCATCGTCATCACATCCAGATGTGATTAGACTAGAATGTATGCATTCACCATCCAATGAAACTGCATAATTTGAACATGCATCAAGGAGAGAGATGTAGGTCATCGCAGTTGGTTTCAAACCATTCTTCTCCATTTTGTCAAACAGTTCGAGCATTTGATCATACTCCCCTGACTGGGCATGAACTGTAATCATAGAAGTCCATACGGGTTCACTTCCTTCAGAGATGCATGCGAACATGATTTTAGAATCCTCGAGGCTTCCGCACTTTCCATACATATTTACAAGAGCATTAACAATTGCATCATCTGATTCTAAATCGGCGTCCAAAGCACACACATGAATAAGCCTTCCAACTTCAATAGCCGCCTCAATTGCACATGCATCGATGATGCTTATAAATGTTACCACATTTGGGAAAACACCAGTTTCTTGCATTTGGTTGAAAAGTTGAAGGGCAACCTGGAATTGGCCTTTTTGAGCCTCGATGGATATCATGGCTGTCCAAGAAACAATAGTTCGTTCACTTAAATTCTCAAACATATTGAATGCTTCATGAAGGCGCCCAAGCTTACCATACATACTTATCAGGGCATTTCCAACAATAACATTCATCCCGTGTCCATTCTCCACTATGAATGAATGCATATGCTTGCAATCAGTGGAACTCATGTAGTTGCTATAGGCATCAAGGATACAAACAAAAGTAACTTGATTCGGTTCGATGCTCTGTTGTAGCATCTGAGCAAAGAAGCGAATGGCCTCTCCGAATTGTCCATGCTCACAATAAGCAGCAATCATTGATGTAAATAAGACAACATCCCAATTTGACAACCTTGAATATGCCTTAATTATACCTTCTTGGACTCCACATCTTCCATACATGTTGATCAATGCAGTTCCAACCTTTATATCTGAATCATATCCAAGTTCCATTATATAAGAATGCATCCTCTTCCCTTGGTTCTGGTCTTCTAGGTTGTCAGTACATGCATCAAGAATGCATATAAAAGTTGTTTTGTTCGGCATAAACCCCTCTTGCTCTAGTTGATCAAAACATTGAAATGCATTCTCTGGTTCATGATGTGATACATACACACATATCATGGCATTCCACAAAATTAAAGTTTTCTCCATCGTTTTATCACATACATCTTGTGCATCATTAAGGCTACCACATCTATTGTACATGGATAATAAAGCAACCTCTACTTTTGCATCTGTTTCGTATCCACTTTCAACAATGCAAACATGTATTAGCCGACCACAATTGATCCCTGATCGAGCAGTGAACACATCAAGAATACATATAAAAGTGACTTTATTAGGTCTTCCACCCTCGTTAAGCATTTCGACAAACAAATCCATGGCCTCTTTGAATCGTTTTTTCTGAGCATAACATGATATCAAAGCGGTCCACGGAACCTCATTACATGTATGCAAATCATACAACTTTTGATTCGCTTCTTTAAATCTCTCACATTTACCATACATACAAATAAGGGAGGTTGATAATGCTACATCCATTTCATACTCAGTGTTAAAAATATATACATGAATACGCTTACCTTGATCAACAAATCCATATCTCCCACACAAAGATACAATTTGAATGAAGGTAAACTTATTTGCCAACATACTCTGTTCATGCATCTGAGCAAACATTTGGAAAGATTCCATATGCATTCCTCTCGAAACATATACATGGATGAATGAGTTCCATATTTGCAAATGATCATGTGTGACACTATTAAACAATGCCATGGCATGATCAAATGCTCCCAACCCATTATACATTCTAATGAGAATACCACATAAGAACTTGTCTTTCTCAAGGCCATGCTTCACTATATGATGATGGGTCACTTGACCTTCCAAGAGGGTATTCCGATGGTGGAAGAAATCTCCTCTTAGAAGAGTAGACCTAGTTCTTGTTTCCTCTCCTTCCCCTGCTTTATCTTCTTCTTTATATTCTTCTAGAAGGCATGTTGTAAGAGAAGATAAAAGGCTTCTTCTTTCTGGTTCACTGCCATAGCTGATCTGACAAGGACGCAGAGGATCAGAAATCCATGGATTTGTTCTGAGCTGTGCTCGACCTAAGCTCCTTTGCATCAGTCTACAAAGGAGAAAGAAAGAAACAGGGGGGCTCAAAGCAAAAGACTTAATACATCTCCTAGGCCATGGGTAGCACAAAGCTTACCTTGCAACTTGCAACTTGCAATACATATGTACATGCATATTAGTCCATGGAAAAGGTTCACACGAGTTCCCGGACAACTTCTGCTAATACATGTGTCCAAGGGAATGCTCAGATTAACTGCCATGGCAAGACAAAACCACAAGGAGCCATGCCCTGCTTGCCACACAACATCACCGATGAAAAAATCATAGCAAAGTCAAGAATGATCCCAAGTGGAAGCCTTCAAAAAACTTGTGGAAGCAACCCCCCCCCCCCCCCCCAATTGAGTCCTAAGGGTGTTTGTCAACTCGCTCCATATGATAAGCTTAAGTTCTCACTACCAGCTAGCTACCTGAGAGCATCGGTCGACTCCTCCAAATGTTTCCAAGGTTGGCATCTTTATGATGACTATGAGGCTTCTAAGAAGAGAAGGCGAGATATTTTATTTTCCTTGAAATACACCCTTATAGGTTTAAGCTTTGAGTTCACAATGTGATAACTCATGCTTAGATGTTAAATGAACATTCTCGTGTGTCTTGACCGAGACACTACTCCCCGAGTAATGCAAACCTCTCGGAAATGTATGGATTTTTTTTTTCCTTATTTGTTTATACTACTTTAGTATTTTTTATCTTTGGCTCGCCCGAAGGCTACAACTCACGCGAAGTCATATTTTATTAGTAGTACATAGTCCATCAGGGGGTGTACCGAATGGTACAAGTGAGATACATGCACAGGATGACCTCTAGGATATGATGAGACTCGCACCACGTTCCATCATGCAACTCGTAGACAGACTACATTTTACCTTCTTCATCGTCGAAACCGTCATTGTTGTCACCGTCACCGTCACCATCTTCGTCGTCGTCACTAACGGGCACAAACCGCCCTTCATTGTCACCATTTGCGTCCTCGCCACTATCTTCGTCGTCGTCACTTACGAGCACAAACTGCCCTTTTTAGGTACCACATGTATGTTGGTGCGGGGAAATGTATGGAATTACACTAGTATAAACCACGAAACAACTCATTCAGTTGAAAAATATACATCTCAGGATCTATGGAACAAAAAAACTTGAATTTGCAATATTTTAGCATCCATATATAAGATACCAAACTTTATGTCAAAGTCACATGTTTTATGTTACATAATGTCGCATGTCAAATACCATATCATTTGGCAAATGATTATAAATCAAATATATCCCACATCTTAGTGCCTTGAGGTCTAACATGACAAGTGAATTCATTATCAATTAGCGAATAGCATTGTGGGAAAATGTGTGCCTCAAAAAGCATGACCTAAATGTCAAATGGTTGGCAACCTAGTAATGTTGAAAGACGCCCACCCATGGCATGTGTCAATTGTAATCGTAACCAAGAAAATACATCCATCACTATGACATGCCCAACACCATCATGCTCCATAATAGCAAGTGATAAATGATGATATTTCACAAGCTTCATTATAGCAAGTGGCAAGTAATGTTTTATAATTGTCATCGTAGCACATAACAATTGATATTTCACCAACATTGCATGACTAAGGTAACACCCTTTATACATCGAGCTACATCATACAAAATATAGTTTTGTAATAAAGATTGAACCTTTTACATATATTTGAAAATTATTTTGGTGTCCTTATTGAGGCCTATTTCCTAATCCACCATTCTTCTCAAGAAAGCTTTAAAGCTAGAGAGCCATGAAATGAGAAGAACCCCTACAAAAGGTTTATCATTTCACTTTTATAGTTCTTCATTGTTAATCAATTTTACTACTATGTTGCTTTCACACTCATGAGGCCATAAAGGTTTAAAGTTATTACATTTATAGCTCATTACAAATTTAGGAGATCTCTCTCTCTCTCTCTCTCTCTCATCATAATTAGCTTACTCTAGTAGTAAGTCATTAACACTACTAGCATTATATCTGTCATGATATGGCTAAACTTGATCTCATCATAATTAGCTTACTCTAGTAGTAAGTCGTTAACATTACTAGCACTATATTTGTCATGATATGGCAAGACTCGAACCCATGACCTTATGTTATATAGGTCAAGCTCTTGACCATTATACCATCTATTGTAATACATAGAATATTATTTTCATTTAAGTTTTATTATAGGAAATTAATGTATATTCTAGATTTCTCTGGAACATTCTAGAAGCTTCAGGACTCCTCCTATGAACACTATAAAAGGAGGCACAAGGCATTATGTTGAACCAAATTGGTTCAACGCCAGTCTTAAGCCTCATAGCCATCTTGTACTTACTCTTCCTATAATATATCATCTGTTATCATCATCTCTCTCTCTCTCTCTCTCTCTCTCCTCTTCTCTTTCCTCTCTCTTGGGAGTCTTACGTAGTCCTGTCCTCTTAGTACTAATAGTACTTCCCTTCTCTAGTACTAATTCTCTCTCTGTTTTAGTACTATTCCTGACAGTTTGAACCAAATTTTCTCTAGTCTTCTTTTTGGTTTCCCTCATCCTCTTACCCCTTTTTTCCAATACTATGGCTACTGTTAGCGCCCAAGAATATTAATCCGTTTTCTCTAAGCTATAGGGTCTAAAAGAAAAATTTGTTGCCTTGGAACAAGAAAACCAACGATTGTTAGGGGACCTTCAACAAATCGCTCTAGAAAAATAGCAAAAGCAACAACAAGGATCAAGTCCCCAAGGATTTCATAAAGAGCCCCAGATTGGACTTCTTGTGAAATTCGATAGAACATGATCGCAATTCAGGGGATTTCTTAATTAGGTACGCTTAGTCATTCAAATGCATCCTTCCCGATACCCCACTGATGCATCCCAAATCAACCTAATAGGCATGTTGCTTAGCAGCTCAGCCTTGGCATGGTTCGCTCCGCTTCTAGAAAAAAAATCGCCCTTGCTTAATAACTTTGAAGACTTTATTAGCGAGTTTAAAGCATGCTTTGGAGATACAGACAACATCAGGACGGCGATCAACAAAATCCAATGATTGTGTCAAGGTGATCGTCCAGCCTCTGCCTACGCGGCGGATTTTCGTCTACCCGCCTCAGATATCCCCTGGGATGATCAAGCACTAATGGAGCAGTTTCACTATGGCCTGCAAAACAATGTCAAAGATTTACTCCTAACCTTCCTTGAAGAACCAAAGTCTCTTATAGAGGCAATCAGTCGAGCGGTCCGATGCGACAACCGCCTTTTCGAACGCCGTTCTAAACGTCAATTACAAATTCCACACCCTCGGCCGGAGCCCACATATGCCTCAGTCGCGACTAAACCATTTGCACGAGACGTATATCAACCAAATACTCTAACATTGATGGAGATCGACACCATGCGTCGATGTGGCCCGTTATCGGAAGAAGAAAAGCAACGCCAACGTGCAAATCAATTATGTCTTTATTGTGGTGGACTAGGGCATATCGCAATCAACTATCCCCATAAGCCAAGAAGACAGGTAAATCAAATCGTAGCCTGTACTAAACCCGAATCAATTCTTCCCTTAGGAATGTCTGATAGTATTAATCGTACTAATAACCCAAGTATCTCAAACAAATTTGAAATCCTTAGTCAATTAGAAGAAGAGTGAAACGACTGAGTCCAACCAAAATAGGAGCCGTTTGGTTGGACAACCCTAGATCTGTACACCCCTTTAGTGGTTCCATTCCCTTAAAGCAAGTTAGCAATGTGTACTTAGCCCAAGTCATGGTTAGTACTAAAAGTACTCCTCCAGTACACGTCCTAACACTTTTAGATTTCGGAGCCAATTCATGTTTCATGGATTGAAATTTTGCCCAAGCTTCTCAGATATCCTTAAGAAAACTTCCTTGCCCCGCATCTATAGTAGTCATTGATGGTCGTCTCATTGCTTCTGGGAATATTGTAAAAGAGTCTGAATTCATTCAAGTTGTCCTAGGTAGTTGTGTGTGTGTGGTATTATTTAATATAATTAGTAGTCTAGAGCATCCCATTGTCCTGGGATTACCTTGGTTTGAATTACATAATCCAGACATAGATTGAAGAACAAGAGAAGTCCAGTATCGACAACCCCATGAATCTACTCATCAATCGACCATTTCACTCCATCAACTACGCGAAGAAGGACACAAGGAGGCAATGTTTCTATTTGCAATATCAGTACATCCTTCCAACAATATTAAGAAGGAATCCTTAGTGCAACTTCCGGCAAAATATCATCCTTATGCTGATGCATTTGACAAGGTAAAAGTCGGTACTCTTCCTCATCATAGTCCCTATGATTGTCCCATCGATTTACAACCAGGAACAGAGCAACCATGGGGACCAATTTACAACTTGTCACCAACCGAGTTAGAAGTCCTTAGAGCCTACATAGAGGAGAACTTGGCAAGTAGGTTTATTCGTCATTCGAAATCTTCGGCCGGTGTACCCATCTTCTTTGTCAAGAAGAAATATGGATCAATTCGTCTCGTCGTTGATTACAACGGCTAGAATAAGGTCACCATCAGGAATAGGTATGCACTTCCTCTTATATCAAGTCTTTTAGAGCGAGTAAATGATGCCAAGTGTTTTACAAAAATTGATCTACGAGGAGCGTATAACCTCGTGCGGATCCGACCGGGAGACGAATGGAAGACCACCTTTCGCATGTGGTATGGGCATTTTGAGTATACTGTTATGTCGTTCGGTCTAACCAATGCACCCATAGTCTTCCAGCACATGGCAAATGATATATTCAGAGACCTCTTGGATATTTGTTTGATCATCTATAATACTTGTGGGCCGTATGGCCTAAGCAAGGAGTGCGAGCGTATAACCTTCAGCGGTTGGATAGTAAGGGTAAATAGTATGGTACCTAAAGAATAGTATAAAAGAGAGTAGTAGGGGAGGAGAAGAGAGAGAGAGAGAGAGATAATTCAAATTTCAATTTATGTAAGAAAAGGTCTTTTGGCAAACATGTTTCGCTCTATATGAGCTCATTAGTGCTAAAGACCATATACAAAAATGTGAGAGGCTTATATAGGGGAAGATGCAAGAAGAGTGAAGGGGAGTGGTGGGGATGGATGAGAGGGGATTTGAATGTGTATAAAGGAGGATGTGGGAGTTAGGGAGGTAGTGAATGTAGAGAGGGATAACTTAATGAGTTTGATGGTAAGGGATGATTTGGGGATCTATTATATTTAGTTCTAGTAGAATGATAGCAATAGTAAGTGTGATGTTTTAATGGGGATTTGGGGATCTAATATATTTAGTTTTGACTAGATAAGAATAGAGTGATTTGGACTTGGTCCAACATATGAAAGGCTTAGGAATGTTTTTTAGTTGGGGATCTAGGCTAAGGTGGCGTGTAAGTCTTTTAAAAACGAGTGGATACCTAATTTAGGGGAGTTTTTAGAGTACCTAAGCTTGAATATGGTAGGTGTAAGGGAAGATTTGTTTTTATGCTTATGGATGAGAGTATTCCTAAGGGAGAAAGGATGTTTATTAAAGGTTTTAAGGATGAAATTTGGTGGGTAACCTCGGCTAATGAGTCTAAGGAAGAAACATTTTTTCATTTCTAGGTACCCTATAGGTGTGCTTTCTCTAACTAGGTAGCGTTTTAATTCGTTCGAAATAAAATTTTGTTTGACGTGTATGGGATGGTCTGAGGAGAAGGGAAGATATTGATAGGAATTTAATGGTTTTTGGAAACAATTGAAAGAGAACTTAGAGTTCTCTAGATTGATCCAAATATCCAAGAAAGGGAGCCTAGTGGGGGATGTATGGATCGTAAGTTTAATAGAGTTATTGGTCATAAGGCTATAGAAACTGAGGTAGTCTAAGAGTTGGGGTTTCGTGCCTGTCCAAACCCCGAATGCATCATCTATGTACCTAGTAAAATAGAAGAGATGGGGTGTGGTTTGTGAGTTTTCTAGGTGTGATAAGAAAAGGCATGCATAGACAACTGAGAAGTTACTACCCATGGCTGTTCCAGGAAGAGTATGATTCTCATGTACGATTAGTACTAAAACGACTCCAAGAGAATGGTCTTTATGCCAAACTAGAAAAATGTAGCTTTGATTGCAAGCAAGTGGAATTTCTAGGCTACGTCATCTCCTCAAAGGGCATCTCCATGGATCAGGCTAAAGTCAAAACTGTCCTACAGTGGCAAACTCCACGTTCGTTACGAGATGTACAATGTTTCCTAGGTTTTGCTAACTTCAACTGCAAGTTTATACAAGATTACTCGAAGATTATTTTACCTCTCACACAGCTTACGAAGAAGGGACATGCATTTCTTTGGTCTAATGAAGCGGACATGGCTTTTAGGCATCTTAAGAAAGCCTTTACATCAGCTCCTATTCTAGCTCATGTGGATACAAACAAACCATTCATCATGGAGGCCGACGCATCGGATTTCGCCCTCGGTAGCATCCTTTCTCAACAAGGAGATAAAGAAGAGTTACATCTTGTGGCTTTCCATTCGTGCAATTTTGATGCCACGGAAATCAACTACGAGATACATGACAAGGAGTTATTAGGCAGCGTGGATTCATTTGTGCAATGGCGGCACTTCTTAGAGGGCTCTCCACATCAGGTCATCGTCTTCAGTGATCACAAAAACCTTGCTTATTTCCAGAACGCTCGTGTACTAAATCGACATCAAGCTCGGTGGGCCCAATTCCTCACGCGTTTTGACTTCAAAATCACATATCGACCGGGGAAGCAGCAAGGAAAAGTAGATGCACTATCGCGACGTTCATATATTGCACCTCATCTTGGTGATCCAACATTTGATAATCAAAAGCAGGTAATCTTGGGACCAACACATTTGCACACAACGCAGATTTTTCACACTCCACTAGATTCCCGGATTATCGATGCCATACGTGCTAACCTGAAGACAGACAGTTTTGCTCAAGCCATTCTAGCGCACATTGATACCTCTCGGGCATCTTGTTCTCAGTCTCAACAACTAGGTATGGATTATCGACAATTCGAATATCATGATGGTTTATTGTTCTTTAAAAAGCTCGTATATGTTCCCGATTGTTCCTGTCGCCTTCAAATCGTCCAAAATTGTCACGACACCCATACAACGGGACATTTCGGTAGTACGAAAACGTTAGATCTAGTTCAACGATCCTTTTGGTGGCCCCATATGCGACGTTTTGTTGACGACTATGTTCAGACTTGTGATGCTTGCTACCGAACAAAGATGCCACGACATCATCCATATAGCTTGTTGGAACCCTTTCCGATTCCAAGTAAGCCGTGGCAGTCTATTTGTCTTGATTTTATCACAAATCTGCCGGTCTTGAAGGGTTTCGATGCTATCTTAACCGTCGTTGATCGATATACTAAGATGGCACATTTTGTGTCGTGTACTAAGGCCATCACTAGTGAGGAAACCGTCGCCCTTGTCATGCGTGAGGTATTTCGGCACCATGGCCTCCCAGACAATATCATCAGTGACTGAGGACCTCAATTCCTCTCCAAATTTTGGAAGCATCTCTTCAAGATGCTCAAGGTCTCTTGTAACCTCTCCTCTCGTGTTAAGAGTCTATTACTAATCAATAGACCAAATCAAGTAAAAAGGAAGAAAATAGATTGGATAGAAGAACCCGTTCCACCCGACCACCCCCGAGCTATGATTTAGACATAGCCAACCTACCACCGACGTCCCATACCGCCGGATATTAGGATGACTAATACCTTGGAAGAGATAAACACGATCGTCGAGACGAAAGCCTAGCCCGCACCACCGGTGTCTACCACAGCAGCCTTCCGACGTGATTTCCTATGAGGGTAGCTAAGCCTCATATTTATACCTTTTCCTAGGCCCCTTGAATAGATGTGCCTTTCTAAAAGGCTCTCTATTCATTGGTTGTCTAAATCATGATAGTGCATGCACATATCATTCATTCTATCCAATCATTAGTCCCCTTTTTAATAATAGTGAACATACCCTTCACTAATGTAAATATTAGTGACCTACCCTCACCAACGTTATGTGTACATAACATACTCCCCTACTTCAAAAGATTGCACTCTTGCAATATAAAGTGAGGAAATTGTGCCTTAAGCGAATGCTCGCGTTCCCATGTGGCATCATCAATAGGTTTATCCATCCATTTGATCTTGAATAGCCGAATCTCTTTAGAACGTAAACGTTTAGTACGAGAATCAAGAATTCGTTCAGGAACATGAGGTTTGTAAGAAAAATCCTCTAATGTTACAAGATCTTGGATTGTGATGGTGTTATCACCAGAGCCTAAAAATGGTTTTAGACGACTGACGTGAAAAACAGGATGAATACCAACGTTACGAGGTAAGGCAAGGTGATAAGCAGATGACCCAACTCGCTTAAGGATTTCAAATGGGCCACAATATCGTGGGGCTAACTTAGCGCACTTGCCCATAGATAATGACGTAGAATCAGTCGGGACACGCAAAAAAACTTTTTGACCAATAGTAAATGCACGAGGACGTCTATCCTGATCAGCATAAAATCGAGCACGATCTTGAGCTGTCTTGACATTTTCTTTGGCAATATGCAACATTTGGTTCATGTCTTGCAAAAAATTGCGTGTACTGTCTAATGTATCACGATGAATCGTGACATCAACTGGGGCACGTGGCTGAAAACCATACATCAACATAAAAGGACTATATCCAGTGGATGTATGTTTAGAGCTATTATAGGCAAATTCTAAGATAGGAAGGTATTGCTCCCACTTAGAAGGGGTTTTTGCTACATAAGCTCGAAGCATGTCCTCAATAATTTGATTAACTCGTTCAGTTTGTCCATCAGACTGAGGATGATCTGCGGAACTCATGCTCAACGTAGTTTCTAGTTTCTTAAAGACCTGAGTCCAAAAGTCACTAGTAAACTTGGAATCTCGATCACTAACAATATCCATCGGTAATCCATAAAAACGAAATAACTCATCAACAAATTGATAAGCCAACTGTTGAGCGGTTACCGTGGTTTTTGTAGGAATAAATCTAGCTAATTTTGTTAGCCTGTCAACGACAACCCATATGGCATCATGACCCCTCTGTGTACGAGGTAAACTAACAATAAAATCCATCGAGATACTTTCCCATTTATTGTTGGGAATATCTAAGGGATGTAAAAGACCAGCAGCTTTAAGTCGTTCCGACTTATTAATCTGACATTGTAAGCATTGAGTTACATATTTATGCACGTCAGAGCGCATCTTAGGCCAGAAAAAAGTACACGAGATGAGAACGAGTGTGCGTTGTATTCCAGGATGACCAGCAGATGGTGCATCATGACATTCATGAAAAATTTTCTGTTTAACATTTGGTAAATCTGGAACACAGACCTTTCCACTACGGTAGAGCAAACCGTTTGTAATGTGAAAGGTCGCCTTCGAGGGTAGGGTGCTAGTATCGGCATCTAAACCAGATTCGGCTTTCGTCCAGTATTTTGAGAAATAACTGTCATCAAGGTATTTCCCTCGAAGGTGATCTAAAAGATCAGATTTTATTTCCGTGAAGCTAAGCATGTTAACTTCTTTAATGCGACTAAGAGCATCAGCAACGGTGTTCATAGAACCCTTGCGATATCGTATGGAAAAATCAAAATCTTGCATAAGGTCAGCCCAACGGCCTTTACGACCAACAAGATCGGGCTGGTCACAAAAATACTTTAATGATTGATGGTCTGTTGTAACCACAAATTTATTTCCATAGAGATAGTGCCTCCATGTTTTAAGTGCGTGTATCACCGCAAACAACTCTTTCTCTTGAACCGAATACCGAGATTGAGCCGCATCAAGCTTCTTACTTTCAAAAGCAATAGGGTGACCACCTTGATAAAGAACGGCACCAATAGCATAATCACTAGCATCGGTTTCAATTGAGAAAGGCTTAGAAGGGTCTGGTAATAGAAGAGTGGGAGCCTGACACACATGCTCCTTGAGTGTCTCAAATGATTTGTCAAGTTGTTCATTCCATGAAATTGGTTTGACAGACTTACGTGGATGACCTTTTAAAAGGTCAGTTAATGGCGTAGTCAATTTGGAATAGTTACGAATTGATTTTCGTAAAAATCCAACAAACCCTAAGAATGATCTAAGTTCACGAATATTACGAGGAATGGGCCAAAGTTTAACCTTTTCAATACGAGAAGGTTCAATTTCAACGCCATTTTCTGTAATTAAATGACCTAGGTACACAATAGATTTTTGGAAGAAGTCACATTTTGAATGTTTTGCATAGAAAGAGTTGTCACGCAACTTTCGCAAAACAAATCGAACATGTTGAACATGATCTTGCAAGGTACGGCTATATATCAAAATATCATCCAAGAAGACGACAACAAAATCACCGAGTTGATCTCGGAAAACATCATTCATCGCTTGTTGGAATGTGGCTGGAGCATTAGTCAACCCAAACGGCATGACTAAAAACTCATAATGGCCATAGCGCGTACGAAAAGCGGTTTTAGGAATATCATCCTCGGCGATGCGAATCTGATGATAACCAGTTCGTAAGTCAATTTTCGTAAAATATCGAGCCCCGTGCAAACGATCAATCAAATCATCGGCACGAGGTAATGGATATGCATTCTTAATTGTCATTTTATTCAAACGGCGATAATTGATACACATTCGCCACGAACCTTCCTTCTTCTTGACTAATAGAACTGGCGCACCCCAAGGTGATTTACTATACCTAATGTGGCCCATACTCAAGTATTCCTTAAGTTGTTTAGCGATCTCATCCTCTTCTAATCGACTAAGTCGGTAAGGTGGAATGCTCACAGGAGCAGCCCCAGGGATGAGTTCAATTTGATGGTCCACATTACGTTTAGGTGGTAAAGTAAGCGGTAATTCAGTAGGAAACACATCTTGAAAATCCTCTAAAATAGAGTCGAGTAATCGTTGCTCAAAATGTGGTAATTGTGTGGCGTCAATATTAAAATAATAAAATTGAACCGCAGGATCAATTACACACGAATAAATTAATGAACTAGAATACTCACTTAAAGATTTAGAAGACACAAGTGAATGAGAAGGAAGTTTGGAACATTGAATAAAATGTTTACAATTATTAAGTTCAAATGTGATTGAGTGATTAACCCAATCAATGGACAAAGAAGGGTTTTTATTAAAAAACCAAGGATATCCTAAAATGACATCTGCGGATTGTAATTTCATAACATGAAAGTCAAGCTTCTCCAAATAAGTATCTATTTGAATTGGCAGTTGACAAACAATGCCACTGATGTATTGAACGTTTCCATTTGCCATGTGAACTTGATAGATATGATCACTTGCGTTTATGTGGAGCTCCATTTGCTGCACAAAGTGATCATTAAGAAAATTGTGAGAACTACCGGAATCAAACAAGAAATGTGCTTGTGTTCCATTGATATATCCGACTGCTCGGAGTAAATCATTAGGTCCAAGTAAATGTGAAGGAAAAGTGCATTCACATAAACTTAAGTGATTGGTATGAACTTCAACAATATCAAAAGACTCACTTGTGTGACTCGTAGATTTGTCTTGAGGAGGGGTGTTCATTGACTTCCTCTCAAGACGACGACAGGTATCCTTTGTGTGGCCCCGCTTCTTGCAATATGCACAGAAGAGGTTCGGTTTCTTTGAGTCGCGGTCAAGAGTGTCACTGGATTGCTTACGTTTCCCAATGAACTTGACATTCGGAGTTTTGGCGAACTCAGGTTTATTGTGGTCTTTCTTGGAAGTCCTATGGTATCGCAGCACAATGTTGACGGCTTCCTCGAAAGTTGTGGGGTCCTTGTCATGGACAATCCAATGATAATCCCCATTGGGAATACCATTCAAAAAACAAGCGACAAACCATTTCTCACCCGTAAGTCCCGATTTTTGGATCTGGGTCCTAGCGTGATGCACATAATCCTCGAGAGAGGTAAATGGCTTATTAGACAATGTGAGCAAGTGTTGCGCTTGTTCGGTTTGAGAAGGTGGCTGCAAGAATTGTTTCTTAAAAACATCAACGAAACCTTCCCAAGTTGTGGGTAAGTTTTTTGCGGTCCTTAGGCCACGCCACCAAGCAGCAACTCGGCCACCTAACTCACGACCGACATAACCAATTTTTATTGCATCGGGCTTGGGATGAAGCTCAAAGTGAGACTCCCAACGACCAAGCCAAGTGCTAATGGCCTCCTCGGTTCTTTCTTTCTTATCTCCCTTGAAAGGCGTGACTACGAAGGAAGGTTCACCTTCTTTCTTGGACTCAATAGTTAATTCTTGGAATTTCTTTTCCAATGCCATATTGGCCTGTCTCATTTCGGCCAATTGATTCAAGGTAGTAGTGAGCAATTGCTCAATAGTGATCTCAGCTTGTGTGCGAGATGCGGATTGGGGTTGAGAGGTCTCATTTGGAGAGATCGTTCCAACTGCGTTCAAAACTTGTTCCATGATGCACGCTGTGGGTATGCAATAAAATAAGGAGGTTCAGAAAATACACAAGCAAAATGAATGCTTGAAATTTTGATTGAAAGAACTTTATCCAAGAAAGTATCTCATGTCTTTACCCCTCTAGACATATGAGATGTGATTCGAGATCCGATAACTATGGTAACACTATGGTGTTTTAAAAACCATGGGGGAAAACATAGCTAAGATGTATTTCTCGGATCTCTATCTTGAGTAATCATGGCGGCTCCCCGAGGCTCAACCATGGTTCTTACATCAATGAAATTTCCTAGATAGCCTTATATTAATGCCAACCCATCATGTATTATATGGTCGAGAAAGTGTATTACGTGAAAAAAACAAGTGCACTCACAAGTAATATTCTAGTCTTGCGAGCAATAAGCAAACGTGATGATAAAATGATAAAATAAGGCACTACTCATAAGAGTTAAGTAGTGACGAAAACAAGGGTAAAAAAAAAGAACCCATGTGTTACCTACGAAAAAAACAATGTCACAAATAAATGGGAAGTGCAAGGTATGCACATATACATCCCAATATGATTGTTATAACTTGCACAATTGTGACATAAGCCAGAAATTGATACAAGTGATGACGGTGTTGTGCGCAAAGATGTAATACTCAAATCCATGAGTAAAACATCAATAAGGGAACTCATATGGTTTTACTCGTTTTCTAAGGCTTGATGATAAGAGTTAAACCTAGATGACCCGTTGAAAAAAAATCGTTCAACAAGCCACTGCATACGAAAAAAATAGTCTACACGTAAAGGTTACATTAAAAATAAACGATGTAAATACTTTATACATGAAAAGGAAGTGGAAAAAGGATAGTTAATTGTGGGCGGGTAAATAATAATTACTAGAAAATCATATAAGTGAAACAATACTTATGAAATTAAAATTTAATTAGAATAATCAACAATTAGGTGTATGGAATCAAACATGCCCTAAGATACGAAACCCTAGGGTAGTTGACATGCACCTCCTCAAGACCACCACATATCCCTAGAATCGGCCAAGTAATGGCTAATTAAAGAGGAAAGTGGCATAGGTAAGTGACATATACCTCGTCAAGGCCACATCATCCCTTAGAATCGGCCAATTGATGGCTAATTAAAAGGGAAAGTGGCATATGTAAGCTACATATACCTTGTCAAGGCCACAACATCCCATAGAATCGGCCAATTGATGGCTTAATAGAGAGTAGAGTGGCATAGGTAGGCAACATACACCTCGTCAAGGCCACATCATCCCTTAGAATCGGCCAAGTGATGGCTCAATAGAGGGGAAGAGTGGTATACTCAACATCATATGCAAAACGGCCATGAGATAAGCGTGTGCGATTAGAGCAAACACGCTCGACCCAATGCACAAGAATAATTATTATCGTAAGAGTTCAAGAGAGGAGAGAGTGGGATATATATCGCAATATGCAAAAGGCCATGAGTTGAGCGTGTGCGATTAGTGCAAACACGCTCGGCCCGATGCATAATAATAAGTAAAATCGTAGCGTAGTAGGAGGTAGAAAGAAAGAGAATAAAACGTAATACCAATTTGATTCGACCATAAAGAACGCATAATAGAAAAAGAGAAGAGATCAAAAAAGAAGAATACCGGGTTTAGAGTGTTGTTTTGATCCTGAGAAGAGCATGACGAGCCTTGTTAGATCCCCCTCGCTCACACGCAAAAAACATCAAAACAACAAAAAATTTGTTAGTAAAAGCTCTGATACCACTGTTAAGAGTCTATTACTAATCAATAGACCAAATCAAGTAAAAAGGAAGAAAATAGATTGGATAGAAGAACCCGTTCCACCCGACCACCCCCGAGCTATGATCTAGACATAGCCAACCTACCACCGACGTCCCATACCGCCGGATATTAGGATGACTAATACCTTGGAAGAGATAAACACGATCGTCGAGACGAAAGCCTAGCCCGCACCACCGGTGTCTACCACAGCAGCCTTCCGACGTGATTTCCTATGAGGGTAGCTAAGCCTCATATTTATACCTTTTCCTAGGCCCCTTGAATAGATGTGCCTTTCTAAAAGGCTCTCTATTCATTGGTTGTCTAAATCATGATAGTGCATGCACATATCATTCATTCTATCCAATCATTAGTCCCCTTTTTAATAATAGTGAACATACCCTTCACTAATGTAAATATTAGTGACCTACCCTCACCAACGTTATGTGTACATAACATCTGGCCACCATCCCTAGACCGATGGGCAGGCGGAACGAACAAATCAAACGTTAGAACAATACCTTCGGTGTTTTCTGAGTTATCAGTAGGACGATTGGGTTGATATTCTCCACTTTGCACGCTATTCACTCCTCGACTCGGGTCTCCCCATTTTACGCTTATACTAGTTCTCATCATCGCTGGTCTGTGATCGACACCCGGAGCTACCTACCAATCCTCGTGCCAAGAATCATTTGGAGAGGCTATGCAAGATCCAGATGGATCTCTCTACTCATCTTCGTCATGCTCAACACACAGAAGACTTCTATGGATCGTCATTGGCTTCCCTCCTCTTTTGCCATCGGAGATCGAGTATGGCTCTTACGTCGTCACATCAAGACTACTCGACCATGCGACTGACGGGAACCTAACGTTCCTTATGCACGACGCTCGGCCACAACCGAGCGTAGAATGATACACATAGAAAACGGGAAGTAAAACACGACACAAAGGAGAGGAAGATATACACACACTACACAGGAGGTTTACATGGAAAACCCCAAACTAGGGGAAAAACCACGGTAGTCCACAGGCTGCAAACTGTCACTATGTAAGAATGTACAAAACAGTGAGTTCACAGAGGCAACGACCTCGTGCTCACAATCTTCGCCACAGGCGGCGGTTACAACAGAGGCAACGACCTCGTTCTCTCTCTCTCTCTCTCTCTCTCTCTCTCTCTCTCTCTCTCTCTCTCTCTCTGTACAGTTACACACACTGATTTCGTGCAAGATAGAAATTGACAACACACTCCTAAAAGTTTGCCCTAAGTCATATTTATACTAATATGACTTTTCGGCTTTTTACAAATATAGCCTCGATGGGCTCTCAGAAACATATTTACGAATATGTCTCTTCCTCCGGTTCTCACAGGTTCTGCACCATCCGGCTCTCCGTAGCCGGGTACTGCTCATCCGGTTCACACCGGGCCTGCACCATCCGGCTCTCCGTAGCCGGGTACTCCTCATCTGGTTCACACCGGGCCTGTATCATCCGGCTCTCCGTAGCCGGGTACTGTTCTTCTCCCTTCCCATCCGGAGGGACCTGTCTCCCAACAGCGACAAGTTGGATTATCGACGACTCGATCCTTTCCGTATTACCGGTGTCATGAAGAAAACCGGCCGCAGGTGGAATCAGAGAAAAAGGGGCATGAACCGGCTCTTACATAGGTGGACGCGAGAATTGATATTTTGTAGATAATTCAAAATACTAGGTGATACACATTTATTAGGGGATTTGTGCGTATCTCTATCGAAAGGGACAGGGAATAAAGAAATTTAACTATTTAAGGAGGGAAAAAAGGAAGAGTGGGCATCGCGCGTTAGCAAGGGGGAAGTGATGCAGGACCGAGTGCCGAGCTCTCTCTCCTACTCCGATTGTCATTCTCTGTGGGTGCTGGGAGTTCAACGCCTCTATTTCGTGGGTAGCCCGTGCGCTGCCAGCAGAGGCTCTCCCTTCTACGTTTTCCTGGGTCCAGTGTGTTCCGTCTGTGTGTGTGAGTAGGGTCCTCGTGTCGGGTCCATCGCCGGCTTGCCGGTTGTAACCGTTAGAGTTTGTAATCTCTTGATATTGTAATCGACTATTATTGTAATTAAGTGTTCCGTTCTTTCTCTCTCCTTCTCGCTTCTGCGTATCTGCAAATCTCTCTCTCTCTCTCTCTCTCTCTCGCTCCTCGGTTCAAGGCCCCCGTGGTCCCGCCTCTTTCTACACGCGAAGTGCGTGACAACACGACACCGATAAGGTTAATGATGTCACATTCCACCTTGATCTTCCTCCGCATCTTCAAATACATTCGGTCTTCTATAGTTCTCTTCTTGAACCTTATAAAGCAAACACTATTCCCGATCGTGTTACACCACCGCCGCCCCCGCTTGAGTTAGACACCGGCCCGGAGTATGGAGTTGATGTTGTCCTCGACTCCAAATTTGTTCCCAACAAACTTTATTATTTGGTCGATTGGCTTGGATATAGTCCGAGCAAACGTACTTGGGAACCCGTCGAGCATGTTGCCAATGCTCAGGATCTTCTTGCTGATTTCCACTAACAGTATCCGGACAAACCGGGTCCTTAATTAGCGTCGACTCGTTACACTCGTCGTCTTAAGGGGGGGAATAGTGTCATGATATGGCAAGACTCAAACCCATGACCTTATGTTTTATGGGTTGAACTCTTGACCATTATACCATCTATTGTAATACGTAGGATATTATTTTCATTTAAGTTTTATTATAGGAAATTAATGTATATTCCAAATTTCTCTGGAACATTCTAGAAGCTTCAAGACTCCTCCTGAAAACACTATAAAAGGAGGCACAAGGCATTATGTTGAACCAAATTGGTTCAACGCCAGTCTTAAGCCTCATAGCCATCTTGTACTTACTCTTCCTATAATATATCATTTGTTATCATCATCATCTCTCTCTCTCTCTCTCTCTCGTCCTCGCTATCTCTCTCTCTCTCTCCTCTTCTCTCTCCTCTCTCTCGGGATTCTTACGCAGTCCCGTCCTCTTAGTACTAATAGTACTTCCCTTCTCTAATACTAATTCTCTCTCTGTTTTAGTACTATTCCTGACAATATCTTGGGTTCAAAACCCAAATTTCTCACCTCTCTATTACTCCATATAAGATATCTCTTCTTTCACGAGATGTCATTGTGGAGTGTAGCGGTTGAACCCATAACCACCTAATCTCCATTGGGTAACCTAACCAACTTAGCTACATCCATCTAGGCTCTATCTTGTGAAAACACACAATTATATTAATAAATGTGTGTGAAAAACACAAGTTACAATGGGCGTCACAATGGAGTACAGTCATTGGTAACCCACTAACTACTCTACATGGGTAGTGGAACATGTTGAATTGCCAATAGGCAAGATGAACACTTCATTGAGCAAAGAATTTCCATTTGTTCCAATAAAGAAAATTGCCACAATAGTACCTCCCTTCAACTTTCAGAAATATGCTTTCACTCCATGCCTATCATTAAATACAAAATCATTGTACATATCCCAATTATGATGCAAACCCCAATATCTGAGAATTAGGAAAATAATCTTCATCTTTAATTTTGGGTCAACCTGTGTAAATTGTGCAAACACCCACTATCTAGGTGTCAAATAACACAGTGATAAAACTTGCCAAATTTGAGAAATGTAACTCCAAATCTAACAAGCAATCGGACATTGTACAAAATAATGAGTATTATCGTCCATTTGAACAATGCAAAAGAAGCAATTACCCATTGCTAGTCCACGACGCTTTAGAGTTAATCCCAAAGGCAATCCTCCAATCAAAACAGTCTCTCCAAATGAAGACCTTTGCTACAAGTGGCAATTTAGAATGCCAACTATGTTTTACGATCTGCCATCACCCATGATCATATTTGTGTATTTTCCATTCTTCTTCAGCCTTAGATGATAACCATCTAAGAGACTCAAAGGAGCAATGATACAAAAGATTAGTAGTCACTTGTAATAACGACGTCTGACCCCGTAAACACCAATCAATCCACGGTTGTTCTCCTGTTTATAGAGGTAAAGGACCTTGCATCAATGCAATATTTTGTAGTTGTTGCCAGATAAACCCATAATTAGGTGCTCGATGTTGTCAAGAGAGAGAGAGAGAGAGAAAGAAAGAAGATAGAGAGATAGGAATTATTATATTGAAGAGTAAATGGATTACAAAGAGTAGACAACAGAGTACCACAAAATGGTGTTGAACCAATTTAGGTTTGGGATGAGTGGTAGATCCCAATTTATAAGTAATAGAGAACACTCTAGAATATTCTAGGTTATCCTAGAATGTAGAGTAATCTAGAAGATCTCTAGAGTATTCTAGAAGGTTCTAGTGTATAGAACACTCTAGAATATTCTAGGTCATTCTAGAATGTAGAGTAATATAGAATATTCTTATGATAATAGATTTCATATTCTAAAAACTATACATACAAGAATATTAATACAATGGCTAAGGATTTGACATGGCTACAACAAGGTTGTGGGTAGCAATGGGCCTGGTTTCAGCTCGAACCGAACTAAACCGCTAAGTCGTGGCTTAGTGGTTTATCGGTTTAAAGTTAAATAATTAGTTTGGTTTGGTTTTATAGTATATGATTCGGTTCAGGTTCGGTTTTTGGAGTTAGCGGTTTAGCGGTGTCGAGGTATCCCTCGCGGATGCGTGGAATGAGGCGGGACCTCGGGGGTCTTGTACCGAAGAGCAATAGAGAAAGGAGAGGGAAAGGACCCACTACGTGCGAGCGTAGATCCACAGGGACACGGCCCTTCGACACGAAGACACGAGCGGGGAAACAAACACAGAGAGGCACGAAGGTATGTATGTATATATTAACAGAGACAAACAACAAGAAGCACGAAGTCGGTTACAACCGAACAGGCCGATGAACAGATGCCGATGCCTGTTCGCAAACGCTCAGAAAGAAAGGAGTAGGTTGGAGGTACTGCCGGAAGCACTCGGGTGTTCCTCAGAGCAGCGCGAGCCTCCCGAAACCTGCACAGAAAGAAGCTACGGAGAGTATGGAAGAGAGAAAAGCCTTCGACCGACAACCCGACAACACTTCGTCCTCTCTGTTTCCGCGATCCCCCTCTCCCCTCCTCGTCTCCCTCCTTTTATATGCAAGGAAGGAGCCGTTTCCCATTAACTTCCTACCTACCGGATCTACCTACCTAGGATCTTCTATGTACAACATAAGGCGTACGTGTATGAAGAGCCAGTTCCTACGCTCCGGTGCACCGATTCCGCTTGTGGACGGTTTTCTTCACGACATCCGCCCCCACCTAACCGCGCATCCACCGGCATGCGCCAAATTGAGTTGGGACGGAGAAAACCCGTCCAACCTTCATTCCCCGCCCGTCGGTTCTTCCTCGGTTTCGGATCGTTCGTCATCGCTGTCCAAGTTAACCGGATCCGCCTCGTCGTCGTGACACTTTTTGAACGCTTTGATCCGCTTCCCAGCTACCGGTATCGCCATTCTCGTGCCGTCGAGTTCCGCCAGATGGTACGTCCCGTTGTCGTTGGCGCTTTGTACCACGTAAGGCCCGAACCACCTTCTTGCGAACTTCCGTGTCGCTCGGTGCTGGTTGTCGAGGCTGCTGTCGTAGCCTAACACCCAATCGCCTTCCTCGATCTTCTTTGGTCGGAGCCGGTGCGTCCGGTCGAACGGGGCTTTGTTCCTCGTCTTAGCCACCCGAAGCTTTCCAGCAACCTGCTCCACGTCCTCCAGTCTTCGCTCGAGCTGTCGTATGCGCGCCGCCAACAGTTCCTCCCGGCTCATCTCGTCTTTCCAGTCCACGGTTGCCCATGAGGAGATCGTACGTTGTCGTGAAGAAAACCGCCCACAAGGGGAAACGGCTCTACACGCACACGCGCGCCAAGAAGTACCTAAGGACGAAGTAGGTACATACGAGGATCCTAGGTGGGTAGATTCGGTTGGTATGCAGTTAATGCCAAACGGCCTCTTGACGGGCTATGAAAGGAAGAGGGAGAATAGAAGTGAGATATCTCGCGCGGAGAGGACGGAGTGCTGCGGAACCGATTTCGAAGCTCCTCTCTCACTCCTGCTCTCTCTGTCTTCTGCTCCATCGCGTACCTGTGCAGGTTTCGAGGAGGCTTGCGCTGTTCCGTGGAACGCCCCGAGTGCGTCCTGCAGCACCTCCGACCTGTTTTCCCCTTTTCGTGCGTCGCGACATACAGGGGTCGGCATCTGTTCGCCGCCCTGTTCGTTTTCGTTAGTATCTATTTCGTGCCCCACCGTGGGTTGTAACACTCTAGCTGTTATTTTCTTGCATTCATAAGTACATATCTTCCGTGGTTGCGTCCATCTGTGTCGGCGTTTATTTGTGATCTCTGTTTGTTGGGCCGTGTCCCTGTGCAATCTTCGGTTCTGTGTAATCGGGTCTCTCCTTCTCCTCTCTCTCTCTTGCTCTTCGGTCCAAGACCCCCGTGGTCCCTCCTCCTTTCTGCACGCAAGGGCGTAGCAACCCCGACATCTTGGTGAACCCGACGTGAAAGAGGCGGCAGAAGAGCAGGAAATGAGAGGGTCGGATCTCGCAGAGGCCATGGCTTCGGCCGTGGATCGGATTGTAAACGCGCGCGAGAGCACCGGTGCCCTCGACAGAGCTATTGAGGCGGTCGTCGGCACGATCGGCCGGTTCGATGGGAAGGATGCCACGAAGTATTTGGCGTCCTACGGTGCAGAGATGCTGATGCGGGACATTCCGGAAGAAAGGCGTCTTGCCGGATTTCCCCGAGTGGCGATGCCGAGCATCCACGCGGAGGTGCTCGAGGTGCGGATGGAGAGCCGTACCTGGGAGGAGTTCGAAGGTCGGCTCCTAGAGAAATACGGGCTGGACGACGCGCTCCGGCTTTCGAAGCGAAGGTTCATGGAATGGGTGGAGTCCCCGGGGAAGGGAAGAAACGCGTCGGCGCTCCTCCGGGAGTTCGAGGAAAACTTTGCGCGCCTTTCGGCGCTTAACCGAACCATCCTGGACACGAGCCGGGTCTTGCTGTTTGTCAAGACGGTCGACGAGCGGGATCGGGAGCAAGTGGGCTTCTTGCTGGAAACCGAAGACGGGCTCACTACGGACTGGGCGGCTGTCAGGAAGGTCTGTGGCCGTTTCGACAAACGGCGAGAATGGGCGGATAACGGTGCAACCGGGTCGGGCTCGGTCGCAGCAAGGAAGCTCGATCCAGCGCCACAGGTGCGAAAGGAAGAGACCCGAGAGTGGTTGGATACCGGTTCGGCTTCGACCGGCGTAGTCAGAGGCTCAACCGGAGGAGCGGCGCTGGAGGAATTGACAAAGGCGATAAAGGACCTCCAAATCGCGCAGGCCCGAAGGGAAGGAGGCGAACCGGCTCGTGACCGACGGCCGGCGGCAGGAAACAGGTGCATGTGGTGCGATGAAGTCGGCCACATTCGGAAGGACTGCGGCGACTTCGCGGAGGCACTGAGGAACAGGGTGGTGTACCTGTGGGAAGGACGGGTGCATGCCAGCGACACCCGAAGGGCCCTGAGCCGAAACGACGGAAAAGGCGGTATGAAAAGGGTGATGGAAGAGGCGGCGGCCCGACACGCGGAAACCGTCCACTACTCGGCGTCAGCCGGCATTCGAGTCGGGGGCGGCGAGGCCCGAAGGGAAAGCGAAGCCGGATTCTGGCCGACGATGCTGGGAGGCCTTGCCGGTGCAGGGCTTAAAAGGGAGGAATCGGACCGTGCGGAGAAACGGGTACGGGAGATGACCGGGTGGAGCGACCCGGTCGAGGAGAAGACGGGCTTCGTGGAAGCCGCTTGCCGGAACTACGAGGCTCTGGTAGAAGAGAAGCGGGTGGGGAAACCCGGGACGACCGGGCCCTCACAACGATACGAGACCCGGTCCGGGCCGCGACGGGACGAAGCCGGCGGGGCCGGTACGCGAGATAAACCCCAGAAGGGCGGGTACCGTCTGGGGACGGAGATAGAAAGAACCACGGACTTACGAAAGGTCCTGGAGGAACGGATCCTCGACAGCAAGGTGGAGCTGTCGTTACGGGAGGTGCTGGGAATCGCCAAGAAGGAGTTCCACGACTCCATCGTGGACTTGGTGAAACGGAAGAGGCTGTCGACGGAGACAGAACCGGAAAGACCGGTGGAAGTGCGGACGACGCACCTAGACGACATGGCGCTGGGAGACGAGTGGGCGGAAAGCCACTATTCGAGACCACACTGGGCCCGAGCGACCACGGAAACCCCGGTGAAGATCGGCGATGTCCAGGAACCGGTGATAGCTTTGGTGGACCACGGATCGGAGATCAATTTGATGTCCATGGACTTCTATAAGAAGGGCAAATGGCCGATCAACACCAAGCACGGGTGGAAAATAAGGGCAGCAACGCGCGCCACCGAGGAACTGCACGGGGCCTGTCCGAATGTGCGGGTCAAGATTGGCGACGTCGAGATTGACCAACACTTCTTCGTGCAGGAGACGTCTTCGCACCCGGTCATTCTGGGAGAACCGTACATTACGGCGGCGCGGATGGAGACCAAAGTGCTGGACAATGGTTCGGCCTACGCGAGGGTCAAAAGCCAAGACGGGCGCCATTCGGTCCAGTTTCTGACGGTAAGGCCGAACCACGAACGTAACCGTGATTCCCTCGGTTCCGAAAACCGAGAGGATTTTTAGAGAGGACTGCCAAGGCGTGGGGCCGCGACAGTCCGGACACCCCGGGAAAACCCCACACCTGTACGATAAAACCGAAGAAACCTTGTACCATAGGTAGGGAATTTTTGTTCTCCGACAGCGGAGCGTGCACGACAGTCGGCATCGGCGGCCGAGAGAAGAGAAAGGCGGAGGGGAGACTTCGAGCGTGCGGAGTTCTCGGCCCTGACGAGGAAATCGACGGAGCCGTGGAGGCGGTCTCATTCGACGACACCTTGGGAATGCTGGGAAAGGTAGTCGAAGAAGGCCTTAACGAAGACCGGACGATACCGGTGTGTTCCGAGGAGATGTACGAAGTCATCGCGGACTTCGGTCGAGGGCTCGAGTCAGTTCGGACGGCCCACGTGAGCACCAAGTACAAGACTGTGGACCGGAAGGTAAGGCCAGTCGCGGCACCCTTACCGGAGGACAGCGCGTCGAGAATCAAAGGGGTTGCATCGGACCCTAGTCTACGAGATCCGGCCTGCATAGGACACACCTTTACCGACGAGACGCTCCGAGAGCTCAAAATCGGTGGGGGCGGGTTCCTACTGCCGGCGGAGGAAGACCGGTTTCGGAGAATGCTCGGAAGGCACGGGAAAGCCTTCGCATTCTCGCCGGAGGAAATCGGGTGCGTTGACCCGACGATCGTGGAGCCGATGGTGATATTCACGGTACCGCATGTACCATGGAATCTCAAGCCAATCCCGGTTCCGAGAGCTCACATCCCGAAGTTGATGGAGCTGCTGAGGCAGAAAGTTGATATGGGAATTCTCGAGCCGTCGAGCGCCCCATATTCGAATCGATGGTTTACCGTACCGAAGAAAAACGGTTCGTTGCGCTTCATCCAGGACCTGCAGCCGGTCAATCGAGTGACGATTCGGAACGCAGGGATCGGACCGACCATAGACGAGTTCGCGGAGGCCTTCGCCGGAAGGTCAATTTACTCGGTCGGGGATCTATACTCAGGGTACGACCAGTTCCAGCTAGCCGTGGAGAGCAGAGACATTACGACGATGCGAACTCCCCTCGGCCTAGTTCGGATGTGCACACTGCCGCAAGGGGGGACCAACTCGGTGGCCCACATGGTGAATGCGATGAACAAGGTTCTGAGGGACTGTATCCCGGACATCACCATGCCGTTTCTGGACGACATCCCGGTCAAGGGATGCCCGGTGGAAGAAAGGGACGAGACGATCGGGCCGGACGGATGCCGGCGATTCGTGGCAACGCACATCGACGACTGCGAGAAGGTGCTGCAAAGGCTAGAGGATGCGAGACTCACCTTCTCCGGGGAGAAGTCGGCCTTCGGGCAGTCAGAAATCATGGTGGTCGGACACCTGTGCGGACCATATGGCCGGAAACCGTCTCCGGCAAAGGTAGAAGCCATCTCCGCGATGAAGCCCGACTGCAGCTCGGTCACGGAAGTACGGAGATTCCTGGGGGCATGCGCGTTCTACCACCTATGGATCCCGCATTACGCACACGTCGCGGAGCCACTGTACGGGTTGCTGAAAAAGGGGCGAAGGTTCGAATGGCTAGACGAGCATGCGGAATCGGTCCGGAGGCTGAAAGAGGCCCTTGCAGCGGCACCGGCACTCCGGAAGGCGGTATACGGGAAGGGTACCCCGGTATTCATAACGGTGGATACCAGTCCGACCGGGATCGGATGGGTCGTGAACCAGGAAGACGAGGACGGCAATCGGTTTCCGATCCGATTCGGCGCGAAAGTCCTCAGTGAACGGCAGCGAGGATACGCCCAGGTTAAACGCGAACTCTGGGGTATTGTTTCGGCGGTTAAGGCCGACAAAGACTACCTGATAGGGACAGAAGTGATCATCGAGACGGATTGCCTGCCGATTCTCGGTATGGTTTCCGGATGCGCGACTCCGGACCTGGCGATGCTCAGGTGGATAGCGTACATCAAGTCCCTGGACCCGGAAATACGACACATTTCCGGGAAAGACAACGCCATGGCCGACATGCTTTCGAGGGCGAGGTTCGACGACGAGGGCGGCATGGTTTCGGAAGACGAAGAAGTCGGCGTGGATTTCTTCGAGGCGGCATACATAACAACCGACGGGATGGGCACTCCGGCGCTTAACGAGTTCGACGCGAGCAAGTACGACGGGGAGTGGCTGCAGATCGGCGGGTTTTTGAAGACAATGACGCCCGATGCGTCATGGACGAAGGACGAGGCCAACCGGATCCGGAAGAAAGCATATCGATTCTTTCTCCGAGATGGGCATTTGTGGAAGCACCCGAAGAAGAGGAACGGCGTCCCGCTCCGGGTGGTGGCGATGAAGGAAGAACAGGAGGAGCTACTGGCGGCCTACCACGACAGCCCTGGGCTGGACACCGTGGAACGTGGGCGACATTTGAGAAGCTGAAGGGGAAGTACTGGTGGTCGGGATTGTACCGGGACGTGCATCGGTTCGTGTCAACTTGCGAGAGTTGTCAGATGCACTCGATAGTCCGACACCGGGACGGGCTTCACCCTACGTACCCTCCGACTATCCACTTCAAATGGATGGTAGATCTGGTGACGATGCCGATGGGGGTAGGACAGATGCGGTATCTGGTCCTAGCACGGGAAGACCTGACGAACCAGGTGGAAGGCCGAGCCCTTCAGAACAAGACGACCGCGGCCGTGTGTCGGTTCCTGATCGAGGACGTGATATGCCGGTACGGGTGCGTCGGGAAGATCGTGGCTGACCGAGGGGAGTTGGACGCCGAGGAAGCCGCGGAGCTGTTCGACCGGCTGGGGGTCAAGCTCTCGCTCACCACTGCGTACAATCCGGAGGCGAATGGGAAGGTGGAGCGCGGACACAGACCGATCGTCAAGGCGTTGGTTCGGGCATGCGGAGGCCGAATCGGTGACTGGCCGCGGCTCCTACCTTATGCTTTGTGGGCAGACCGGACCACGCACAGTTCGGTAACCGGGTACATGCCGACAGAGCTCATGTTCGGCCAGAAGCCGATCATGCCGATTGAACGGACGATCTCCTCGTGGGCAACGGTCGACTGGAGGGACGAGATGAGCCGGGAGGAGTTGTTGGCCGCGCGTATACGACAGCTCGAGCGGAGACCGGAGGACGTGGCACTGGCTACGGAGAAGCTCCGGGTGGCGAGGACAAAGAACGAAGCCCGGTTCGACCGAACGCACCGGCTACGACCGAAGAGAATCGACGAAGGTGACTGGGTGCTCGTCTACGACAGCAGCCTCGACAACCAGCACCGAGCAACGCGGAAGTTCGCACGGAGATGGTTCGGGCCGTACACGGTACAGAGCGCCAACGACAACGGGACGTATCATCTGGCGGAACTCGACGGTACGAGAATAGCGATACCCGTGGCCGGGAAGAGGATCAAAGCTTTCAAGAAGCGGCACGACGACGAACCCGACCCGATTCTCCTGGACAGCAGCGACGACCGATCCGAGGCCGAGGAAGGGCCGGCAGGCGAAGAGTAAAGACGGGCCGGTTTTCTCCGTGCCAACTTAATTTGGCGCATGCCGGTGGATGCGCGGTTAGGTGGGGGCGGATGTCGTGAAGAAAACCGCCCACAAGGGGAAACGGCTCTACACGCACACGCGCGCCAAGAAGTACCTAAGGACGAAGTAGGTACATACGAGGATCCTAGGTGGGTAGATTCGGTTGGTATGCAGTTAATGCCAAACGGCCTCTTGACGGGCTATGAAAGGAAGAGGGAGAATAGAAGTGAGATATCTCGCGCGGAGAGGACGGAGTGCTGCGGAACCGATTTCGAAGCTCCTCTCTCACTCCTGCTCTCTCTGTCTTCTGCTCCATCGCGTACCTGTGCAGGTTTCGAGGAGGCTTGCGCTGTTCCGTGGAACGCCCCGAGTGCGTCCTGCAGCACCTCCGACCTGTTTTCCCCTTTCCGTGCGTCGCGACATACAGGGGTCGGCATCTGTTCGCCGCCCTGTTCGTTTTCGTTAGTATCTATTTCGTGCCCCACCGTGGGTTGTAACACTCTAGCTGTTATTTTCTTGCATTCATAAGTACATATCTTCCGTGGTTGCGTCCATCTGTGTCGGCGTTTATTTGTGATCTCTGTTTGTTGGGCCGTGTCCCTGTGCAATCTTCGGTTCTGTGTAATCGGGTCTCTCCTTCTCCTCTCTCTCTCTTGCTCTTCGGTCCAAGACCCCCGTGGTCCCTCCTCCTTTCTGCACGCAAGGGCGTAGCAACCCCGACAACGTTCCATCGGCATGATCGGCTTCTGCCCAAACATGAGCTCTGCCAGCATGAATCCGGTTACCGAACTGTGCGTAGTTCGGTCCGCCCACAACGCGTAAGGCAGCAACCGTGGCCAGTTCCCGACTTGACCTCCGCATGCCCGAACTAACGCCTTGACGATCGGTCCGTGTCCGCGCTCCACCTTCCCATTGGCCTCCGGATTGTACGCAGTGGTAAGCGAGAGCTTGACTCCTAGCCGGTCAAACAGCTCCTCGGCCTCTTCGACGTCCAACGCCCCGCGATCAGCCACGATCTTCCCGACGCACCTGTACCGGCATATCACGCCCTCAATCAGGAACCGACATACGGCCGCGGTCGTTTTGTTCTGAAGGGCTCGGCCTTCTACCTGGTTCGTCAGATCTTTCCGAGCCAGGACCATATACCGCATCTGTCCTACTCCCATCAGCATCGTCACCAGGTCTACCATCCATTTGAAGTGGATGGTCGGAGGGTACGTAGGGTGAAGCTCGTCCCGATGTCGGACTACGGAGTGCATCTGACAGCTCTCGCAAGTTGTCACGAACCGATGCACGTCCCGGTACAGTCCCGGCCACCAGTACTTCACCTTTATCTTCTCGAACGTGGCCCACGTTCCACGGTGTCCAGCCCAAGGGCTGTCGTGGTAGGCCATCAGCAGCTCCTCCTGTTCTTCCTTCATCGCCACCACCCGGAGCGGGACGCTGTTCCTCTTCTTCGGGTGCTTCCATAAGTATCCGTCCCGGAGAAATAATCGGTATGCTTTCTTTCGGATCCGGTTGGTCTCGTCCCTTGTCCATGACGCATCCGGCGTCATGGTCCTTAAGAAACCACTGATCTGCAGCCACTCGCCGTCGTACTTGCTCTCGTCGAAGCCGTTAAGCGTAGGAGTGCTCGTCCCATCGGTCGTCACGTACGTTGCCTCGAAGAAGTCCACGCCGACTTCTTCGTCCTCCGAAACCATGCCGCCCTCATCATCAAACCTCGCCCTCGAAAGCATGTCGGCCATGGCGTTGTCCTTTCCGGAAATGTGTCGTATTTCCGGGTCCAGGGACTTGATGTACGCTATCCACCTAAGCATTGCCAGGTCCGGTGACGCTCATCCGGACACCATGCCGAGAATTGGCAGGCAATCCGTCTCGATAATTACTTCTGTCCCGATCAGGTAGTCTTTGCCGGCCTTTACTGCCGAAACGATACCCCAGAGTTCGCGTTTAACCTGGGCGTACCCTCGCTGTCGCTCACTGAGGACTTTCGCGCCGAATCGGATCGGGAACCGAATGCCGCCCTCGTCTTCTTGGTTGACGACCCATCCGATCCCGGTCGGACTCATATCCACCGTTATGTATACCGGGGTACCCTTCCCGTAGTCAGCCTTCCGGAGCGTCGGTGCTGCCGCAAGAGCTTCCTTCAGCTTCCGGACCGACTCCGTGTGCTCGTCTCGCCACTCGAATTTTCGCCCTTTCTTCAGCAACCCGTATAGCGGCTCCGCAACGTGGGCGTAATGCGGGATCCATATGTGGTAGAATGCGCACGCCCCCAGGAACCTCCGAACTTCCGTAACCGAGCTACAGTCGGTCTTCATCGCGGAGATGGCTTCTACCTTTGCCGGAGACGGCTTCCGGCCATATGGTCCACATAGGTGTCCGACCACCAGGATTTCTGATTGCCCGAAGGCCGATTTCTCCCCGGACAAGGTGAGCCTCGCATCCGCTAGCCTTTGTAGCACCTTCTCGCTGTTGGGATTATGGTCCCTTTCGGATGGGATGGTCGGATGTCCGAAGATGAATGCCGACAAGCCCGGTCTCGGTTTCGGAACCGGATGATGAAAACCCCGGTTTCGGAACCGGATGACGAATGTACCCGGAGAGAGATCCGGATGCGGGGACATATCTGCGAATATGTTTGCCAAGGGCCCTTGAGGCTATAGTTGTAAATAGCCCTAAAGTCATATGCGTATAAATATGACTTAGGGCAAACAGTTTTTTGTGTTGCTATTCATTTTTCTGTTTTTCCACTCTAGAGGAGTGAAGAGAGAGCAGCCGTGAGAGAGAGAGATAGATCGCGAGAGTGAGAGGAAGAGGTCGACGCCTCTGTGTATTTCCGCCGCCTGTGGCGAGGACAGCGAGCCCAAGGTCGTCGCCTTGCAGCTCGCCATTGTATACTTCTCTGTGCATAGTTTTGGTTCGGAGTCTTGTACTCCCGTGGTTTTTCCCGTACAGGGTTTTCCACGATAAATCGTGTGTCCTCTCTATTTTTCGCATTTCCCATTTTCTGCAACAACGATTCGTGTGTTCACTTGGTTGCGGCCGAGCGGTGAAGTTTGGAAAGTCTCGTTTATTTTCATCAATTTGGTATCAGAGCGAGCTGCTGCAGAAAATGGAAGGCGGCGGCAGCGTGCAGCCGGGGATGATGGTGCTGAATGCGCAAAATTACGCCGACTGGAAGATCAAGATGGAGGATCTTCTGATTGTTCGGGACCTGTACGAACCGATTGACAGGTCGGAAATACCGAAGGGGGTACTTGAGTCGGAATGGAGGCTTCTGAACCGGAAAGCCGTTGCAACCATTCGGCAATACGTAGACGTGAGCGTTCTACAACATGTGGCGAACGACACCAATGCATATGAGATGTGGCGGAAGCTGTCGGGCCTCTATGAGAGGAAGAATGCATTGAACCGGACCTCCCTGATGAGGAAGATCGTGAATCTCAAGTACCGGGATGGCGAGAGTATGGTGGAACACGTAAGCACGTTCATGGGATTCGTGAATCAGCTTGCGGCGATCAAGTTCCCGTTGGAGGATGCAATGCAAGCCATCATCCTGATGTGTACATTGCCGGAAAGCTGGGAGAACTTGGTGGTGACTCTCAGCACCTCCTGCACCGAAGATAACTTGTCCCTACAAACGGTAAAGACAAGTATTTTGAACGAAGAAGCGCGTCGGAGAGATAAAGAACCGGCCTCCGACTCGAAGGCACTGCTTACCGAATCGGATCGGGGAAGACAATGGAACCGGAGTCCGCAAAGACGGGAGAAGTCGGGGACCCGGCCGCAGTCAAGAGGAAGGCCCACATGCTTCCACTGTGGGAAGCCGGGGCACTTCCGAAAGAATTGTCGGCATTACCGAAAAGACAACGGAGCCGACGACACCGATTCGAAGAAGTCACCGGAGAGAAACGGTGCATACCGGGGAGCCACGGACCGGAGAGGTTCGGATCGGCGAGGGCAGGACCGGAAAGGAACAACGGCACTCGCGGCAAGTGAGGAAGAAATCATGCTCATCACCGAAGAAAGTGAAGTAAACATTGCCGGCGATGAGACGACCTGGGTGGTCGATTCCGGAGCATCGTTCCACCTGACCCCGGAGAGAAGATACTTCTCATCCTACACATCCGGTGAGCATGGCTGTGTTCGAATGGGAAATGAAGGTACGTGCCGGATTGCCGGCATCGGAGACGTGTGGTTGACAACCCCGACCGGATGCAAAATGCTGCTGAAGGATGTCCGACACGTTCCGGAGGTTCGATTGAACCTGATTTCGGCCGGGAGGCTAGACGATGAAGGCTACACAGGTAGCATCCGGAACGGCGTAATGAAGTTCAGCAAGGGGAGCCTGATAGTGGCTCGGGCCCGGAAAGACAACACATTGTACCTTATGAATGCCTGGTTGTGTCCGGAAGAGTTGAATGTGGCAGCCGACACTGCCGGTGAGCTGTGGCACAAGAGACTGTGCCACATGAGTGAGAAGGGGATGAAGAGGCTTGCAGAAGACAACCTTATTCCAGTGAAGCACGTGCACCTGGAGAAGTGCACCGATTGCCTGGCCGGTAAGCAGAACCGAACCTCCTTCCACTCAAGGCCACCGACGAGACATAGCGCACCATTGGAGTTGGTGCACACCGATGTGTGTCAGGTAGAAACGAAGTCACATGGTGGAGCCCAGTACTTCGTAACATTCATAGATGATCATAGCCGAAGACTGTGGACGGCACCGATGAAGACAAAGGACCAAGTGTTGTCCATCTTCAAAGAACTCCACGCGAGAGTGGAAAGAGAATCCGGCAAGAAGCTGAAAGCGATACGAGCGGATAACGGAGGGGAATACCGGGGACAGTTCCAGGAGTACTGTCGCTCGAAGGGAATCCGGCTCGAGTTTACTGTGCCGAAGACGCCGGAACTGAACGGGCTGGCCGAGAGGATGAACCGGACCATAATGGAGAGGGTCCGGAGTATGCTGGCGCATGCGAAATTACCCAAGGGGTTTTGGGCTGAGGCAATGTCGACGGCGACATATGTGATAAACCGATCACCCTCAGTACCTTTGGACGGAGACACGCCGCAGAGAGTGTGGACCGGTAGGGAAGTATCTTACCGGCATATGAAGGTGTTCGGGTGTCTCGCATACGTGCATGTGGCAAAGGACCGGAGAGGAAAGCTAGATCCAAAGACCCGGCCATGCATATTCCTCGGTTACGGCGACGACGAGTTCGGCTACCGAGTATGGGACCCGGTCGACAAGAAGATATTCAGGAGTCGAGATATCATCTTCATGGAGAACAAGACACTCGCCGACTGGGAGTCGGAGAAGAAGATGAAGAGCTCCAAGTCGACCGGTGAGGATCAACTCTACGAGGAGCATTCCCGACCGGCAAGGGACCGGTTAGCACTCGAGGATCCGGCCGAAGACGGTGAAGAAACAGAACCGGCCGAAGAAGATGAAAATGATACCGGAACCGGCTCCGATCCCGAAATGGATTCGGATGAAGAAGAAGATTCGGAAGAACCGGTTACCGAAGCTCCCGAACGGAGATATCCTCTAAGAGAGAGGAGGGCCCCCCGGAGATTTCCGGATCCAGAGCACGTGCTGCTAACCGACGAGGGGGAGCCGGAGAGCTTTGAAGAAGCAAAACATGACACCCAGAGCCGCAGGTGGTTGAGTGCCATGCAGGACGAGATGGATTCCCTGCATGAGAACCACACATATGAACTTGTGGAGTTGCCGAAAGGAAAACGGGCACTCCGTAACAAGTGGGTGTTCAAGCTGAAACCGGGAGTTGCCGGAAACCCCCCGAGATACAAAGCCAGGATCGTGGTGAAGGGGTTTCAGCAAAAGAAGGGCGTCGACTTCGACGAGATATTTGCCCCGGTAGTGAAGATGACCTCCATCCGGACGGTGCTGAGCATAGCGGCAAGCATGGACCTCGAGGTAGAACAGATGGACGTGAAGACGGCATTCCTTCACGGTGACCTCGATGAAGAGATCTACATGCAGCAACCGGAAGGATTCGAGAAGAAAGGGAAGGAGCACCTGGTATGCCGGTTGAAGAAGAGCCTTTACGGACTGAAGCAGGCTCCCCGGCAATGGTACCGGAAGTTCGACTCCTTCATGACCGACGAAGGGTATCTCAAAACGCAGTCCGACCACTGCGTGTTTGTGAAGAAGTTCGAAGGAGGAGACTTTCTAATACTCCTCCTGTACGTGGACGACATGTTGATCGTCGGACGGGACCAGGTCAAGATACGGATGCTGAAGAAGGCTCTTCACCGAACCTTCTCAATGAAGGACCTGGGTCCGGCGAGACAAATACTAGGGATGCACATCATCCGGGACCGGAAGAAGAAGCAGTTGTGGCTGTCACAGGAGAAGTACGTGACAAAGGTGCTTCACCGGTTCAACATGTCTGAAGCAAGACCGGTCGGGTCAACACTCCCGACAAACTGCAAGCTGTCCAGCAAGCAAAGCCCCAAGACAAAGACTGAGAAGGAGGACATGATGAAAGTACCATATGCCTCTGCCGTCGGGAGCTTGATGTACGCAATGGTGTGTACCCGACCGGACATCGGATATGCAGTCGGAGTGGTGAGCCGGTACATGAGCAATCCCGGCAAAGAGCATTGGAACGCGGCCAAGTGGATACTCCGATACCTGAAGGGCACGGCAAACGTGTGCCTCCGATTCGGCTCCGGTAAGCCCGAACTCGACGGCTTCACCGATTCGGATATGTCGGCTGATACAGATACCAGCCGGTCCACATCAGGGTATGTGATGACGTATGCAGGGGGAGCTGTTTCATGGCAGTCGAGGTTGCAGAAGACGGTTGCGTTGTCAACCACGGAGGCGGAGTACATGGCGGCTGTTGAAGCCGGCAAGGAAATGATATGGATGAAGGACTTCATCAGAGAGCTCGGTATCCGACAGGAGGAGTACCGACTCTACTGCGACAGTCAGAGCGCAATCCACCTTGCGAAGAACGCGGCCTATCACTCCCGGACGAAGCACATCCAGCGAAGATATCACTGGATCCGGGAAAGGATAGAAGACAAGGAGTTCGTGCTGACGAAGATCCACACGGACGAGAACGGGTCGGATATGCTGACCAAGGTGCTCACACCCGACAAGCTGGAAGCATGCCGGAAGAGGATAGGATTGGAGAGACATCCCATACCGAAGTGAAGGGGGAGTTTGTTGGGATTATGGTCCCTTTCGGATGGGATGGTCGGATGTCCGAAGATAAATGCCGACAAGCCCGGTCTCGGTTTCGGAACCGGATGATGAAAACCCCGGTTTCGGAACCGGATGACGAATGTACCCGGAGAGAGATCCGGATGCGGGGACATATCTGCGAATATGTTTGCCAAGGGCCCTTGAGGCTATAGTTGTAAATAGCCCTAAAGTCATATGCGTATAAATATGACTTAGGGCAAACAGTTTTTTGTGTTGCTATTCATTTTTCTGTTTTTCCACTCTAGAGGAGTGAAGAGAGAGCAGCCGTGAGAGAGAGAGATAGATCGCGAGAGTGAGAGGAAGAGGTCGACGCCTCTGTGTATTTCCGCCGCCTGTGGCGAGGACAGCGAGCCCAAGGTCGTCGCCTTGCAGCTCGCCATTGTATACTTCTCTGTGCATAGTTTTGGTTCGGAGTCTTGTACTCCCGTGGTTTTTCCCGTACAGGGTTTTCCACGATAAATCGTGTGTCCTCTCTATTTTTCGCATTTCCCATTTTCTGCAACAACGATTCGTGTGTTCACTTGGTTGCGGCCGAGCGGTGAAGTTTGGAAAGTCTCGTTTATTTTCATCACTCGCAGTCGTCGATGTGTGTTGCCACGAATCGCCGGCATCCATCCGGTCCGAGTGTTGCGTCCTTCTCTTCCACTGGGCACCCCTTGATCGGGATGTCGTCTAGAAATGGCATGGTGATGTCCGGGATGCAATCCCTCAGTACCTTGTTCATTGCATTCACCATGTGGGCCACCAAGTTGGTCCCTCCTTGTGGCAGGGTACACATTCGCACTAGGCCGAGGGGTGTTCGCATCGTCGTAATGTCTCTGCTCTCCACGGCTAGCTGGAACTGGTCGTACCCCGAGTACAGATCACCGACCGAATAGATCGACCTTCCGGCGAAGGCCTCCGCGAACTCGTCTATGGTCGGTCTGATTCCTGCGTTCTGAAGCGCAATGTTCCGTTTTTCTTTGGTACGGTAAACCATCGGTTCGAGTATGGCGCGCTCGACGGTTCGAGAATACCCATATCGACTTTTTGCCTCAGTAGCTCCATCAACTCCGGGATGTGAGCTCTCGGTACTGGAATCGGCTTGAGATTCCACGGCACATGCGGTACCGTGAATATCACCATCGGCTCCACGATCGTCGGGTCTACGCACCCGATCTCTTCCGGTGAGAATGCGAAGGCCTTTCCGTGCCTTCCGAGCATTCTCCGAAACCGGTCTCCCTCCGCCGGCAATAGGAACCCGCCCCCACCGATCTTGAGCTCCCGGAGCGTCCCGTCGGTGAAGGTGTGTCCTATGCAGGCCGGATCTCGTAAACTGGGGTCCGACGCAACCCCTCTGATTCGGGACTCGCTGCCCTTCGGTAAGGGTCCCGCGACTGGTCTTACCTTCCGGTCCACAATCTTGTACTTCGTGCTAACTCGGGCTGTCCGATCCGACCGGAGCCCCTGGCTTAAGTTCGCGATGACTTCGTACATCTCTTCGGAATATACCGGTATCGTCCGGTCTTCGGTAAGGTCTTCTCCGGCTACCTTCCTTAGCATCCCCAAGGTGTCGTCGAAGGAGACCACCTCCACGGCCCCGCTGACTTCCTCGTCCGGGCCGAGAACTCCGCACGCTCGAAGTCGCTCCTCCGCCCTTGCCCTTTCTCGGCCAACGATGCCGACTATCATGCACCCTCCGTTGTTGGAGAAGCAGAATTTTCTACCTATCGTACAAGGTTTCTTCGGTTTTGGTTCTGTCGTACAGTTGTGGGGTCTTTCCCGAGTGTCCGGACTGTCTCGGCCCCACGCCTTGGCAGCCCTCTCTAAAAATCCTCCCGGTTCTCGCCACCGAGGGATTCGCGGTTTCACTCGTGGTTCGGTCGCACCGTCAGAAATTGGACCGAATGGCGCTCGTCCTGGCTTTTGACCCTCGCGTAGGCCGAACCGTTGTCTAGCACCTTGGTCTCCATCCGCGCCGCCGTGATGTATGGTTCCCCTAATATGACCGGGTGCGAGGACGTCTCCTGTACGAAAAAGTGCTGGTAAATCTCGACGTCGCCCATCTTGACTCGCACGTTCGGGCAGGCCCCGTGCAGTTCCTCGGTGGCGCGTGTCGCCGCTCGTATCTTCCACCCGTGCTTGGTGTTGATCGGCCACTTTCCCTTCTTATAGAAGTCCATGGACATCAGGTTTATTTCCGAACCGTGGTCCACCAATGCCACCACCGGTTCCTGAACATCGCCGATCTTTACCAGGGTCTCCGTGGTCGCTCGGGCCCAGTGCGGCCTTGAATAGTGGCTCTCCGCCCACTCATCTTCCAGCGCCATGTCGTCGATGTGCGTCGTCCGCACCTCCACCGGTCTTTCCGGTTCCGTCTCCGTCGACAGCCTCTTCCGTTTCACTAAGTCCACAATGGAGTCATGGAACTCCTTCTTGGCGATCCCTAGCACCTCCCGCAATGACAGCTCCACTTTGCTGTCGAGGATCCGTTCTTCTAGGACCTTTCGTAGGTTCGTAGTCCTTTCTATTTCCGTCCCTAGTCGGTATCCGCCCTTCCTGGGGTTATCTTGCGAGCTGGACCCACCGGCATCGTTCCGTCGTTGCCCGAATCGGGTCTCGTACCGTTGTGAGGGCTCGGCCGCTCCGGCTTTCCCCATTCGTTTGTCTTCTACCAGAGCCTCGTAGTTCCGGCAGGCGGCTTCTACGAAGCCTGTCTTCTCCTCGACCGGATCGCTCCACCCGGTTATTTCCCGGACCCGTCTCTCAGCGCGGTCCGTTTCATCTTTCCTCAGTCGTGCGCCGGCGAGGCCTTCCAGCATTGCCGACCAGAATCCGTCTTTGCTCTCCTTTTGGGCCTCGCTGCCCCCGACCCGAATACCGGCCGACGCCGAGTAGTGGATGGCCTCCACGTGTCGGGCCGTTGCCTCTTCCATCAGTCTCTTCATACCTCCTCGCCCGTCATTTCGGTTTAGGGCCCTCCTGGTGTCACCGGCGTGCACCCGACCTTCCCACAGGTACACCACCCGGTTCCTCAACGCCTCTGCGAAATTGCCGCAGTCCTTCCGAATGTGGCCGACCTCGTCGCACCACATGCACCTGTTCCCCGCAGCCGGTCGTCGGTCACGAGCCGGTTCGCCGCCTTCCCTTCGAGTCTGGGCGATCTGGAGATCCTTTATCGCCCGCGTCAACTCCTCCAGCGCTGCTCCTCCGGACGAGCCACTGACCATGCCGGTCGAAGCCGGACCGGTTTCGAGCCATTCCCGGGTTTCTTCCCTTCGCCCTTGCGGTGCCGGTTCAAGCCTCCTTGCTGTGACAGAGCCCGCACCAGCCGCCCCGTTGTCAGCCCATTCTCGCCGTTTGTCGAAACGGCCACAGACTCTCTTAACCGCAGCCCAGTCGGTCGTCAGCCCGTCTTCGGTTTCCAACAAGGAGCCGACTTGATCCCGGTCCCGCTCGTCCACCAACTTGACGAACAGTAGGACCTGGCTCGTATCCAGAACGGTTCGGTCAAGCGCCGAAAGGCGCGCAAAGCGTTCTTCGAACTCCCGGAGGAGTGCCGACGCGTTTCTTCCCTTGCCGGGGGACTCCACCCATTCCATGAAGTCTCGTTTTGAAAGCCGGAGCGCGTCGTCCAGCCCGTATTTTTCTAGGAGTCGGCCTTCGAACTCCTCCTAGGTACGGCTCTCCGCTCGCACCTCGAGCACCTCCGCATGGATGCTCGACATCGCCACTCGAGGAAACCCGGCAAGACGCCTCTCTTCCGGAATGTCCCGCATCAGCATTTCTGCCCCGTAGGACGCCAAATACTTCGTGGCATCCTTTCCGCTGAACCGGCCGATTGTACCGACGACCACCTCAATGGCTCTGTTGAGGGCGCCGGTGCCCTCGCGTGCGCTCAATATCCGATCCACGGCCGAAGCCATGGCCTCCGCAAGATCCGACCGCTTCATCTTCTGTTCTTCTGCCGCCTCCTTCACGTCGGGTTCACCAAGATGTCAAGGTATCCCTCGCGGATGCGTGGAATGAGGCGGGACCTTGGGGGTCTTGTACCGAAGAGCAATAGAGAAAGGAGAGGGAAAGGACCCACTACGTGCGAGCGTAGATCCACTGGGACACGGCCCTTCGACACGAAGACACAAGCAGGGAAACAAACACAGAGAGGCACGAAGGTATGTATGTATATATTAACAGAGACAAACAACAAGAAGCACGAAGTCGGTTACAACCGAACAGGCCGGTGAACAGATGCCGATGCCTGTTCGCAAACGCTCAGAAAGAAAGGAGTAGGTTGGAGGTGCTGCCGGAAGCACTCGGGTGTTCCTCAGAGCAGCGCGAGCCTCCCGAAACCTGCACAGAAAGAAGCTACGGAGAGTATGGAAGAGAGAAAAGCCTTCGACCGACAACCCGACAACACTTCGTCCTCTCTGTTTCCGCGATCCCCCTCTCCCCTCCTCGTCTCCCTCCTTTTATATGCAAGGAAGGAGCCGTTTCCCATTAACTTCCTACCTACCGGATCTACCTACCTAGGATCTTCTATGTACAACATAAGGCGTACGTGTATGAAGAGCCGGTTCCTACGCTCCGGTGCACTAATTCCGCTTGTGGACGGTTTTCTTCACGACAACGGTTTAAAGGCTTATCAGTTTATCGGTTTCGGTTTAGAGGTTTGGTTTTTAGGTTTTTAGATTTAAAAATAAAAATCCAATCCTAAAGTCTAAGTATTGACTCTTGCCTCCTGACTCTCTCTTCTGCATGCCTTCATAGACTACAGTACATACTCTCTCCTGCGCTACCTCTGTCCTCATACTAACTCCTAACTCTTGAGTCCTAACACCTTAGTCCTCTTCAAAGTTCCTACTACAGTCTACAATATACTATAACACGTTACACAGGTATGTATTGATTGACTATTTTGGGTTCGTTTAAGGTTCTGAATGTGTACAAGACACTCTTCAACAGTCTAATAAGTGAGAAGCTTTGAATTTCCTCGTGGTATATGTCGAGGGAGAATTTTGGTTTGGTTATGTTTTGAATGTATACTAGACTTTCATTGTACAAATAAGACGATTTTGGTTTTCTCCTGGTATATATAGAGAGATGAGCATGGTTTAGTCTGAGTAAAAGTTGATTCTTCTCTAGATACTTATTGATGATTTGGTTTTCTCTTGTTACATATATGCCAACCATTTCGTTTAATGTGATTCATCTGAGACTGGCCTAAGGAACCTCAGAGAGCTGTAAAATCACAATTGAAACACTGATTGTGCTTATCTCACCACTGGGGTAGTTTTCTAAATAAAGATTTCCTTACAATTTCCTATTAACTAATGACTTAATTCCACATCCAGAGAGCTAGATTTCTATTGCACAAAGAATTTGACACCATGTTGACCTTCAAAGGTTTGTGCTTCTCAATATTTCTTTTATTGATAATTAATGTAAAGTAAGCCCTGAACCCATGAGAAATTTAAGCTTATTCATCTCTAAAAGTCATACATAGAGCTCCCACACTATTCCAATGAGTACACCAGAAAAGAGAGTAAATCAGTTATGATTCCCTGGGGTTTTTGCTTTTTAACATAATTCTTCCTCTCTAAAATCAAATTTCGAGGCAGTCTGAACAAGGCAGTCTTGAGAATGTTGTTTGAACAAGGCAATCTTTCTCATGCCACCAAAGAGTAACCTTGTTAAAAAAAATGCATTAGCTTCTAACCTATCCACTCAATTATACCTTTTACTTGAATTTTATGTAGGGCCTAACTAAAGTGACTTTCTAAGGCTCGACTCTTTTGATTGGATATTCACACCTCCACACAATAGAATCCAATGCTAACTAGGTTGATCATATGATGATCCATTGGTGTACAAGCTGTGGCTCCTTGCACCAAGGACTATTGGCCCTTAGCTGTTTCACATTTGTTAGGTTCTATGCTATCTTGCCTCCCAGATTCATAATCTTGAGATCAAATCAGTTGCATGATCCTTGGGCCTTTTAGAGGAAGGTAACTCATATGACGAAGACTTTGAGAACGGATAATGCTCAAGAAAGCTTGTCAGGCCCTATCTTTGTGAAATGTAGAGAACTTCGTTTCAATTTCATATGCATTAACATCCTTAACGAGAACCAAATATGTAGGTGCATGAGTTTTCATTATGTTTGGAATAGCAGAAGCTGAGATAACAGGAACAGATTCTCCTCTAAAATTTACATCCCAAACATGGGTCTTTCTTTGATGTACAATGGTGATCTTTTTGCTGCTGGTTGGATAAGAGGCTTAATTACATCAAGAAGAAATGGAGAAAACATCTTGGTCTAAGCATCTGGAAGCCCAACGTACGGTTGGACCATGTTGTCTTGAACAATATAAAGAAAAAAGAAAACTTTCTCGCTATCATCCCTGTTACCGGCCGACAACCTAAGAGTTAACAATCCCCTTTGCCTATTCTTTGAGATTCTGATCTGTATTCAAGTCTGCCCTTCAAATGAGTTGCAAAATCTGTTTAGAAAATACTAATTACATATATATACATATATATTATAGAGTAATTGCAAATAATTTAATGTCTGTATGCAATTTGAAGCGTCTTAATATGAAGCCTTACTTGAAGCTTCAAATGAAAAGCCAGATCCAGGAGACTAAATGGAAAAGGATGGCTTTTGGACCCTATAAGACATAAAAATGGATTTGGTGAACACATAGAATTGATTTTTTGCCTTTTCTTTAATCTGCTATATTGTTCCCTAGAACGAGGACTCGTGGCTTGTTCCTAAATAATTCATCAATCCAATGCTTGGTTCCTTGATGGATCCATCAATGCCTTGATAGTTAAGGTAAGTTGACTTTGATCACATCAACAATGTCTTGTTGGGTTTGATCGGGAACTATTATGTTTGTCAGTAATCTCACTTTGAGAAATTAGTGCTGGATTGACCTAACCACTTGGATCTGATTTTTAATAGAATCTCTTAATTCTTCTTTTAGTTTACTGTTTGATCGATATTAGAATAAGGCAAGGGGAAATTCCCATGCTTCACCTCTGAAAAAAAGAAATACTCAGTCCTGTCATTTATCCACACTTCTAACTTTTAAGTGAATTGATATAGAGTCGGTTTAAACACGTTTGCGTTCACAAGTGGAAGGATCACGCTGTCGTGAAGAAAACTGTCCACAAGCGGAATCGGTGCACCGGAGCGTAGGAACCGGCTCTTCATGCACGATCCTAGGTAGGTAGATTCGGTAGGTAGGAAGTTAATAGGAAACGGCTCCTTCCTTGCCTATAAAAGGAGGGAGACGAGGAGGGGAATGGGGATCGCAGAGAGTCGAGGACGAAGTGCTATCGGTCTAAGGGCGGAAGGCTTCTCTCTCTCTCTCTCTCTCTCGCTCGCAAACTCCGTAGCTTCTTGCTGTGCAGGTTTCGGGAGGCTCGCGCTGCTCTGAGGAATGCCCGAGTGCTTCCGGCAGCACCTCCAACCTACTCTTTCCTTTCTGTGCGTTTACGAACAGGCATCGGCATCTGTTCGCCGGCCAATTCGGTTGTAACCGACTTCGTGCTTCCTGTTGATTGTCTTGTTTATATATATTTTACATACATTCGTGTCTCTCTGTGTCGCCGTCGCACTCGAGTCTCTGTGTCGAAGGGCCGTGTCCTTGTGAATCTACGCTCGCACCTTGTGGGTCTCTTCCCCTCTCCTTTTTTCTCTTGCTCTTCGGTACAAGACCCCGGGGTCCCGCCTCGTTCCACGCATCCGCGAGGAATACCTCGACATCTTGGTGAACCTGACGTGAAGGAGGCGGCAGAAGAGCAGAAGATGAAGGGGTCAGATCTTGCAGGGGCCATGGCTTCGGCCGTGGATCGGATATTGAGTGCACGCGAGGGCAGCAGCGCCCTCAACAGAGCCATTGAGGCGGTCGTCGGTACGATCGGCCGGTTCAGCGGAAAGGATGCCACGAAGTATTTGGCGTCCTACGGGGCAGAAATGTTGATGCGGGACATTCCGGAAGAGAGGCGTCTTGCCGGGTTTCCTCGAGTGGCGATGCCGAGCATCCATGCGGAGGTGCTCGAGGTGCGGGCGGAGAGCCGTACCTGGGAGGAGTTCGAAGGCCGACTCCTAGAAAAATACGGGTTGAACGACGCACTCCGGCTTTCGAAACGGGACTTCATGGAATGGGTGGAGTCCCCCGGCAAGGGAAGAAACGCATCGGCACTCCTCCGGTAGTTCGAAGAATGCTTTGCGCGCCTTTCGGCGCTTGACCGAACTGTTCTGGATACGAGCCGGGTCCTACTGTTCGTCAAGTCGGTGGACGAGCGGGACCGGGATCAAGTCGGCTCCTTGCTGGAAACCGAAGACAGGCTGACAACCGACTGGGCTGCGGTTAAGAGAGTCTGTGGCCGTTTCGACAAACGGCGAGAATGGGCTGACAACGGGGCGGCCGGTGCGGGCTCGGTCACAGCAAGGAGGCTTGAACCGGCACCGCAAGTGCGAAGGGAAGAAACCCGGGAATGGCTCGAAACCAGTCCGGCTTCGACCGGCTTCAACCGGCATGGTCAATGGCTCGTCCGGAGGAGCAGCGCTGGAGGAGTTGACGCGGGCGATAAAGGATCTCCAGATCGCCCAGACTCGAAGGGAAGGCGGCGAACCGGCTCGTGACCGACGACCGGCAGCAGGGAACAGGTGCATGTGGTGCGACGAGGTCGGCCACATTCGGAAGGACTGCGGCAATTTCGCAGAGGCGTTGAGGAACCGGGTGGTGTACCTGTGGGAAGGTCGGGTGCACGTCGGTGACACCAGGAGGGCCCTAAACCGAAACGACGGGCGAGGAGGTATGAAGAGACTGTTGGAAGAGGCAGCGGCCCGACACGTGGAGGCCATCCACTACTCGGCGTCGGCCGGTATTCGGGTCGGGGGCAGCGAGGCCCAAAAGGAGAGCAAAGACGGATTCTGGTCGGCAATGCTGGAAGGCCTCGCCCGCGCACGACTGAGGAAAGATGAAACGGACCGCGCTGAGAGACGGGTCCGGGAAATAACCGGGTGGAGCGACCCGGTCGAGGAGAAGACGGGCTTCGTAGAAGCCGCCTGTCGGAACTACGAGGCTCTGGTAGAACACAAACGAGTGGGGAAAGCCAGAGCGGCCGGGCCCTCACAACGATACGAGACCCGATTCGGGCAACGACGGAACGAAGCCGGTGGGTCCAGCGCGCAAGATAACCCCAGGAAGGGCGGATACCGATTGGGGACGGAAATAGAAAGGACCACGGACCTACGAAAGGTCCTAGAAGAACGGATCCTCGACAGCAAAGTGGAGCTGTCATTGCGGGAGGTGTTAGGGATCGCCAAAAAGGAGTTCCACGACTCCATTGTGGACCTGGTGAAACGGAAGAGGCTGTCGACGGAGACGGAACCGGAAAGACCGGTGGAGGTGCGGACGACGCACATCGACGACATGGCGCTGGAAGATGAGTGGGTGGAGAGCCACTATTCGAGGACACACTGGGCCCGAGCGACCACAGAGACCCCGATAAAGATCGGAGATGTTCAGGAACCGGTGGTGGCATTGGTGGACCACGATTCGGAAATAAACCTGATGTCCATGGACTTCTATAAGAAGGGAAAGTGGCCGATCAACACCAAGCACGGGTGGAAGATACGGGCGGCGACGCGCGCCACCGAGGAACTGCATGGGGCCTGCCCGAACGTGCGAGTCAAGATCGGCGACGTCGAGATTGACCAACACTTCTTCGTACAGGACACATCCTCGCACCCAGTCATATTAGGGGAACCATACGTCACGGCGGCGAGAATGGAGACCAAAGTGCTGGACAACGGTTCGGCCTACGCGAGGGTCAAGAGCAAGGACGAGCGCCATTCGGTCCAATTTCTGACGGTGCGGCCGAACCACGAGCGAAACCGCGACTCCCTCGGTGGCGAGAACCGAGAGGATTTTTAGAGAGGGCTGCCAAGGCGTGGGGCTGAGACAGCCTGGGCACTCGGGAAAGACCCCACGACTGTACGATAGAACCGAAACCGAAGAAACCCTTTATGATAGGTAGGAAATTTTGCTTCTCCAACAACGGAGGGTGTATGATAGTCGGCATCGTTGGCCGAGAAAAGACAAGGGCGGAAGTGCGACTTCGAGCATGCGGAGTTCTCGGCCCGGACGAGGAAATCAACGGAGCCGTGGAGGCGGTCTCCTTCGACGACACCTTGGGAATGCTGAGGAAGGTAGCCGGAGAAGACCTTAACGAAGACCGGACGATACCGGTATGTTCCGAAGAGATGTATGAAGCCATCGCGAACTTTAGTCGGGGGCTCGGGTCGGATCGGACGGCCCGAGTTAGCACGAAGTACAAGACTGTGGACCGGAAGGTAAGGCCAGTCGCGGCACCCTTACTAGAGGGCAGCAGGTCCCGGATCAGAGGGGTTGCGTCAGACCCCAGTTTGTGAGATCCGGTCTGCATAGGACACACCTTCACCGACGGAACGCTCCGGGAGCTCAAAATCGGTGGGGGCGGGTTCCTACTGCCGGCGGAGGAAGACCGGTTTCGGAGAATGCTCGGAAGGCACGGGAAAGCCTTCGCATTCTCACAGGAAGAGATCGGGTGCGTAGACCCGACAATCGTGGAGCCGATGGTGATATTCACGGTACCGCATGTGCCGTGGAATCTCAAGCCGATTCCAGTACCGAGAGCTCACATCCCGAAGTTGATGCAGCTATTGAGCCAGAAAGTCGATATGGGCATTCTCGAACCGTCGAGCGCCCCATACTCGAACCGATAGTTTACCGTACCAAAGAAAAACGGAACATTGCGCTTCATTCAGGACCTGCAGCTGGTCAACAGAGTGACCATTTGGAACGCAGGAATCGGACCGACCATAGACGAGTTCGCGGAGGCCTTCGCCGGAAGGTCGATTTACTCGGTCAGTGATCTGTACTCGGGGTACGACCAGTTCCAGCTAGCCGTGGAGAGCAGAGACATTACGACGATGCGAACTCCCCTCGGCCTAGTGCGAATGTGTACCCTGCCACAAGGAGGGACCAACTCGGTGGCCCACATGGTGAATGCATTGAACAAGGTACTGAGGGATTGCATCCCAGACATCACCATGCCATTTCTAGACGACATTCCGATCAAGGGATGCCCGGTAGAAGAGAAGGACACAACACTCGGACCGGACGGATGTCGGCGATTCGTGGCAACACACATCGACGACTGCGAGAAAGTGCTACAAAGGCTAGAGGATGCAAGGCTCACCTTCTCCGGGGAGAAATTGGCCTTCGGGCAATCAAAATTCCTGGTGGTCGGACACCTATGTGGACCATATGGCCGGAAGCCGTCTCCGGCAAAGGTAGAAGCCATCTCCGCGATGAAGACCGACTGTAGCTCGGTTACGGAAGTTCGGAGGTTCCTGGGGGCATGCACATTCTACCACATATGGATCCCGCATTATGCCCACGTTGCGGAGCCGCTATACGGGTTGCTGAAGAAAGGGCGAAAATTCGAGTGGCAAGACGAGCACACGGAGTCGGTCCGGAAGCTGAAGGAAGCTCTTGCGGCAGCACCGGCGCTCCGGAAGGCTGTCTACGAGAAGGGTACCCCAGTATACATAACGGTGGATACGAGTCCGATCGGGATCGGATGGGTCGTCAACCAAGAAGACGGGGACGGCATTTGGTTCCCGATCCGATTCGGCGCGAAGGTCCTCAGTGAGCGACAACGAGGGTACGCCCAGGTTAAACGCGAACTCTGGGGTATCGTTTCGGCAGTAAAGGCCGACAAAGACTACCTGATCGGGACAGAAGTAGTTATCGCGAACTCTGGGGTATCGTTTCCGGATGCGCGACACCAGACCTGGCGATGCTCAGGTGGATAGCGTACATCAAGTCCCTGGACCTGGAAATACGACACATTTCCGGAAAAGACAACGCCATGGCCGACATGCTTTCGAGGGCGAGGTTTGATGACGAGGGCGACATGGTTTCGGAGGACGAAGAAGTCGGCGTGGACTTCTTCGAGGCGGCGTACGTGACGACCGATGGGGCGAGCACTCCGGCACTTAACGGCTTCGACGAGAGCAAGTACGACGGCGAGTGGCTACAGATCGGTGGGTTTTTGAGGACAATGACGCCGGATGCGTCATGGACGAGGGACGAGACCAACCGGATCCGGAAGAAAGCATACCGATTCTTTCTCCGGGACGGATACTTATGGAAGCACCCGAAGAAGAGGAACGGCGTCCCGCTCCGGGTGGTGGCGATGAAGGAAGAACAGGAGGAGCTGCTGACGACCTACCACAACAGCCCTTGGGCTGGACACCGTGGAACGTGGGCCACGTTCGAGAAGATAAAGGGGAAGTACTAGTGGTCGGGACTGTACCGGGACGTGCATCGGTTCGTGACAACTTGCGAGAGCTGTCAGATGCACTCCATAGTCCGGCATCGGGACGAGCTTCACCCTACATACCCTCCGACCATCCACTTCAAATGGATGGTAGATCTGGTGACGATGCCGATTGGCGTAGGACAGATGCGGTATCTGGTCCTGGCTTTGGAAGATCTGACGAATCAGGTGGAAGGCCGAGCCCTTCAGAACAAAACAACCGCGGCCGTATGTCGGTTCCTGATCGAGGACGTGATATGCCGGTACAGGTGCGTCGGGAAGATCGTGGCTGATCGCGGGGCGTTGGACGTCGAAGAGGCCGAGGAGCTGTTTGACCGGCTAGGAGTCAAGCTCTCGCTTACCACTGCGTACAATCCGGAGGCGAATGGGAAGGTGGAGCGCGGACACGGACCGATCGTCAAGGCGTTAGTTCGGGCATGCGGAGGTCAAGTCGGGAACTGGCCGCGGCTGTTGCCTTACGCGTTGTGGGCGGACCGAACTACGCACAGTTCGGTAACCGGATTCATGCCGGCAGAGCTCATGTTTGGGCAGAAGCCGATCATGCCGATGGAACGTACGATCTCCTCATGGGCAACCGTGGACTGGAAAGACGAGATGAGCTAGGAGGAACTGTTGGCGGCGCGCATACGACAGCTCGAGCGAAGACCGGAGGACGTGGAGCAGGCTGCGGAAAGGCTTCGGGTGGCAAGGACGAGGAACAAAGCCCGGTTCGACCGGACGCACCGGCTCTGACCGAAGAAGATCGAGGAAGGCGACTGGGTGCTAGTCTACGACAGCAACCTCGACAACCAGCACCGAGCGACACGGAAGTTCGCAAGAAGGTGGTTCGGGCCTTACGTGGTACAAAGCGCCAACGGCAACGGGACGTACCATCTGGCGGAACTCGACGGCACGAGAATGGCGATACCGGTAGCTGGGAAGCGGATCAAAGCGTTCAAGAAGCGTCACGACGACGAGCCGGATCCGGTTGACCTGGACCGCAACGACGAACGATCCGAAACCGAGGAAGAACCGACGGGCGGGGAATGAAGACTGGACCGGTTTTCTCCGTCCCAGCTCAATTGGGCGCATGCTGGTGGATGCGCGGTTAGGTGGGGGCGGATGTCGTGAAGAAAACCGTCCACAAGCGGAATCAGTGCACCGGAGCGTAGGAACCGGCTCTTCATGCACGATCCTAGGTAGGTAGATTCGGTAGGTAGGAAGTTAATAGGAAACGACTCCTTCCTTGCCTATAAAAGGAGGGAGACGAGGAGGGGAATGGGGATCGCAGAGAGTCGAGGACGAAGTGTTGTCGGTCTGTGGGCGGAAGGCTTCTCTCTCTTTCTCTCTCTCTCTCTCTCGCTCGCAAACTCCGTAGCTTCTTGCTGTGCAGGTTTCGGGAGGCTCGCGCTGCTCTGAGGAATGCCCGAGTGCTTCTGGCAGCACCTCCAACCTACTCTTTCCTTACTGTGCGTTTACGAACAGGCATCGGCATCTGTTCGCCGGCCTGTTCGGTTGTAACCGACTTCGTGCTTCCTGTTGATTGTCTTGTTTATATATATTTTACATACATTCGTGTCTCTCTGTGTCGCTGTCGCACTCGTGTCTCTGTGTTGAAGGGTCGTGTCCCTGTGAATCTACGCTCGCACCTTGTGGGTCTCTTCCCCTCTCCTTTTTTCTCTTGCTCTTCGGTACAAGACCCCGGGGTCCCGCCTCGTTCCACGCATCCGCGAGAAATACCTCGACAGCGCACAAGTGGAAGGATAAGGAATATTCCGTTTGATTTTGGGGTTTTTTTTGCCATTTCACAAAACATCTTGATACTAGTATCACATGTTCTCTAAAACTTGATGAAAAAGTTGAAAATTTCACCATTTGGTAAAATTGAAAAATGCCAAATTTGGGTAAAATATGAAAAGTAACTTTGTGGATTTTTAAAGAAAAATGACAACTAATAAGTTTTTAGATCTTAAAGAAATCAAAGTAGAATATTTCAAAACAATGAATGTTTTTATTCCATTCGATAAAATGTTGTCTAAATTTGTTACATATAGTTGCACAACAAATACATTTGGGAGTTATTTGCATGACTATCATCATTCTTTTCATGAGAATCACTACTATAGATAATATACAATTGTGACTCTTCCTCCTCATCTTCCAATGTACCAATCAAATCATTGTCTTCACCAAATGGTATCTCCAAATTTTGTGCAATAAATCTTTTTCGCCTTCAATCTGAGATATCTTCTAGACTTGCTAATATCTCTTTTATTATGCATATCGTTGTTGTCCTTATACATCCAACTTTTGTTTGTGTAAAGTCATACATAATGATATCCACCTCATTAATGTCAATGATAGATGTATTACAAGCGTTTAATACATCATCACGTCCAAAACTTTACCAATGCAGAATTGGTACCCTAGGTCATGGCCATCTACATGTGTAGCTATTAATATCCCCATCTTGAGTTCTTGCAAGTTTCCTTGTCATTTGAGTTATACTTGTGTTGTCATCCTTCGTTCCAACTATAAAGATTAACATTAAGTAGTGATTAAGAACCACGCGAACACTTTATGGACCATGTAAATGGCATTTGCAAGGTTCAATTACCATCAACACAATTATTAATAGTTTTTTGTTAATCAATGATGCACATGTTCACCATAAAGTATCTTGTTGTACAACATACTTGTTTGCACTATCGATATGCATCTTTTTCTCTTGTTAAAACAAACATTTTAGTACGATTCAAGTTCATGTTTAAAAAACCTCTTTTATTTGAGAAACAACAAGATTTTAAACATTAAGTCGATATGTTATATCGAGTTGATGTAAAAAATAGAGTTTTCATCATAATTCCATACAATGTATTGAATTCTTGCTCAAAGTTTTTTTTACTGGATTTAAAAAATAATAATAATAATAAATTGTGCTTGAGTTCATCTAGAAAACCATAATTTTCATCACAATTCGATATAATGTATTGAGTTCATGCTTAAAGTAATTTTTTCTAATTGTTTTCAATTTTGTTTCAATTTTTTTCAATTTTTTATAATTTTTTAGGGCCGGTTTACACACGTTATACCTAGTTTCCGCCTAGGGATGGTTTTCTCCACGACATCCGCCCCCACCTAACCGCGCATCCACCGGTATGCGCGAAAATTAGACTCTTGTCGGAGAAGACCGGCCCTAGCTTATCCTCCGTCTTCCGGATCGGCATCTGTTCCGAGCCGGTTGTTGTTGCTATCTAGGTTGTCCGGGTCCAGTTCAGCCTCGTGCCACTTTTTGAATGCTTTGATCCTTTTCCCCGCCACTAGTACCGCCATCCTTGTCCCGTCGAGCTCCGCGAGATGGTAGGTCCCATTGTCGTTGGCGCTTGTCACCACATAAGGCCCGAACCATCTCCTTGCAAACTTCCGCATTGCCCGATGCTGGTTGTCGAGACTACTGTCATACGCTAGAACCCAATCGCCTTCCTCGACCTTCCTTGGTCTCAGTCGGTGAGTCCGGTCGAACCGTCCTTTGTTCTTTACCCTTGCCACTCGTAGCTTCTCTGCGGCTCGGTCTACGCCCTCCGGTCTTCGCTCCATCTGCCGAATCCGTGTCGCCAACAGCTCCTCCCGGCTCATCTCATCTTTCCAATCCACCGTGGCCCATGAGGAGATTGTCTGCTCCGTTGGCATGATCGGGTTCTGCCCATACATTAGCTCTGTCGGCATAAACCCGGTTACTGAACTGTCCGTAGTTCGGTCCGCCCACAACGCATAGGGTAAATGTCGCGACCAGTTCCTGACTTGGCCTCCACACACCCGTACTAACGCTTTGACGATTGGCCCGTGTCCGCATTCCACCTTCCCGTTAGCCTCCGGATTGTACGCTGTGGTGAGCGAGAGTTTAATCCCTAGCCAGTCAAACAGCTCTTCCGCCTCTCGCGCACCCAACTCTCCGCGGTCGGCCACGATCTTTCCTACACACCCGTATCGGCATACCACTTCTTCGATCAGAAATCGGCACACGGCCACAGTCGTTTTGTTCTACAACGCTCGGCCTTCCACCTGGTTCGTCAGGTCCTCCCGAGCCAACACCAGGTACCGCATCTGCCCTACCCCCATCGACATCGTCACCAGATCCACCATCCACTTAAAGTGGACGGTCGGAGGGTAGGTCGGGTGAAGCTCATCCCGATGTCGAACTATGGAGTGCACCTGACAGCTTTCGCAAGTCGTCATGAACCGATGCACGTCCCGATATAGTCCCGACCACCAGTACTTCCCCTTTAGCTTCTCAAATGTGGCCCACGTCCCCTGGTGTCCGGCCCAGGGATTCTCGTGGTATGCCGTCAGCAATTCTTCTCGCTCTTCTTTCCTCACCACCACTCGGAGCGGGATGCCGTTTCTCTTCTTCGGGTGCTTCCATATGCTCCTGTCCCGTAGGAAGAATTGGTACGCTTTCTTCTGAATCCGGTTGGTCTCTTCCTTTGTCCACGCCGCGTCCGATGTCATTGTCTTCAGGAAGCCGCCGATCTGGAGCCACTCCCCGTCATACTTGCTCTCGTCGAATTCATTAAGACGCCCGAGTGCTACCGGCAGAATCTCCATCTCGCGTTGTGTGTGTGTGTGTGCAGGCGTCGGAGTCTATCACTCGTCGGCTTGCCGGTTGTAACACTTGATTTATATATACATAAGCATTCGTTCTGTCTCCATCTCGCATTCTGTAGTTAGTTGCAATTCCTGTGATTCTGTGGGTCTGAGCGCGTGAGAATTGCATCGTTAATTTCCTTCCCCTCCCCTCATTCGGCCATTCCTCGGTCCGAGGCCCCCGTGGTCCCGCCTCGTTCTCCACGCACGCGCGTATCAACGCGACAACGGTGTACTCGAGTTAGATTCCCTTTGCTCGACAACATTGTTTGAACTATCCTCGGTTCTCCACCGACGACCGTTGTTGGCTCTAACTGCTTTCAATCATCGACTAGTTTCTCGTTCAACTCTCGCTTGGAACTCTCTAAAGACCAACAATACCTAGTCCTTGGTTTTGAGGGCAGAAGCCCACAACTTCCGACTGCAGTCATCAATGAAGGTCACAAAATATTGTGAGCCAACATGACACTTGGTGTCGACATAACACACGTCAGTGTGCACGAGTTCCAACGACATTTTCTTCCTAGTGGGGGGCCTAGTTCGGAAGGAGGTTTTGTTATGTTTGCCTGCCAAGCAATCAATGCACTTCTTGAGTTGCACGTTCTTGAGTTGTCATCGGCAAGTCTTTGCATCCCATTCTCACTCATGTGACACAACCTCTCGTGCCACAGCTCGTCGACACTGTCGGAGTCGACTGCCACATTAGCTTCCAATCGACATATCCGAGCGTGCATTAAGCAGTGTGTTCGTCTTCCGTGCTCGGGCCACTATAGGCTCCCTTTGTAGCCTTTGTCATCCAGCCGTTCAGTTATATCAAGTTCAATCAAACCTTCGGAATGTGTTGGACATCTTTCAGTACCAGTCGACACCTAGTCAACGTTATCAGGCACACATCTCTAATGCCAACAATTCGACATGCACCTTCATTTCCAATCCTTACAAGGCCGTGGTCTCCCGCCTTGTAGGATGAGAAGCACTTTCTGTCAGGGGTTAGGTGAAATGACGCACCTGAATCGACTACCCATGTTGATTCATCGTTGACAAGGTTCAGTTCGTTCTACTCACTTATGAGCAGCCTTCGTCATCCAGCCGTTCAGTTATATCAAGTTCAATCAAACCTTCGGAATGTGTTGGACATCTTTCAGTACCAGTCGACACTTAGTCAACGTTATCTGGCACACATCTCTGATGCCAACAATTTGACATGCACCTTCATTTCCAATCCTTACAAGGCCATGGTCTCCCGCCTTGTAGGATGAGAAGCACTTTCTGTCAAGGGTTACGTGAAACGACGCACCTAAATCGACTACCCATGTTGATTCATCATTGACAAGGTTCAGTTCGTTCTACTCACTTATGAGCAGTAGTTCCTCCTCACTTGTCGCGATTGTAGACGTTCCTTTTCAATCGAACTCTTCTTCGAGTTAGCATTTTCGGTTCCCCTTTTCTCCTTTCGGAAGTGTCGACAATTCTTCTGGAAGTGCATCGACTTTCCATAGTAAAAACACGTTTGCCTTCCCCTTGACTTCAACCGCATCCCCAACTTCTCTCGGTTATAGGGACTTTGATTGCGGCCTCTCCCTCTATGTGTATCACTTTCCATGACTAGGGCCTTCAGTTCGGAAATTGCCTTCTTGTCCTTCCGACGAGCTTCCTCATTCAGCAAGCTCGACTTCACCTTCTCTAGAGTTAGATGCTTCCCTTCTTGTCCGAGAAGTCCGAGTGTGACAACAAGTGTCTCCCAACTGTCCAAAAGGGATCCCAACAATAAAAGTGTTAATACCTCGTCGGCTAAAGGTACTTCTAGAGAGGTGGTTTGGTTGATGAGTCCTTGGAAGACATTCAGGTGCTCCACTAGGCTGGAGCCATCCTGATACCGGAGTCTCACGATCTTTCTGAAGACATTTTTGTTTTCAAACATTATGCCGATCTTCTTCCATAGGACAATTGGCTTGTTCTCATAATCGAAGTTGTATGTCTATAAAACACTTGATGTATGCAACAACCTTTAGATGCAACACTTCCCAAGTCGATGCATCAATCTTGTTTGGCCTTCTACTTCCGAACTGTACTGGCAACCACAGATCTTTGCATACAAGCATATCTCTCATCTTCGACTTCCACACTAAGTAGTTGGAGCCGATTAGCTTGAACATACCCCTAAATGAATCTTCCATTTTTCCGAACTTTGCTCTAACACTAGTTTGATACAAAAAAGGGATCTCGGTCACAACCGAGTTCAATGCGAAATAGGGAAACAAGCAAATACAGTGAGAAAACCAAAATAAATGTGCACAAGATATTAACTTGGACAATCCCAAATCGGATAAAAACCACGGGTGCCATAGATAGCAAACAAAGCAATATGAGAGAAATATACAACGAACTAACTCACATGCACCGATCTGAGCTCGTACATTTCGCCGACATGCGGTTATAATAAAGAAGCTCTCGCTACCCCTTTTCTCTTTCTCTCTTTCTCTCTTTCTCTCTCTCTCTCTCTCTCTCTCTGACTATGGTTGCTTTGCTGCAGAGGCAACAACCTCACACGCGATGTACACAGTTACATAGACAATTTATCTTGCTAGACAATGAACAAGACGACTCACTACACTCACAGTGAACACAAACATAAGGTTTGCCCTAGTTATCTTTATACTTAGATAACTTTCGGGCTATTTACATAACTGGCCTAAGTAGGCTCGACCAAAAAAAACTATTTACATTTTCCATTGTCTTGAATTCAACCCATCTGAAAGGGACCTAATTCTCAACATGTTCTAGGTGTGGGTCATGCGATGTTGATAGACACTAGAGAGCCTCTTCTTGCCATAGAGAGATGATGAAGGTTGAAGACATAGTGAAATGGAGCCTTTGCAATGAAAAGTGGGATTGAGCTTATTTGAAAGAATCAACACTACTTGAAGACAAGCATATATGTCTTTGTTAATGGATTTACAGATGGTAAGTGTCCATACCAACAATCCCTTTCATTTACTTTGAATCTTTGTACAAAATATAGACATGTATTTCGTAATTGTGATAAAGCTTTCTATATACTCAATTATTTAATTTACCATGCTTGTACGTTTCAATTTTTGCTTGTAATTCAATGCTCACATTTGCCATTATTGAACTTCTCGTATAATTATGGAAAGTTTTCATGTGTTATGCTTCAAAAAGACATTTTAAAATCTTCCATTATCCACTTTCAAAGGCAATGTGGAAGCATTGCAACAAAAAAAGAAAATTTATTCTAAGAAGAAGAAGAAGAAGAAGACAAATAGGGAATTTAACCATGCTTGTACTGCTAATCCTTCAATTCAAGAAAAGCCGGAAAGACAACATGTGTTTGAATATAGAGGTTACGATTTTAAGCACAATCATGTACAATAGTAAAGCACATTGTTGTGTGGGTATAAGTCTACCCAAAGGAATGTGCATAACATTGATTCACAGCAAGGAAGGTTGGGATAAGTTGCTTGCAAACATTTTTAAATCCCCATATTTTTTCCCAACTACTTCTGTCATTAAAAGACTTACGATATTTAGTTGACATTACCCAACTATTAGGGAAATAGAAATGAATAGGATGGATTTGCTACTAGGTAGCAAGTATACAAATCACATATGCATGGTAGAAAGTTGAAACATCATATTTTGAAAAGACTGTGTGCATTTAATAGATTTGTCATAATTAAACATTAGGTTCCGCTTGCAAACGAACATATTCACAAGATGATGGCATGGAAATTTCTAGTAGGCCATTGCTTCGCATTGTTTGAATCCGACTAAATTTTAGTAGGCCATTGCTTCACATTGTTTGAATCCCACACATATATATTTTAAAGACAAGTTCACTTCTTCCTCCAATCTTACATGGACAAGATAGTTGAATGAGAGGAAAAGTGTTCAAGTGGTACTAAAGTGAATATGGGTCCAGAGTGTACCTTTGGCACTTAGAGCTTTTCATTGTCTTCTTATGCATCCCATCAATAACCGCTATCTCATTATCATACAACTAGGGCCTACCTTGGGTCGTTCTTTTACCCAAAATACTAGAGCTTCTAAATAGTAAACACCCAATTTGCATTGGTCAAACACCTCTCTATCCTAGATAATGAGAGTCTATTGCAATAGGAAAACTACCACAACTCATGAGCCATGACCCATATAGAGAGAGCACCCAAACCGACCAACTGGGCGACATTGATAAACACAACATTCGAACTTTTTCTCTCGTGTTTTTCAATTGCCCCGGTGGTCTAGTGAAGACGAGATGATGCGATGCAATACACTGAGCCAACATTGCATCGTGATAGGTTCATGTGAGTGGCTTGGCCGACGAGCACAACAGGCGATACAAGCGGATGGGTGGTACGATGCCGACACGAGAGTGTACAGGGTGGGGGGACGGGGGAGACATTGAAATAAGTTTCTTGTGGTGGGTGCGGACATTCGTAGGAGTTCATCCGATGCCGATACACACGCTACTGTTAAGATGGGCGGACATCCCAACCCAAATACATAAGGACATTTGGAGGAGTTATCCGATCCCGAGGCACACGCTACTGCTAAGGTGGGCAGACAGACATCCCAACCCCATCCCCAAATACGACATACATTTTGGAGGAGTTATCCGATCATGCCGATACACATGATACGGGCGAAGGTGGGTGGACATCCCAACCCACCCCCAAAATACATAAGGAAACAAATACACACACACATTGTGTGTGTGTGTGTGTGTATTATGTGTCTTATTCTATACATATATGATATGGTACATACTACATAGAGCAAATTGAAGGAAATTGCCCAACAAAAGAAAGCAAGAAGAAGTAAAACAAGAAAAAAAAGCTGCAATCTCTCAGTCTGCAGAGGAAAAAAAAGAAACAGGGCTTTCTCTTCTCTGCCTGTCTGCACTGCACAACCCCATTTTCTCTTCCCAGAAGACACAGTTTGACTCCTACTACAAAGGAATCCTCCCCACTTCTGCTCTGTCTTTCTCAAGCTTTCTTCTTCTTCTTCTTCTTCTTCTTCTTCTTCTTCTTCTTCTTTGTTGTCAGTCCATTTTTCTCCCTCTCCCTGTGTGTCTCCCTCAAAGGAGGTTTTAGGGTTGAGGAAGCCATTGCTTGTTCATCGCCATCATCAGCCATCCAGAGAAGAGGAAGGAATGAACGCAGGAAAGAGGAAGGAAGAAGAAACAGGGGGAGCCTGGTAAACGAGGAAACAGAAGAAGCAGAAGAAGAAGAAGAAGAAGAAGAAGGAGGAGGTGGAGGAGGAGGAGATGGCGATGGAGGTAATGGTGATGATGAAGGAAAAGAAAGATTGAAATTAGAATGAAGAAAGAAGCCCTCGCGAGGAACACAGAGAGACAGAGACAGAGAGGCGGTTTTCACGATCGGTTTCCCAGGCGGTTTTCTACCTCACAAGTGAGTGAAGCGGTTTTTAGTTCTCTCTCTAGACTCTGTGTGTGTCTCTCTCTCTAGACTCTGTGTGTGTGTCTCTCTAGACTCTCTCTCTCTCTCTCTCTCTGTGTCAAAACCGCCGTCGTCTCTTTCGAGGTGGGTCACTCTCTCTCTCTCTCTGAAAAAGAGAAAGGCTTTGAAAATCTCAAAATGCTCAGAATGTGTCTCTGTTCTGAGGGTTTTCTTCTTCTTCTTCTTCTTCTTCTTCTTCTTCGTCTTCCTGTTAGCAGAGGAAGGGGGGGGCTATTAGGGTTTGGGTCCTGAGCCTGTGTCCATGTACATATCGTTTTCTTCACCTCCCCCCCCCCCCCCCCCCCCCCCCCTTCTGCTCAGGTAATTTGCAGATTATCATCAGTGTTTTCCATCTCTGTCTGCCCTCTTTATACCTCCTCTGTTTCTTGTCTGTTATCTCCCTTTCTCTCCCTCCCTCTCTCTCTCTCTCTCTCGCTGTGTGTTTTGTAACAGAGCTTTTAACCTAAGAAACACAGAGTCTCTGCGAGTTTCTGTCTTTCTTATAACCTCTCTCTCACTCCCTGTGCTTTGGAACAGAGCTTTTAACCTAACCCCGATGCAGTCATTTTGAGTTTTTTCTTCTTCTTTCTTTCGTATAATCTGTCTCTCTTATGTGGTCTTCTGATTACTTATCATGCAGTTACCAACAGGGAAGCATCAGTAGACTTCAAGATACCTCCCTTCTTTTGAGCAGAGAAAACAGGAATGTCTCCATGGAAAGCTTCATATGTTCTTATTTGAGCGGACAAAGGATTTTCTCTTTTTCCAGAGCAAAGATTTAAGATACTCCCTGTGTGAGCTTTATCTCGACAAGAACTTTAAGATACTTTGCGTGAACATTCCTTTCAGATAAAAAGGTTGAAGATACTGCCAGTTAGCATTTTTCACAGAAGGAGAGAGCTATAACACTTCCGTGGAGCAGGAGATGGTCTTCCCAGATCTTTCTATGTGAACAGAGATATCAATGCTGAACTAGAAAACCCGGGAGTTGAGAAGAAAGAGAACTTTCTTGTTCTTCCTTTTCTTCTCAAGAAAATAATGGAATCAAAGAATCCCTGTGTTTAACGCATCAGGTTGGGATATTTCCTCTTGGGACTTTGGACTGTATCCCCATGGAAAGCTTAGCTTCCAAAGGTTCCCTTCTTTAAGCTGCTGGAGAAGTACACCCATCTTTCAAAGACTTTGGGAAAGACACTCAGTAAACAAAGTATCCACAAAAGATATCATCATACTCCATTTTCCCTCTTGAGTAACTGATTAAAGCAAGGCATTAGGTAAAAAGACAAAAAGAAAATTCCAAGTCGCTCTTTTTTGCTGGAGAAACCAAGGCTCAAATTTTGCCATATATATAATATTCTGCTTTCTTGAGGATGACTTTTAAAAACCTTGTTCGGGATCTGACCGATAACATTGGGAGCATATCTCGCCGAACATTTGATCGCAAATTTACCTCAGGAAGCAGGAGGGTGCGATCTCAAAGCCTTGTGTTGGACCCAACCCCGTCCTCATCCCTGTCGAGACGCTGCTGTGGGGACATGGACATGGTCGTGGATGTTGGCAGCGATGTTGTTATGGAAGAAGGATGGTGGTTAGATTTGCCACCTGAGCTGCTTCGTGATGTTCTTCAACGGGTTGAATCAGCTGAAGGCTCGTGGCCTGCACGGAAAAATGTGGTTGCATGCTCTGCTGTTTGTAAGACATGGAGGGAAATAACAAAAGAGCTTGTTAAGACCCCTGAGGAATGTGGTCAGCTCACGTTCCCCATCTCTCTCAAGCAGGTCAGTTTAATTCCTTTTTCTAACTCCCGTTGATCTTAGGTCAGTTTGAGTGCACATTAGCACTTTAGATAATGCACATAAACCTTACATAGGAGTTAATAGTAATAAACATTTATGTGCTTTCTCTTAAAGTGTTATGGATACAGAATCAACCCTTGATTAGGAGTAAAAAACAATAGGCTTATGTCTTTCTTTTTTTTGTTTGAAGCGCTCTGTGCATATATAACATAACAAGAGCCAGGAGTTAACTAGAAGTTTAGGGCGAAGTGTTATGTGCACACAGATAATCTTAATTAGGGTTCAAGCATGAAGTTATGTAATTGAACTATCAATTCATAACTGGTCTACAACAAGCAACCGGGGAAACAAACATTGGTTGTGCATGTGGCATTGAATTCAGATATTATATTTATGAGATTAATAACCCATTCTGATGATATCATTATTTGTGTGATATAATCTCCTCCTCATTTGGGCTTATTTGTGGTGTATTGGGTGCCAAATCTTTTGGTCAATCTGATGGAATTGTTGGCTCAATCTCTTAACAGCCCGGACCCAGAGATGCGCCAATGCAATGCTTCATCAAACGAGACAGAGCAAGCTCCATGTATTATCTATATCTCGGCCTTTCGACATGTAAGCCCTCATTTGCTGCTGCATTATGCTGATGCTATATAATTGCTCTGTTGTAAGTTTTGTGTTTGTGGTGGGGCAAGTAAATGCTTTCATTTGCCTCAGTATCCTTATGCTTGTAAGGATTCTCAAAACACATATTTATTGAAATAGAAACTTGCTTTCAAATTTTCTTTGATTTTTTGAAGCGTTGCTCGTGGAGAATAGCAAGTTCCTCTTAGTGGCTCGCAAAGTCCGACGAGCAGCAAGCACAGACTATATCATCTCCTTGAATGCAGAGGAAACCTCAAGAGGAAGCAATAACTACATTGGGAAGCTCAGGTTTGTTCCTCTCTTTTAATTAATATAACATATTTCGAGATGTTAAACATATAAATGACAATGTTTTTCTTGACTTCATGGGAACAGAGTTTTTTTTGAGACACCACTTATGAAATAGCTTGCTCAATGCTTATGATTAAAACTTACTTTAAGATGAAGGCTTAAAGTATGACATGCTTGACGTCTGATGCACAGGAATAGGCAATTCAAATAATTTGAAATCATGTTAGTTGCTTGTTCTCTGTATGAGTACACAGCTAAATGTTTCCTTGCATAATAATACGACTGTTCCGGCATCCCAATGGCTCAGTAATGCTAGTTGTTTTTGTGTTTTCCTTAATGCTCTTATGTGTCAAGTATATTGTAACAATTGTGATGTATGCTTCAATCAGTCTGTACACCTTATTCCTAATAATGTCAAATTAATTTGCATGTCTCTATCTCCTCATGATGCCAACTATAACCATGTCTCTATCCCCTTAAAACATATTGTGCTTTTTCCTTTCTTTCACACCTTGCCCAAGAGAGTGGAAAACAACTTTCATTTTGTTTTTTTAAATGATCAGGTCTAACTTTCTGGGCACAAAGTTTACTGTCTATGATAGCCAACCTCCTCACAATGGTGCAATTGTTTCGACCAACCGAGCATGTAGACGTGTAGGCTCAAAACAAGTCTCTCCAAAAGTTCCTGCAGGAAGCTATAATGTTGCTCATGTTGCCTATGAACTAAATGTTCTCGGAACAAGGGGGCCACGTAGAATGCAATGCACTTTGCATTCAATCCCAGCCTCGTGCATAGAGGCAGGAGGCACAGCCCCAACACCTACCGAGTTTCCACATCCTATTGATGACTCGCAACCTTCGGTACCATTTTCCAAACCACTATCAGGTATTATAAATGCTGACCTTGATGAAGCCAAGGTGGACAGCAAGATCTCTCCATTGATATTGAAGAATAAGGCTCCTCGGTGGCATGAGCAATTACAATGCTGGTGCTTGAATTTCCGTGGCCGAGTCACTGTAGCATCTGTGAAGAATTTCCAGCTCGTTGCCGCCGTTGAGCCTAACCAAGCTGTACCGCAAAGTGAACAAGACAAAGTGTTGTTGCAGTTTGGCAAGATTAGTAAAGACATTTTCACTATGGATTATCGATACCCACTATCTGCATTCCAAGCTTTCACTATTTGTTTGAGTAGCTTTGATACGAAATTGGCTTGTGAATAGGATGAAGAAATATTTCTAACATCTAGAGCTCGCTGATATTATTAACTTGTAACAACGTTTTGAGAACATGCAGAACAAAAAGACATGTACATTGTATCAACTTTTTTTTGACAACTTGGCCAAATGAAATACATGGGAACCGGTTTGAATCAGGATGCTATATGTGCTCTTGTTGTAATATTTTACAGGATTTAAAGCTGTAAGATAACCAGCTGTTTTCTGATTCAATGCCATTCTCTTATTATCCATATGGCATTCTCCTAAAGGTTCTTCTGTGATTTACACTTTGATCGAAAAGCAAAATGGGAATTCTGATTCTTCTTTTATGGTAGAACTAGTCTCATTCCCATAATAAGGTTCTTGATATGTTGTGGAGAGGTTTTTTTGGTTGTTACCCAATGGGCAGGTCCCATATGGTGAACACTTCAATGATGAGATGTGTTGATCAATATTGGGGAATAGGATCTAAACAAAATACACACAGGTACATTAGGAGGAACCTGAAGAGTACATATATAAAGAAGATTCCGGATGCATTTTCCCATGTCATAAGCCTCATGTTTATCATTTTCTCCATTACAAGGTTCTAGAACTTTGCACCATATGCCGTTCAGAACATCTTTAGACCTTTGATGCCCTTAAGCTTTGGCTCATTGATGAAGAATAGCATGTCTAAAAATAGTAGCTTTAGACAATAAATGTAGCATCTCAATTGATCGATCTTGAAACGTGATTGATTGCAACAACAACATGACTAGGAAATATATAACGGTGTATGCATCAAAACTAACACATTATGTAGCAAAAACAAGAACCATACACCAATAAGTTTACATGGGACAGTCTATAATTGTTATTCATTATATGTAGGCATAAATTTGTGTCCTTGGTATGATGGAGTGAAGGACTCAAGATGGATACACGGTGGCTAACCCTAGGTTGATCTCAACACCAATTACCTGGAAAGTGGAAGGAAAAAAGCATTCCTCTATCTTTGAGAGGTGGCACAATCATAAGGTAAGTAACGTTAAGGATCATGTTCTGACAAGGCACCACCACAAATGTCTAGTAGGAAAGACATAAAAAAATTGGTGTAAGTTTAGGGACATTTATATCCTTGAAACCCGTAAGGTAAGATTGGAACTTAGGTATGGCCATGGCTATACATTGAAACTTGGTTCTACATCTTCGTCATGCTAACTTGCAAGTGGATGCTAAGTAAGATTTCACATCAACAAAAGTCCGATTTTGTTGCTTCCCTTGTGGTTCTACACATCCTTAACCTATTACCACTAGACATGACAAAATTGATGCACATTCATGAACTATTAATTGCCGCTAGACTTCATAAATTTATGGTATTCATGAACTAATGATTGCCACTAGACTTGACAAATTTATGGTCATTCATGAACTAATGATTGGCACTAGACTTGACAAATTGATGGTCATTCACAAACTAATGATTTCCACTAGGCTAGACAAACTCATCATCATTCATGAACTAAGGACATCCATTAATTATATGGTTGTGTATGCTTGTAGATGTCTTGGCAATCGCTCCATATCATAGACATATAGGCCACTAGAGTAGATTGACAATCACTAGGTACCTATGCTAGAACCTACTATTAATCCTCCAACTAGTTGATAGGCTTGTTGCTAAGCCTAACAAGCTCAACCATGAAGGCAGATGATAATGAATGTTTGTAACAATAGCGACTTATCATCGACCAACCTCTTGTGGTCAGTTTGTATACATGAACAAGTATATGTATGTACATATATACATTGAATACCAATGAACTCCACGTATATATGTATATGTATAGATCCATACCGCACCCATTTGGTTTTGCTAGGCAATGCACCTTTAACCATGAACCCAATAGAGTATAGGATGATTATACGGATACTTATAACAGGATTGGACAACTGAGAAGGTGGTCACGGCCGTTCTGGATCAGATTCTCTTCGACTGGAAACAAACAACAAAAGAGACGCGTTTCCAAAGAAAGGCATCCGATGACCGAAATCCCAAAACCGGTTGGAGTATGGGAGCCATTTTGAAGTCAGCCGGAGAACAAACGATCGCTAATCCGGAGGTGGGGGTATCAGGCATTGAAAGAGTCGATCGGGCCACGAGAAACCATGGATGGATGAATGGATCGGTTAAATTATGAGAAAAAGCAGCAAATTGCAGCCAAGGCCCAAAAGCTGAAAATGCAGCCAAAAAGCTGAGGAAGGCTGATTCTAGGGTTTTAGGGCTTTCCTCTGTTCTCCTCTTCCGCCTTCCTCCTCTGTCTGTCTGTCTGCTCCGAGACACAGAAGATGAACAAGGAGAGGATCCTTCAGCTTGCCAAGGGTTTCCGAGGGAGAGCGAAGAACTGTATCCGTATCGCCAGGCAGCGCGTTGAGAAAGCCCTTCAGTATGCTTACCGCGATCGTCGCAACAAGAAGCGAGACATGAGGGGCCTGTGGATCCAACGCATCAACGCTGGTGCCAGGATCAATGGTGTACGTAAAGGAAACACTTGCTTCTATGTCTTTTCCCTGTTGTCTAACAGATGCGTTGGTTGTTACAATTGACCCTGTTCCTGCTTTTTAGGGTGTAACAGAGATGGGTTTTTCTTTCCTTTCATAACCACTTCTGTTTTTCCCCTGCTTTTGTGCTTTCCTCTCTGAAATGTATGTTTTTCTTTCGGTTATTCATTTTCTGTGTGATTTTCGGTGGATGTAGCTGAATTGAAGTTATTATATTCATTCTTTTTCCCTCCATTCCTGGTTTATTGCTATGGTGTTCGTTTTTATTTTATTTTTACGTTCTCTCTTTGTTCGTCGGAGTCTTGAGTTTTTAGTACGATTTTTTTCTGAGGCTTATTCTGTGCAGAAATGATGTTCTGCTAACAGCCTCTTCATGGCTATAGTGGTTTAACATTTTCTCATAAATTGATGGATTAAGTATTCTTTATGGTGGCAGATGATGAGGTAGGGCCTTTCAAGTTGATTTTTCTTCTGTTCTTAGCTATAATGTGGTATCCACGTTTTGGGCGTACCCTTCTTTATTTTTTGTGCTTTATTGGGAGCTCGTCAATTCTCTGAAGATGATTTTTGCTCTTTTAATGTTTTCGTAAAATCTAATTTGAGAATTGATCTGGTGGTGGTGGTGATATTAACATCCTCTGTCTGTTTTTTCCCCTCTCAATATGGACTCTTCACTTATTTTCTTTTGCATTGCAGATAAAGTATGGTGAATTTATGCATGGACTTAACATGGAGAATGTTCAGCTAAACCGCAAGGTTTTGTCTGAAATAGCTATGCATGAGCCCTATAGCTTCAAGGCATTGACGGATATAGCAAAGACTGTGTTTTTTCAGAAGCTTGCAGCTCAGCCCAAGCCCAAACAACTCCCAGTTCCAGGAAAAACTTCCATGGGCCAATAGTTTGGAAAATGTCTGATTCCTCAACAAACACAAATGGAAAGCGTGCTTATTTTGATCATAACTGGCTAAGCCTTGGTTGGTTTTCTCAATACGAAACCTTCATTTGGGATTCGGAGATCCATCATCCAGTTGTTCTTTTGGAAGGACACACCAAATCATCAATTGAATATCCGAACCTGAATATGGTGAATGCAGAGATTCTAGGATTGTTGAAATGTTTTAGCTTCTAAACATAGCAGACATTTTTGTTACTTACGGACTTGGCAGATGCTTGCGAAATAAATCTGTATCTGAGTACTTGGAAGTACGAGTTGTTTTCATGTTTGAATGGATGATGGAAGCTTGGCATAATAGCTGTATCAAGTTATTTGGAATTATATGGTTGGGCCAGACATATAAAGATTGTTAAAAGGTTTTTTCAACTGTTTCCTGGAATCTCCATGTATGCACTTCGATTAAATGTTTGCTGATGTTGATTTAAAAGTATTAGACATTATCCAAGATATGGTATCGTAACCTAGTGTTGCTTCAGGCATATTAGTTGTATCGAGATATTGGAGTTATGACTGGTCTAGACATATGAAGATTATTTTTTCTACTGTTTCATGGAATTTTCTCCATGAATGCACTTCCTTAAAATGCTTACTAGCATTGGTCGGAAAGTACTATTGATTATCCAAGATATTCCAATGTAACCCTTGTTTTGTTCTTCGACCATTACTCTGATTCTTTACATTCATGCTTCTTTTGTCCTTGGGAGTAGATGATGTTTCTTCAAAAGGACTTCACATAATCTTATAATTTGGTGGATTAATTTTATCTACATGAACCCAAGAATTAAACAACTATTTAAACTCTTGGCACTAAATGCAAATGCTAAGCTCATGTGTATCAGTACAAGTTATGATACATGTTGAATAATATGTAGACACATACACATTGATTGATGAAAAATGTTTATATATGTGAAATCCGTATTAAATTTTTACAAGCGTTTGAACCTGGAAGCAATTTTAATTCACTCTTCTATTATTAATTAAGTAAAATTACCGTGTACTTGTTTGCTCTAAATATTTATCACATTATTGTTCTAATATCAACCTTCCATGATTAGTCTCAAGTATGGGCTTGTCAGAAATGTGTGTGTGTGTGATTAGTATTAATTTTCTATGATTTCATATGCCTGAAAACACATGTCACACCAATGTTGGTGTCATATTGTTGTAATAATATCAAGTGTGCATGATTTATCTTAATACTGGGCCCCACAAAGTAATGAATGAGTGGATCAATGAAAATGAGAGATGAGTCAAATGGGTTACCCAGCAAGATAAGATTAACAGCTGGGTTTAAGGCTCTAATTTTGTCATGCGTAGCTCAGAAGGAAGAATCCCCTGGTCGCCGGTCATTGCTCACTACATAAAATGTTCATCATTGCGCATTACAAAAAAATTGTTACACATAGATCAGGGGGAATAATATGGCAAACCTAAACAAAATGCTCTTATAATACCTTACCATTTTCCAATATTATTTGGCACAAGATAAGAATTAAGCCCATCTTTGTTATAATGTGGGAGATACACAGTTTTATTCATTATAAATGTCATGTGTTTTGAGGTCAATTGATGTACTGCATCTTATAGTTCAAGAGTCCTGATATGACACAATGCCAACTTAACTTTATCGGATCCTTGAAGCAAGTTGTTTGATTTGCTCGATATTTTGGATGCCAAAGACATCATTGTCAATTACAGCCTTAATGGCTGCATATGCAACATCATCCACACTCACAGGGGGTGCAATGAAGAGGTCAGATCCTGGCAACGAACGCAAAGGCCGTGTGAAAGATTTTGTTGAATCTAAAAACTTATCCAATGGCTCTCCAACTAGCTGCAGTGGTACATCGATACCATTCACTTTCCTGTTCCCGTATATGAAACCCGGTCGCAATATGGTGCCTATATCAATGTTTTACTTAAGCTTTGGGTGACCTTCCACAAGAATTGTCATTACTCTCAAAAACTATGAGAAGAAGGAAAAGAAATGATGTTCGTATTTGTTACCTGAATTAGTGAATTTGGATAAGACCTCATCTTCAGCCTTCTTTTTCCCCGTGAAATACCCAAAGTTCTTGAAGATATCAGGAAAGTTGTAATCATGAACTGATATGTATATAAATTTCCGAACACCTGCAATAATAGCCCATACAAGTTAATTTCACCATTGATAGATATTTTTTAAGATGATATAAATGAACACATGCACAAACTATCTCCATTTTGAGACAGACATTCATTTAACTAAATGTATAGAAGGAATTACATTGTTTATGAAAAATTCAATGATTACTCTATAGCTATCTATCCATACAGGTTGGTGCTTGGGAATTGGAATTGTTAATACCATAGTTTATCTTACCTGCATCACTTGCAGCATTTACTGCCACTAAATTTGCTTCACCATTGATTTTCTCCATTTGCTCATTGTTTCCAAAGCCACCAATTGTTGAGACTACGGCAGTTACACCATTCAAGAGACCATCCCAGTCAGCATTGAAAACATCACCTGTAAAAAACAAAAAATCCTTCTCAACACATGAATTCAACCCACATGAAGTCAGCAATAATCGTAAAAAACTCTCTTATAAGTATGTCTGATTGTTTTTTTGTGGGAAACCATTACCTGCAACCCATACAACTTGTTCTACCCAGGAATCACTATAAGAAGGACGTCCAGACCTGTATATTAAGTCTTTCACGCTAGCATCAAACCGCATAAAAGCAATACTGAACCCCTTAAAATCTTCAAGAGAGAATTAAAACCTGCTTAGAGATACCACATCGATGCCTTGACTGATTGCTGCCTTGCAAATTGCAGAACCCACAAAGCCACTGCCCCCCAGCACCAATATCTACAACCAACTCCCAAAGAAAGACGTTCTTTTTAAAAATACTGTGTCGCACAAAGAGGTAGACTTGATAAACTGAATGTTGCATCATTCAATTAAATGTTTCCTGCTCTTCCCCAATCTGGATATACTGAATTTCTTTGATGATCCATCTAGGCTGAACCATCATGGCTATTTCATGTATGTTTACTCTCTATATTTAAGCCATCCATTAAAATTTCCACGTATTGGACTCTTGCTTACACTTATCACACTAAAAACATCAGGTTCAAATGTCACCAATGTGTTTGCAACCCATTGTGATCCAATAGGTTCTCACTATTGCGAAATGCAAATCTAGTAGAGGCATGGTTATGATCAAGGATTTCAAATATTGTCATAACTAAAATAGGTATTATTGGGCCAAAAGTGGCTACCTATGTACTAAGTGGTTCAATTAATTACAGAATGTCATTGTGTAAGTTCTTCTCTCTCATTCCTCAGCACAACCCTCCTACAAGCAAACATACACATAAACAAAACCCCATCCCTATAGTGTAACCATCATTTAAAGCTTATTAGAAGCCCTATATCAAACCCTGAAAGCATGATCCATGGTCAAAGTATCTCAGCTCAATAGAAAAATGTGGATTCCATTGATAATCAAGAAAATATAATGAATAAAGTGAAAACATATCAAAAAATTGTGAGAAGCAACAAAACGACAATTTGTAAAACTGATAACATGCATAGAATTATATACGACAGCGCAATATGCATATTTATATGTATATTTATGTATGACAAAGTAAAGGTCTCACCTTTTGAGATTGCACTTCTGCAATGACGTCGATCGGATCTGCCGAATACTCTGAGCCATTCCCACCAGTCGCATATGCAGCAGAAGCATATTTCCTGCAAAATTATATCACATTCTTGCAATCTCACAAAAAACACAGGGTGAAATGCATAAATAAATTCAATCAATGCAAATGTTATGGAACTTACACACTAGGACACAAAATTTCCTCCAAACTTACGCTATATTCAAACATAATACATAGAAAAATGTATCAATAAATCAAAATATATACACAAGACATAGAAGGCTATGTGAAATTTTACAGAATAAATAAATCATATGTTCAATAACATGATGAATAGGAAGCATAAAAAATAAAATAAAAATGACGAAAATGTTGGAGTGGAATACATGCTGGGAAACCTATGTCCTGTAAAAATTATGTTTCATCCTCCCCAAATACATTGGAAATGCATCTAATTGTTTTTCCAAAACCAGTTATGGCATATTTATCTTAAATTCCAAATAAGACAACAAGAAATGCATCAAAAGAATCAAACAGATATGTGGGCTCTGAATTCTTAATAAAATTCATATGAAAATGCACCAGAAAGTATAAACACAGTATGTGGATATTGAATTTTAACATAAAGCGCATAGTAGAAGCATGAAAACATCAAAACAATACAATGAAAAAACTTATACAAATCAGAATACTTACAGAGAACTCGACAATTGTGATTTCGCACCGAACCATGGAAGCCGAACAGCTTGAAATTGCTTGAAGTGAACATGAGAAGGAGCAATGGAAGAAAACCTATAATCTCTACCGATTCTGGAAGATAAAGTGAGAGCTGGAGCAATAGTAGCCATATGAAAACCTTAAATTAAAGGTTGTCAATCCTTTAGGGTGGGGTGTCTGTGAGCTGAATCCTTTTTTAACTGAATAATGGGTAAACTCTTTCCAGGGATTTAGGGGTAAGGGCTAGGTTTGGGAGTTAGGATTTGCAAACGAGGCACTGATTTCTTCTTCTTTCTTCTTCTTCTTTCTTCTCTCACAGAAACAGGGGCCTCTGCCCTGCTACTACTTAAAAGCTGTCTATTACTTTGATATGAAGAATGAGAAAATCATGTCTCTTTTTTTTGATTGGGCCACTTTCATGGTCTATATTTGATTTGATCACAAGGCCTCCATCATATGTTTTCCACACCCCAAAAGTAAGAGCGAGGAATAGTCGAGGATTCGATATGAAATGATGAACCAATGATTCGGTTTCCATGTTGTCGAGGTCCAAAGTTCCCATATGAAACGATCGACTAATGAGTCAGCTTCCGATATGAAATGATGGACTAATGACTCAGTTCGGGTCAGTTTTCGCCTAAACTACCTACATATGCACGTGCATGTGTGTCTCTATGTATTGTACAGATATCAACATTCAAACTGCTCGAGTCAAATGGTTGGAGTTGGGTGAATTACTCAATTCGATGCTCAAGAAACCTTCATGGCAATCGAGAGCGCACTATTTATGTACCAACGGTTGCGCATACAAGTTGGATGACGTGGTTCGATGCTCAAGAAACATTCATGGCCATTGCCATTCCACTCTATATGTACCAATGATTGCTTGTACAACCGAGAATGCACTTCACGACAAGGATATTATAAATGTTTGTCTTATTGACGTATGTTATGAGAATGTCATATGTAACTAGAAGTGTTTTCCCTTGAAGAGATCAAATCCATGTGCATGCCATCGATGCTTAGTAAATGATTAGCTTGATTTCACCACTCTATTTGGAGATACAACACAATGGCCCAACTGAATGATTGTGAGAGTTACAAGCTTTGGAAAAAGGCCAGTAGAAAAGTATAGGATCTTACGAGGAGCTACTTTATTTTATTGCATGAAAAATTGTAAAGTCCACTATTGTCAAAGTGAATAAGAGATAATGCCTTCACATCTTGACTCTCATGCACTAACTCTTTATTTATGCTTAAAGATGTTGGTGGAGGCTCGAAAAAGATGTCAACGAGGAAGACTAGAGATCCCCAAGGACTTGCTTGATCTTTGACCTTGTTCTAAAATACAATACAACTAGCCTATGAATAGGGAGATGTGCATTTGTGAAGGATGCAAACAACTGTGGTACCATCACAACGTATGCCCATTACAATGTCCATCGACACGCAATAATATGAAACACATTGCCTTTCTTCACCATGGTCCATAAGGTATGCACTACTTTCCAACTACCATCAACAATCAAAGCAATAAATGTGAGACACCTTCAAGGTATCAATGATGGATGCCCTTGGGCCACATGCATCACCATGTATGAGCTCAAGCATGTCATATGCTTGTGATGAAACCTCTTTTGGGAACTTTTCAATGTTTAAAGTATGCACAAAAATTACCATATATCAAATTGAGAGAAATCTAGATCTGGAAAATGCTTCAATAACGTAATCTAATTGCTAATGCGACATTAAGATATAGTTCACATTATCTTTTAACACCAAACACATATGCCATGTTTACTCTCCCAAGTTTGCTTCATGTGCCATGACCATACAACCCTTTTGAAGCCACAAATATTGGATGGCCTGATTTAAATTAAGCTTCTCGTGAGAGAATAGATATGTTTCATGCTTTTTACCACGATGACAACCTATTGCAAGAGCATAGGTGCACAATAATGCTAACTTATCTGCCATCATTGTGGTTAGAAAATCAATCACATTGATGAATAACATGAAAGTATGTACTCATTTCAAGAATCACTCTTTAACATATGTGTCATCATTAGCCACTAAGAGGCATGTGGGCATATCCAAAGTAAAGATTGATCACCAATATCACTCACTACACATTGCAACATAACATGCATGTCAAATTTTTTTTGCTTTGCCTTTGTCATGATGAGTGGAGTCGAAGGAATCTTTGATGTTATTTCCATTGCCTTTCTTTTCACCCTTCGACTTCAACATGATTCCTGCCTTAAATGAAATATTTGGCTTTCAAACAATATGGGATTTCCATCTTGTATGTGGGTTGATTTGTGCCATACATGTATGACGTTACAAAAGGCTTTCATTTGTGGTCATTTCCATACATTTTACTAATAAATTTTGAATAATAGATACTCTCCCTCCCTCCCTCCCTCCCTCCCTCACACTATATATATGTACAAAATTGATTCTTAGATCATCTTAACTCATGATTGTAGCCCAAAAGTCATGATCTAATTCTCATGTTATATGAGCTCCCAAATATCTCATGTGTTTTAGCTCAGTTGCAACATCTTATCACCCTTTCGAGAAATGTATCAAATGAGTATACTTTTTAATAGTTTTAAAAAACCTATGAAAGGCGGGCATGTTTTTTTCTTGCAAAAGTGAACTCCCATGGGTTGAGCTTACTAGCCATAATCATATTCCCCTCCTTTTGACATCGGGTCTATGAATATTTGGTTAAAAGCAATAAAAGGTTTCATTTTAACAAAGAAAGCTTATGCTTTTGTGAGTTTCCTTTTAATATAAAGAAATTGCTTGTTAATGTTAATTTCAAGACCTTTCCATGAGAATGCATTATTCTTAATGGTGGAAGTAGCAATGGGCCCGGTTTCGGCTCAAACCGAACTGAATTGAAAAACCGTGGCTTAACGGTTTATAGGTTCAAAGATAACTAAACAATTTGGTTTGGTTTCAAATGTTACTAATCAGTTTCGGTTCGGTTTTGAATTGACCGGTTTAGCGGTTTAGCGGCTTATCGGTTTTTGTTTATGTAGCTCGGTTTAAAGGTTTATAGGTTAAAAAATACTCATAAATATTTTCTATAAGCTATAACTTTTTAACTTTTAATTTTAGGAATGGGCTATTTGCCCCCCCCATTTTGGCTATTTGCCCCCCCCCAAAATAAATAAATAAATAAATAAATAAATAAACCTTTTTGGCCCCCTAAAAAAAAACTTTTTAGCCCCCTATTTTGGCTATTTGCCCCCCCCCCCCCCCCAAAAATAAAAAACCTTTTTGGCCTCCTAAAAAAAAACTTTTTAGCCCCCCTATTTTGGCTAAACTTACAACACTTCTTTCCCAAAAACACTTACAACAATACCTTGTTGGAACAAATATGCTTGTCAAGTGATTTGGTTGTTGTTGTGAAGTACCAAATAGCTAAAATGAGTTATATTAATGGAAGTCAAATACAACCTTCTTGGTATTACAAAAATAAAAATAAAAATTTGATAGTTCTCACCTCAACCAAAATGTTTTTGTGATATATATCAACTATTACACTTTACAACCTCATAAAAAGGTTTATCAACTATTACATAAAAAGGAATCGTCGTCAATAACATTCTTAGTATTGTAGGGGCAAATAGCCAAAATGGGGGGGCAAATGCATATCGCAAGTGCGTGCATTGTGACTAGCTTGATCACATTTGGAACATTTGCGACCGGTAGAGTACTCAAATAGTGACTTCTCCCTTTGGTTGGCCTTTTTGTTCTTCGACCCTGCAGGGCGACCTCGCTTCCTAGTTACCACCACTGGATTGGAGAGAGACTGCAGTGGTGCTTGACTTGCTTCATCCAATCGTGTCATGAGAACAGCAACCTGGTCATCGTCAGTTTCATACAATCTTTGCTCGATTTTCCTCATCAAACGCTTTCTGGGAGACAAACATGGCTTAGCTATAGAGGCGTGTTGAACCATTGAACACGCAATCAAGTGCCATTGACAGTGAATATCTTCAAGATGGAATCTTTCATTTCTTTGGATGCATCTCAAAATGTCATGACAACATGGGACACCAAAACTTGATCGAAACAACCCTGTACATTCATCACCATAATTGTTGTCAATAACTTTCTTGTACTGCTCCAATAACTTGTCTAATGCGTGTTTGGATATCTTCTTTACTAGCGGCCTCATGAACTCGAGTGCATGTCGATGTGCTTGTGTAGACTTGTCATACTCCATTTTGGTGTTCAATTCTGTCAGTTGTGTGTCCAGTAGTAAACGGATTTTCTTGAATACAGTGAGCAGATCGTTATTAACAATGCCTAAAACCCTCTTGACAACATAATGGTTGCCTTCAATGCGAGAGGTGTTGGTCATTCCAAAGTGAGGGAAGCGACCAGTCCAATAACGTACAATCTTGTCTTTGTGAATCAACCAAGTCTCGTATACATACTGCACCAACGCATCGTGACTTGGTCGCCATTTCATTTGAAACGTGGCCCAATTAGCCTCAAAATCTAGCTCGCTTGAAGAGTATAGAAGCTGGTTCCAGTCCTCCATATAGGCATTTGTGTCGTCAGTGCTTGCAAACTTCGTCGTTGCATAGGCCAGAATGTTTTTGTTGACATGCCAGATGCAAAGCAAATTCTTTGTAGAAGGGAACACGATAGCAATTGCACTCATCAATGCAAGTTCTCGATCAGTTACAATTACTGATGGCTTTGTCACAAATTCGAATGACTGCAATGCCCAAACATACATGGCTTCTATCTCGTTGCATATGAACGCAAATCCAGCATTGAACGTACTATTTGTAGCCGTAATTCCAACGATGTTGAGCAATGGCATGCCAAATCTATTCGTTTTGTAGGTGCAATCCATGACAAATACCACATCGAACCGTCTGGCAAGATTTGCTGACTTTTGATGACAAAAGAAAAGGCCACTGATTGAGCCGTTCGAGTTCACCTTGGAATTGAAGATAAAGTCGCCAGTGGAGATCTCATCGTATAACGCTTGAATTGGCGAGCGCCCGTCAAGAAACTCGGCTCTTGCAACCACTTTTTCGTTGTGGATTTCTTTCTTGGTGGTCCATTGATTTCTGGTTTTTTCTCTCAAGTAGGCCAAAGTTGAAGCCGCACCAGTTCCAGCATTTGCCATCAGTTAGTCTACGAGCCGTTGATATACCACTGAGATTGTCAGAAATAGGATGATTGTGTACAATAGCTGCCTTTTTAATAGTCCATTGTCCCGTTTTCTTCGAGAAGTTTGCTCTAATGAAGAATGGGCAGTCCATTAGACGAAAGTCTCGTATACATACTGCACCAACGCATCGTGACTTGGTCGCCATTTCATTTGAAACGTGGCCCAATTAGCCTCAAAATCTAGCTCGCTGGAAGAGTATAGAAGCTGGTTCCAGTCGTCCATATAGGCATTTGTGTCGTCAGTGCTTGCAAACTTCGTCGTTGCATAGGCCAGAATGTTTTTGTTGACATGCCAGATGCAAAGCAAATTCTTTGTAGAAGGGAACACGATAGCAATTGCACTCATCAATGCAAGTTCTCGATCAGTTACAATTACTGATGGCTTTGTCACAAATTCGAATGACTGCAATGCCCAAACATACATGGCTTCTATCTCGTTGCATATGAACGCAAATCCAGCATTGAACGTACTATTTGTAGCCGTAATTCCAACGATGTTGAGCAATGGCATGCCAAATCTATTCGTTTTGTAGGTGCAATCCATGACAAATACCACATTGAACCGTCTGGCAAGATCTGCTGACTTTTGATGACAAAAGAAAAGGCCACTGATTGAGCCGTTCGAGTTCACCTTGGAATTGAAGATAAAGTCGCCAGTGGAGATCTCATCGTATAACGCTTGAATTGGCGAGCGCCCGTCAAGAAACTCGGCTCTTGCAACCACTTTTTCGTTGTGGATTTCTTTCTTGGTGGTCCATTGATTTCTGGTTTTTTCTCTCAAGTAGGCCAAAGTTGAAGCCGCACCAGTTCCAGCATTTGCCATGTCGCGAACAATGGTTTTTTTTGTATCAGTTAGTCTACGAGCCGTTGATATACCACTGAGATTGTCAGAAATAGGATGATTGTGTACAATAGCTGCCTTTTTAATAGTCCATTGTCCCGTTTTCTTCGAGAAGTTTGCTCTAATGAAGAATGGG